>NW_003315033.1:1245428-1246969 GCF_000150825.1 Verticillium alfalfae VaMs.102
CAATCCTGGTGTGTGTATCGCCAAGCTGTCTCCTCACCGACCTAGCTAGCCAGCTCACATCTTGACGCTCCAACTTCACACCACTTACACAACGTGGACCCGATCGTAGCCTGGCCAAGATGCAACCAGAAAACGTGGTAATCACGGCGCACTGCCTCTGCAGGAAACACACATTTACTGCTTCGCTACCTACATCAAGCCTACCTCTGGAAGCGACTGTCGACCACAGCGATGGCGCGCGATACTTGACTGGCGGTTTGTTCCTCGCCACGGCGCCGTGGCCGACGCCGCAGGAGAACGTTTCTACCTTGAAAGCATACACCGTCTCCAAGACCGTCGAGACCTTTTCGTGTGCCACATGTTCATCGCAAATGTTTCAGCGAGAAGATGGTCAGTTGAGAGTCATCACCGGCGTTCTAGGAAAGAACAAAGGACTCGTGCAGTACAGCAAGCACACAGGTATGGAGGGCACGAAAGATGGAGGGGCCGCGCCATGGTTCGGCCAAACCGCTCCATCCGAGCAAGCAACAAGCAAGGCGTGCGCCGAATCCAGCGAAACGGAACTGCGATGCCACTGCGGCGGCGTACACCTCGTACTTCATGGCGCGCGTGCCGAAGACGCTGAAGCGTGGCGCGCGATTGTCGATCCCGAGTCAAAGCGATACCTGGCAACACTCGACGCTTGCGACTCGTGTCGCACGACGGTGGGCTCCGACATAGTCTGCTGGGCATTTGCACCGATTGCGCGCGTCAAGTTTGCCGGCGAGTGGTTCGGGTTTCCGACCAACGTGGCTGATCTCAAGGCCGCTGTCCTGCGAGGCGTTGCGGGGCTCGGGACCATGAAAGTGTACGGGAGCTCGCAAGGCGTCGAGCGCTTCTTCTGCGGGCGATGTGCCCGCCTCTGTTTTCTACACGAGCAGCACACGGCCGAAGCAGGTTGACATCACCGTCGGACTCTTGAGGCGGCCCGACGGCGCAAGAGCGAATGGTGCGCTGAGCTGGGCGCTGGGCAGGGCGGATTATCTCGAGGATGTTAAGGGGGGATGGCGTGAGACTGTGATCAACGGATTTGTCGAAGGCAGCGAGCGCTGGAGGGTAGACAAGGGCGTCGCTGAGGATTTCCTGAGGGCCAGAGGTGACGTGTGAATTGGTGGCATTTCATCTTGGCCTCCACTGCGGCCTCCATTCGGGAAGCGAGTTTGACTCTGTACTTTTACTATCTTTATGTACTTGTACATTGAAGGGAAGCAGCCACGGGGGCGGGGGCGGGTATCAAGAGGGGGGGGAGGGAGTTGTGTATCTATCTCATGAACGCAACGCCGAGGCGACGCCAATCAAGCCAGCGAAAGGCCATTTCAGAGCCAACCTGTCCACGAGTCCCTTCTTCGCGCGCTCCTTTTCAATGTCGACACGCACCTTGTCGTAGACGGTGGGCAGCGTCGTGGCGTGGTACTTGAGGCGCAGCTCGTCGTACCACGCGCGGCCGTAGATGGCCCAGAAGTCGTCCTCGTCATAGTAGGCGTGCGAGTACAGCACCTTGC
>NW_003315033.1:1247635-1250168 GCF_000150825.1 Verticillium alfalfae VaMs.102
GTGCGCAGCGTGACGTCGATGGGGATGAGCGCGACATGGTGCCGGTGATGACGAAGCCCTGGGTCGCGCTGAAGAGGATGCCCTCCGACAAAAGTCGTTGGCGGCGACGTGCGTCGCTGCCTCGACGGCGGCGCAGGTGGCCTCGACGGTCGTGTGCAGGCTGTACTCGACGCGGACGTAGGACTCGGCGTCGAGGAGGCGCAGGTCGAGGCGCGTCACGATGCCGAGGGTGCCGAGGGCGCCGGCGGCGGCGGCGAAGAGGTCGGCGTTCTGGGTGGGCGAGGCCTCGACGATGTCCCCGTTGGCGAGGACCATCTCGACGCAGGTGACGGCGGCATCAAAGGCGCCGTGACGGAACGACGACGACTCGCCTGCCGAACCGGCAAAGGCGCCGCCGGCGGTGATGCCGGGGAACTCCATGACGACGGGGGGCACGAGGTTGTGGGGCAGGACGGCATCCAGCAGGCCGTCCATGGCGACATTGGGCTCGACCGAGACGGTCTTTGCGGCCTTATCCACATGAAGGACATGGTTGAGGGCGGATATGTCGACGACGGGCTGGCCGTGGGCGGGGCGTGTTGAGTTTGTGGAACCGTGGTGGATGCGGAAGGGCTGGCGGCGAGCATGGAAGGTCTTGACGGCGGCGGCGATGCTCTGGACGGTTGCCGCGTGTGAAGCTGCCGTCTTTGCGTCCATTCTGTGATGCTGCTGCTGGTGTCGATGAGATAATGAGGTATAAGATGAGCTTTTGCCAAGTCTGATGAGGTCGAACCGATGTAGTCAGCCGGAGGGCTCGGATCTCAGATGGTGTCTTGATCTTGATGTGGTGGTGAGACATGAGGTGACGTTGACGTGACGCCAGGTGTCACCAGGTGTTGTGGTGTTTGGACTCAAGCGTGGGCTACCTTGGGTAGGTAGGTACCTTGGAGTGCAAGCAGCCAGGATCAAGCATGATGCCGCGCTTTGGATTGAATGGATTGAATGGCCCCTCGGTTGGATGAGAGATCGTAGCCTTGATGTTCGTATTTTCGTCGCGGGTTGATGGAATCTTGGCAGAAGAAGCTTGGCTTTGATGAACTCGTCATTTGATGAACTCTGCATTTCGAGCAAAGTGTACCTGCGTGAACAGGCCATGGCCTCCTCTGCAGCATTGCAGAAACAGGCAGCAAGAGAGGCCATCCAAAGCAGCTGGTTGAGGACGAGAGACAGAAGGCCAGTGTATCGAGTTCATGGCGAAGCAAGATGCCAGGATCGTGCTCAAGGCTGCAGGCGAATTTCGGAGCAAAGAGGCAAGGACTGGTGACTGCCGATGGTCTCGAGGTACCGAGCCGAAATGGCCATGGCGGATGAACTGCGCCTCTTCGGTTCCCATGACCACACGTCGGTCGCCGGGCGAGGACTCTGTCGAAGTCCTGTGTCCTGTCGACAAGGAGGATGGAAATGCGGACAGGCTGCTTTATCGTTGATAGAGACCAAGACGCCAGGACACACAAGTGGAGCAACAGCTGCAGTCACCATTGGTGCAGGCCGCGACGAATCATGGATCCGCGTGCGTGGGTTAGGGTTGTTCCAGTCAGACGAGCCTCTGCCATCCGAAGCAAGGCCAATCCCCAACTCCCTTCACTCCACCATCTTTCGCTCTCTCTACCAGCGACCCTGACAGTTCGTGATACAGTGCATATCGCTTCTTCGCACTTATACGTGCCCTTCATGCTCTATAAATGGATCTCAACGACTTTGTTCCTTCACACGAAGGGGACATGGGGTGGATAGATGGCGCGCGTCTGAAGCTTGCCTCTATGTCCGCTTGCCTCTGTATCCATCTAGCAATCTTCGAAGCCTGCCTCTTCCCCTTCATCGTTCATGTCCATCTCGTACTTGTGGGCATTCATTGGCATCAGAACCACCCATGATCCCGATAGTCCAACCTATCCTCCCTCCCCGTGACACCATGGCCAATTCCAGCCCTCAATTCAAACAGGAGATCCAGCAGGTGATCCCTTCGAGAAGCACCCCTATCTTCCAGTCAGTCCACTCACATCCTCGCAGATGATGTACATTGCCGGCGAGACCCAGGACACCTCCGACGAGACGACAACCCTCATTGAGAGCATCATTCACGGCCAAGTCGTCCACATGGTCCGTCTCTCCTAAACACTTCCTCACAGCTAACACCAACTGCTCACTCCACCCAGCTCACCACAGCCAACGACCTTGCTTTGCGCCGCGGCGCCCGCCTCTTCACCGTCGCAGACCTCATCTTCCAGTTCCGCCACAACACGCCCCGCGTCGACCGCCTGCGCACCTTTCTCACCTGGAAGGCCATCCGCAAAACCGTCAAGGACGCCGACGACAAGGACGCCCTCGCCGCCGCCGACGACGAGCCAGACGTCGACGACGGCGCCGGCGCCGGCCCCCTTCAGGGCCATTTCCCGCCGTCCACCTGCCCCTGGGACCCCGCCCTCCTTTTTTCGCCGAGGAGCCCGCCCGAACTTCGGACGAGGCCCGCGACGGCCACGGCCCGCCGAACCCC
>NW_003315033.1:1250268-1251628 GCF_000150825.1 Verticillium alfalfae VaMs.102
GGGGCGCTGTTTGGCGGGCGCCGGGGAGAAGGAGGCCGTCGGGCCCCCAAGTTAGGGTTCCTTTGCAGAAGCTCAATCGTCCGACAGAGAAGAAGGGCTCTCCTCGTTGATCGAGGTTCCGAGGAGGGAGGACCGCAGCTGCTGAGATGACTTTCTCATTATTTTCTGGTTGTTTGCTAACGCGAGCGCAGATCTGAGCAGACATGTACGCCTCGTATTTGCCCTGTTTGATTCAGGATCCCTGTAACACCCATTTTTTGACTTGCACAATTTCTTCTTTGTGTCAATCTACAGGAAAGCGAATAAGGAGGAAAGGGGGGGAAAGGGGGGGAAAGGGGGGAAAGGGGGGGGGGGAGGGGGGAGGAGTCATACAAGCTCTCCCTGAGGAGCACGGTCAAAGTTGCTGATGGGAGATGCAAAGTGCTATTTGCCCAAATTAACCTTCTGATAGTGAGAGAGAAAACAAGCATATGTCGGCAAGAGTCGTAATCAAGCCATTCTACACAAATGTACACAAATTTCGTCTCAACAAGCAGTCCTTTCGGGCCATCGTGGAAAAACCTGGTGTTGTGGGGGCAGTATTGTTACTCTGCGACATGACTCTCCATGCTAATCTACAGCCAAGGGTGTGATCAAGGGTGCGATGAAAATAAATATGTAATCAAATTGCCATTCATACAGTCGTAAAATTCCATCAGCAGACTCTGTCCGCGGCAACTGATGCCGCCGACGACAGCCGCCTCGTACCCAACCCATGCGGTCCAATGCCGGCCACAACGAGCCTCTCACTGCTCATCCCCGTTGCCGTCATTGATGCCCTCCCTCAGAATCTCAATCTGCTTCTGGATCTCGACCCAGAGCACCAACTTGTCGAGCCCGTCGCCCGCGTCATCACTCACCACGATCCACGCATCCGCCGACGCCCCGCTCGTCCGCCTCTCGCCGGCCCCGGTGCCCCTCCGCGCCAGCGCCAGCAGCGCCGCGACGAACGCCTCCTGGATGTACGCAAAGCTGAACTTGTCCGTGATCTCGGCAATGGCGCGGCACAGACGATCCGGGAACTCAATCTCCTTGTTGCTCTTGAGCTTAGCCTGCCAGAAGCGGCAGTACGCCTCGCGCTGGTCGACGTTGGGGTCCGGGAAGAGGTACTTCCTGTCGAAGCGGGAGGGGCGTTTCTGTGATTTGTCAGTCGGGGGTCTTTACCTACGAAGAGGGAATCGCGAAAAGGGGGGGGGCGGGGGAGACTGACGGCAATGCCCGGGTCGAGGCGGTCGAGGTGGTTCGTGCTGGCAATGATAAAGATGCCGTCGTTGGACTTGAGCCCGTCGACCTCGTTGAGGAAGTAGCTGCGCACGTCGTC
>NW_003315033.1:1252647-1261694 GCF_000150825.1 Verticillium alfalfae VaMs.102
GTCAAAGGCATCGCCTGTGAGCATGGGCACCGGGCACGACCGTGAGCGACAGGTTGGGATACTCATCAGACAGCGAGCGGGTGATGAGGGCATCCGTGTGATACGTGTGCCCATCGAATGGTCAAAGTACTGCCTGGTGGCGGGGATCACTGTGCTTCTCAGATCGTGGAGCTGGCGTCGGGCGCCGGCGGCGGGACTGGAGAGCGCGACTTGCTCGCCTGGGACGGGCTGGCGTGCTTCAGAGCGCCGCAGAGAGTCGGTCGAACGGCAGCATCGCCGCCTGTGGCATGAAGACGCTCAAAAGTGCTTGCGCAGCTGGACAATGTTGGCTGGCAGCGGTCCATTGAAGGATCCGTTCAGAGGACTGTTGGCAATTGGATCCATGACGGGCCACGGAGAACGGACTCGACGTATGGGAGATGCAAGTAAACAGTTTGTCAATTGATGATGAAGCTCAAAGATGCACAGTTCAATGGCGGGGAGATGGTGTGAGAGATGAAGATGGAAGGATTTATGAAGAGGACAAATGCTGGTGCCTGATGGAAGGACGAGGGCGAGGGCGGCCAGGGGAGGGGAGGGGGGTTGGTCGTGTCTGAGGTCGACGTGAGCCAACTGCGCCGCCGAGAGGCACAGCTGTGGCTCAGGCGGGACATTTGCGCTGATCGGCGGGAAGCACAGGCTACGGTGCGCTGAAACAGCGATTCGGAAGAAAGCCTCAATGTGACGATGGAAGGGACACAGGCACTCGAATGATGGACATTCTACATAATCTTACTGGTCAAAATATCTTGGGTGTATTATTTGTCTGGAGATACCCGAAGCTTTCGAGGTGCCGACACGCATCTTGACCATGCCTTTGGCCAATCCTAGGTTTAACGAGAGGGTGTCGCATAAGGTACGAAACAGCTGCGTTGGATATTTTGAGGGCCAAGGGGGAGTTGTCTGAGTTTGCATCAGGGTATAAGGCAATTCTGCCACATTTATTAGTACTATATGCGCAAATTGGTGCCCGGGCAGGTATCCCTGGCGATGTATGGCTTTACAGAGACTGTCTCATCAAGTCCGGTTTGGCTTCTGGAAGGAATCATTTCCTCGGGAGAACCGTCCACGCAGATGCTTTCATGCCACTGTCTTCCTTTCAGACCCAATTCAAAATGATTTCTCACGCTCTCAGAGTCAATTGCGGGGGTAGCATAGCGTGGATGTTCATGCCAATGCTAGGAAATGGAATCGATGGCTTTCCGAATCAATGAAACAGGAGGCTCCATGCTGACCTTTATTTCATCGTAGGGCAAAACGTATTGCTCTTTGAATGATATTGAGTATGTTGCGTATATGGACTTGTAACTCTGTTCCTTCCTGAACCATTGTGAACAGTGAATCACTTTGGAGCGCTCCACGAGGAGAAGGATCACATTCACTTCTAGTGTACCGTCAGTGAATGCGTGCTTCCTCTTGCATCCACTGCCCTCCAGTCCAGTCTTATACTCTATAAATCAAACCCCCAAACCTGGTTCTTTAGTGAACTTGGAAAACTGACCAACTCACAATATTATCAACTCGCAGAGCCAAGACACACCCAACATGGCTTCCATCACTGGCCTGGATATCTCGGGCAATGCCCTCGTGGCCTTTTGGTAAGCTGACCTGCCAGCATTCGTGATTTTCACATTTCCAAGTATGCTGACAACCCAGCCTCTGGGACATGCTTGAGCGCAACCTTGCCACAGCTTATGCCTGGCGCTGCCAGCCTTTTGAGCTTGCCGAGAACCCCACCTTTGTCCCTTCGGACGTGAGCATTGTGATCGCAACCATCCAGCCGGACGATTCTTTCACCCGTGCACTGCGTCTCTGGCTCGAGAACAAGCCCAAAGAGATCATCATCGTCACCATCACGCGTGACTTGGAGGCTGTCAAGGAGCTCGTATCTGATCTCGAGCACGGACAGGCCATCATTCAGATCCTGGCCATCAATCACGCGAACCAACGAGAGCAGCAAATTCATGGCATCAAGATGACCACTGGTAAAATCATCCTCCTGGCCGACGACGATACATTCTGCACCAGCTCAGAAGTTGTACCTTGGCTTCTTGCTCCTCTCGAAAATCCCCGCATCGGCGCCGTGGGAGGCAAACAGCTTGCTGACATTCCGCTCGAACGTCGCAATGCCGCCATCTCGACGCCTTGGGAGGCCATCTCTGTCTTTGGCCTCGACACCTTCCACAACACGTCCGCCGCCCGGTTCGGCGCCGACGAGGATACCTGGGTGCTCGTCGGCCGCGCTCAGGCTATCCGCGGCGATATCCTTCGCGATCCCGCCTTCCTTCGCGGCTTCATCAACGAGACGTGGCGCGGCGTTCCCATCCGCACGGGCAACGACGCCTTCATCACACGCTGGGTGGTTGCGCAGGGCTGGAAGATGGCGTACCAAGTCGCTGATGGCGCTGAGGTGCACACGATCCCGCTGATTGACCGGACCGTCATGCGTCAGCGGGCTCGCTGGCTGCGCAACTCGCACATGTTCTTCTCGTCGGCTCTCCTTTGGGCCCCTGGCTTTTCGGAGATGCGCTGCAAGACTCCCTACAAGGCTAGGAAGATGCTGGAGCGGGTGTTTCGCCCTTTGATTACTCTGGTGCATTTCGGAGTGTGGCTTCAAGCTTGCAAGACGCACCCTCATCTCTGGTAAGTGGACCCAAACACATCGAGCGAGGTGAACTTCGAGGAGCGCCGAGGCTAACAATGGCAGGCTTGTCATCACGGCATGGTATGCGTTCCTCTATTACCAGCCGTACCGTGGCTTTGCTGTGAAATATCCCTGGATGAAGCGCCATGTCTGGGCTTTGTTCCTCATGGACACCGTGGGTAGCCTGTTGGTTGAGCTTTATGCATGGCTCACCATCAGCAATGATACTTGGATGACAAGGGAGGATAGTGCTTGAAGGTAGCACGGACCCCATAGGTCACGATCATGAGCCTCAAAGTGGCGCCTAGAGGAAGATCAAAACGCAGAAGCATTCATGGAAGACGATTCAGTTCAGAGCAGGCGCGACGAGGAAAAGCGCTTTCGACAGCAGACATTGATAACTGCCATGGAAGAAAATCTCCGCGTCGATGAAGCACTTGTTGACAATGATTTGCAGTGATTGTACATGGATATCTAGGTCCCATGGGCGACAAGGCTGCCGCGCAAGGTCCATGATGTGACGTCACGGCCCAGCATGTCCCGGCCGTGTTTCTTACGCGGCCTCGGAGCAAAGATCCACAGACAACAGCAGCGAGCCACTGCTGACCTCTTGGGTCTCTCGAATCAACTGGCTAGAGATGAATCCCACGTCCAGGATTTCCGAAGAACGTGAGGTTATAATATGGAGATATGACCTCAGCCGTCAGGCACTACGGCATGGCACCGTCATAGCTCGACCCCAGGGACCTCGACTCCGAGATTCTATCTGGGCTTGCTGGGGTATTTGATGATCTGGTCTCACCCTTTGCAAAGCGTATTCTTTCATCACCAAATCATCCTTTCATTCCTGCAAGATACTCGTCCAAGTTCAATATGTCAAACTTCAACAACACGTCCGCTCCCGTCCCCGGCGCCACCGGCTACAACGACCCCGCCGGCACCCACGGACCTCACCACTCCCGCATCGGCAACGCCATCGATCCCCGCGTCGACTCGGACCGCGACGGTCGCGCCGCCACCAACTCTTCCGTGCCCGCGACCGGCTACGAGAACCAGAATTCGCGATATGAGAACCAGCCCGTTGGCAACCGTGGCGTGACGGGCTACGATGATCCCACTGGCACTCATGGACCCCATGCCACGAGGGCTGGCAACGTCGCGGATCCGCGCATCGATTCTGACCGCGACGGTCGCGCGACAGCCGACACATCTATTCCTGCGACGGGAATCAGGGGCCCGAACACACAGAGTGTGTCGGGGGGGGACCACTACGACGCATGGACCGGCCGCATCAGCCATGGCCCGACGAGCGCTGCCGCTGGCACCACTGCGGGAACCACTGCCGGCACGCACGCCACGGTGGACGACGGCCACAAGCAGGGGGGTCTCAAGGAGAGCGTCAAGGGTGTGATTGCCCAAGGTCACGTCAGTATATCCCCAGCATTGAACAGTATATAGAAAGCCACTGACAGCAATCGGCAGGGCATGGGCGAATCGGTCCGCGGCCATTTTAATGCTGGTGTCGATGGACTGCTTGGCGACAAGGAGGGCCAACGCAAGGATGCTGCCGTTGCGGCCGGCGGCGAGCGCGAGTTTGCGCGCAAAGACTTCGAGCACAAGGGAACGATGGATAAGTCGCTGGGACCCGGACCAAACCACTGAATGCGCGTGCTGTTAGTGTGTAGCATAGTTCTCTTGATATCCAATTTCTTATGTCCTTACTTCCAAAGATGTGCTATGTACAGGCAGTGTACAGATGGTGTGTCAGTATATTACAACAATACAGTGTGGACAGGACCAGGGCACAAGTCATCGATCCCAATCCCACCAGCCTAATATCCATCCCCGGCACGCAGCACACGCGACCAGTGCTTCGACCAGCGACAGCTCCAAGCCGGACTCTACCTCCAGCTGCCCCTCGAGCTCCGAAGCCAGCTTTCTTCCCGTGTCTCCGTCTCGCCACACCAGGTCAGCCCCTTTCTTTTCCACGATGAAGAGAACTCGACGGCGCCACTCCTCATCGGGCTTGTATCCCCATCTCGTCATCTTCGCTCTCGCAGCGTCGAGCGCCGCCTGTGACTGCGGTGTGACATGCCAAAATCGACACGTGCCGGAGCGCGCCACGTCCGCCAGCTCAATGTGGCCCGGCAGCGTGCCGGCTTTGCAGCCTCTGATCTCGGGGTTGTGCCGCACAGGGGTAAAGCGGTGCAGGGCGTTGACGTTGGTCGCCTCGTAGAGCGTGAGATCGTGGTCATAGTCTGGGGCTGAGGCTGCGGCCGAGACGACGCGGCGGAGGCAAGATGAGGATGCAGCTGGAGACGTCCACGCAGGTACAGAAGGGCGAGGTGGACTTGAAGGCCCGCCGATCGAGATACGGCGGCTCTCGGAGGGAGTGAGGCGGCGCAGGCTGAGCTTGAATGGTTTGCCTAGGCTGGAGATGACCTGGCTCAGCTGGAAACGAGGGGCTGCGGGTTCGTGGCCGAGGCAGTGTTTGGAGGAGACGAAAGGGGGTTGAAAGGCGTAGATGCGGGCTTCAGGGTCGCAGCGACGGTAGGAAGGCGGCAGAGTCAAGCCAGCGGGCGTCTCCTTGCACAGCGACTCAGTTTCGGCGTCGGACACCGCAGAGAGGAGCGAGTCGACGCGAGACCTGCTCCGGAAGAGGTCAGGCGGTGTCGGACCAGTGATGGCGGGCACGAGCTCGGTGGTGCGATGGTCGGCATAGGTGGGTAGGGCTTCAGAAGCCTCTGACGTGTCCATGGTAAGGATATACGATGATTTGAGAGTTACTGGTGGGCCTTTTCGTTGCTTGTTCGTTCATCAGGTGCTTTTGGCGGGATCATCGCCAATGGGACGGTCAAGTTGGTTGCACAGAGATCACTCAATTAGCATGGAAACCGCCTGCTTTGAAAGCATGGCAAGAGATTTGTACACTGTCTGTTCTGTAGCTTGGCATGTGCCTGTGCTAAGTAACGAAACAGGTCGTGCCGTGCATCTGGATCGAAAGTAGAGGCTCGGGCCGAAGATGCGAGTCAACGATCCGGGCTTGAGGGTCGGACAGTGCCAGCCGCTGCCTTCGATGAGGCTAAATCGGAGGATAAGCTCTCAGATAGGTATGAGACGTGTAGATACTGTCCGCCGATCGAATTAGATGATCATCTTCAGATTCCTGAGGTGAAGCCAAGTGATGACGATGATCTAGGACAGTTGACGGCGGGGTGGCGGGGTAGCTCGGTTTACGGCATATGCACCCTATGCCCTTTTGGTGTCTATACCGCTTATAAGGACAGTCTCCTCTCGTGTCCATCCATTCCTCTCGTCAACGCTCCAAGCGGCATCCCTCCTCTTGCTTTTCCGTCATCCCATTATTGCTCGGGACGATCCGCGTGACGTGAGAGCACCGAAGCTGAAACTGAACTCTGAGTCGACTGGGTCTCCATGCGCCATCCGACCTGCCCAGGCCTTGCCACTTGACGCATTCGCAGACACAGCCGAAGAGAGTCCACTTGTCTTGTACGACACACCTTCTTTGACCATGCCCATCACGGCGAGTATTGACGAACATCTCGGCACCAAAAGGACAGCATCATGCCAGGTGCAACATGATCGACGGCGAAGCGTCTGACTCGATTCATCAAGCCTCTCTCGCCATCACATGCATTGTATGGCAGGTCGTCAAAACTCAGTTGACGCTACTCGCCCACCGAAGCTCAGCCCTCCCGTTTCACAGCTTCATTGCACAGCCATGCCAATCAAGAGCTTCCGCCCACGCAGCCCAACGCCTCCCTAAACTCTATTCGGCACAACATGTCATATGCAGCCCTCCTCCTCCCAGAGCTGGACCCCGCCCCCCTCCCCCAAGCCTAGATCCGAACACAAACGAGAAGCCAGTCCCAGGTATGGCCTGCAAACGTACTTCTTCGGCTCACCATTTCATCTGCCGACTGTGCATCTCAGCCGCGGAGGTGGAGGGAGCTTCGATTGGACGTCCTCAAACCGTGCATACTAGTCTCATCACAGCTTCGGCGGGAGTGTGGGCTGTACTGTAGAAGTAATGGCAAGGAACCTGAGCCGACCAGAGAGGCTGTGGTACGCGCCCGTCGCCCATGGAACACACCTACCCCGCGTCTGGCCGTGAGCACGCTCGTCGAGGCTGCTCAGCTGCTTGCTCAGCATCCCACGATGTGACTTTGGCGTCTGGCTGTGGACGGGTGCAGCGAGGCCCATGGCTGGCTGAATGAAGGCCTCAGAGCATGTCTGAATGCAACCTGCTGAAGAGAGCGCCGTTGCATGCCTGTGGCGTCTGAGGGCTTGTGGCAGCAGTGACTGTTGCCTGGGCGGTGGCATATGACGTGAAGAAAAAGCAAAGCAACAGGATCGACGATGGGTATAAAGACCAGTCCCATGGGCTGTTGAGGAAGGCCTGTTGAGAAGCTGGTGAAGCATCAGATCCAACTTGAGCATAGAAGCAGCTAACCGCGCTTACATCCATACACCACTACGCAAGACCACCACCCTCCGATATCACCATGTCAGGAGAGACCATCCCAGGCGAGTGGCTCGTCACCCTCAAGCCCTATGCCAACGAGTCCATCGACTCTGAGCACACCTCCCTCCTGAGCACTCGCACTGCCGACCCGGACACGCACTTCAACTGCGATGTGCAGTGCCACTTTGCCCTGCCCGAGCTGCGCGGCTACAGCGCAAAGTTCGACGACGCCACGCGCGCCGAGGTCGAGGCCCTACCCGAGGTCCAGGCCGTCGAGCCGCTGCAGGTATACCGCCACTGCGCCGCCGCCGGCGCGACGGCCGTGCAGTCCAACGCGCCCTGGGGCCTGGCGCGCATCTCGCAGCGGGGCCGCGTGTCGCCCGCGGGACCGTGGGAGTACAAGTACGACGCCAACGCCGGCGCCGGCACCGTGGCGTACATCCTCGACACGGGCATACGCGACACGCACGACGAGTTCGAGGGGCGGGCGTCCAAGGGCCCGACGTTCTCGCAGGGGCGGCCGGCGAGCGACGAGGACGCGACGGGCACGGCACCACGTCGCCGGCACCATCGGCGGCAAGACGTACGGCGTGGCGAAGAAGGCCGAGCTCGTGGGCGTCAAGGTCTTCAACGACGACCCGCAGCCCGGCGCGACGAATGCCGACATTATCCGGGCGCTCGAGTGGGTCGTGGACCAGGTCAAGTCGCACGGCAAGCCTTCGGTCGTCAACATGAGCCTTGGCGGCGGCGCCTCGGCGGCGCTTGATGCGGCCGTGGCTTCGACTGTCAGGGCTGGCATCGTGGTTGTTGTCGCCGCTGGCAACGACGGCGTGAGTCGAACCCACAGTGATGAGCGTAGTGCGTCTGGACGCTGACATGTTCCGAACAGCGACCTTCTGATCGCGGGTCACCAGCTCGGGAGCCCCTGGCCATTACCGTTGGAGCGTCCGACGTCGAGGATGCTGGGGCGAGTTTCACGAGCTGGGGCAAGAGTGCGTAGTTTGGCATATCGTGATCATGAGAAAAGGTGCTGACAGGGACCAGTTGTCGACATCTTCGCGCCTGGCGTGGATATCAAGTCTTCGTGGAACACTGGCGATGATGCCGTAGAATCTCTCAACGGGACATCGATGGGTACGTCTCCTTACCAAGAAGGCCTTGGCGATTTTGATCAAGAAACCTCTAACCTTTCTCCAGCGTCGCCTCACGTTGCTGGCGCCGTCTGTTACCTCTTGAGCCAGAAGAGAGTGGAACCCCTGCTTGTGATGCCCCAGCTGCTGGGCTGGGCGGACAAGAACAAACTGACAGGGCTCAAAGACCGGACCATTGACGCGCTGCTCGTAGTGTCAGACAATTAACCATCGACGACGTGCCGGTCAAACTGTGGTATCAGGGCATAAACGACCAGCGAAGGGAAGGGGGGTTTTGGAATGCCGCGGCAAGGTGCTCTGGCTTGGTTGATTTTTTTGATCGTGACGCAGTGTGCAGATCTATAGTCGCTCTCGCTCTCGCCCCGAAATCGCAACGCTTTCCTGAAGTCTTGTGTCTTCGTTCTTCTCCAGCATGTGATGCGCCCTTCCTCACGCCCAAAGATGTGCCTGAAGATGCCAACGCTCCCTCTAGTCTGTTCTCTCCTTTGGTATCAACCCCGGCCTCCGGTGTAATCCGCACCGGCAGCCTTGCGCAACCTCTTGACGATGTCTTGCAGGTCGAGATCGCTCTTGTCGCTCGCGTTCACCTGGATGCTGTGGTGGAGCGAGGACGCGGAGCGACTTCGACGGCCTCGATGCTGACGACGGGCTTTTCGCATGACCTTTGTCTTCTCGGCTGATCCAGACAATAGAGTGCGACTTGGACCACGAGTAGCTCTCGGAGTCG
>NW_003315033.1:1261811-1278865 GCF_000150825.1 Verticillium alfalfae VaMs.102
ATTCAGGGGTTCGAGACGAGGAGCCAGGTGATCTCGTCCTTGTCGGAACGGACGGCGTCGTAGGCGGCGGCGACCTCGGGGGAGCTGAGACCGGACATGATGAGAGAGGTGGACGTGTTCGTGGAGAGCAAGCCAGGTGCCGAGCAAAAGGGACTCAATCGCAGCGTGGCCAAGGGGATTCTCGGTATGCGGACGACTCGGCCAAGGGGGGGGGGGGGGTTGCGGTGAGGCACAAGAGCGGCGCGGGGGGGCCTCGATCTAGAATCGCCTCTTCAGGGTCGAAAATGGTCCATTGGGGGGGGGGGTCAATTGATCGTTGCCCCACACGCGCCCCGCGATCTGTTGTCTAATCGCATTATGCATGCACAACGCAGAGAAGGTGAACCTGCAGGCTGCGATGCTCCTGGGCATGCCCTTGATGCCCTCGATGCCCTCGACACCATTTGGCCGCAGCCGTAGCACACTCCCGGTTCTTTCTGATACTGGCAGTGTCTATTGAGGGAGTTACAGGATGCTGATCATCAATGAAAGGCTCTGCCCTGAATGAACTCCATCCTCTTGGCCAACCATTTTTCCCTTGTCGTCCTCCATCATCATCACGGCAATGAGGCTTGACCGCGGTGGATAGTGATGGGCCTCGTTGGAAATGAACAATATCAAAGAGCCACGACAAGGAGGAATTCCGTTGGGTTCTGATAACAGGGCAGTTCATCTACCCTGAATATCAAGCTCGGTACATGGCGCAGGTTGATGTAACAGTGGAAAGAACTACTTAACATCGGCATCGCAGTCGGTCATCCGCCCAGTATATACGGTACGGTAAGTAAGATCAAACGTGATCCTTACTCTAACCCTCAGCGGTAAGATAGTCGCTTGCAGCCCTGGATTATGCCGCCTCAGCATGCACTTCACAGAATGACCCCAAGCTTTTCTCATCAGGGTACTCTACAAATACATCACGACACGCGCTCCGTTCCAGATACGTGACGAGATGCTGAAAATGGAATCTTCAGACTTGCCGGCTGGCTAAAACTCCACATACGAAATCAATTGGTCTGCAACGATGCAAAGGCTATCACGGGCGATCCTCCTTCATCTGACCCACCAGACTGTCAGTTGTCTGCCGAATACCGTCGTGACTGTGCCCAAGGATTTGGCTGTGTATAGGGCTGTGTATAGGTGGCGAGCAATGGCACAGCTTGATGTCAGAACGCAGCAGGCCCTGACAGCTCCGATACGCGTAAACCCGCCGAAGACGGCAAGATACGTACTGAACTGGGTGTTGCATCGCATCTTCATTGGTCGCTTCACACACTTAGCCATTCCTTGGAAGATCATCACTGCCAACTCCACAATCAGGCAACAGAATTGCCAGTCCAGTCACCTGCACCTCAAATCTGCCTTGTCCACCAAAAGGCAGAAGATCCAATGGCCCGTCAAGAGCCTACAGGCTTCACTGATACATGTCTCGCTGATACATGTCCATCATATAAACTCAACGATTCCCCATTGAAGACTTGACCTTCCTCATTGCCCTTATCACCCAACACTGCATCGTACCCTGATTGCCGCCCACCATGTCGCATAAGAATGAAAGCACGGACGAAACATACTGCCGCAGTAGCATCGACTCGGCAATGCTAGGCGTCGATGTTGAAAAGGCCAACTTGCTGCCGAAGCCATCGGCCTCATCCAACGACGAGGTCCAAGCGACTTGGAAGGCCAACGAGGGCCTCAAACCTGAACCTTCTGCCGCAGTTCATCATGACCGAGCGCAGCCTGCTGCTCTCGACCACTCTCCAGTGGCTAGTTTCGTCGAGAGACATCCCCACTCCAACATCACCGTGCCCCTCTTCATTTGGCTCGTAAATCCATTCATATGGTGGAAGATGGGCTGGGACTCGAGGGGCACTTTGCTCATGGGCACTGCCCAATCTCTGGTTGCTATTGGGCTCACCACCGCCATAGTACGTTCACATTCTTTACATCTATCTAATCGAGGAACGATTTCTATTATATCTGTTGAACTGACCACATCACTTATGCAGTGGAGCTTCCTCACATCGGGGTCCCGGGATCAACACGCTATCGACTGTGCCATCGACCGAACTGCGAATGAGGGGGAAGACCGCCCGAAAGAGAAGCGCGGGACGACTGAGACTGCTGATGATGTCAAATCTCCCGTGCTGGATGCGCCTTATGCTTCCAAAAGATCAATGACAGCGGAAGGCGCAGCTTCGTGGAAAGGCCAGGGAACAAAGTCAACGGTAGTATTCCTGTGGATGATGGCCGTGGTTTCCGTTACAAACGCCCTCATCAGTCTTCCGTGGAGCCAAGCCAGCCCGCTAGCATGTCAGACACCTTCTCACCGCGTGTCCTTTCAATTGGGGAAGCATCGCGTTTCGATCGCGCCTCCTACGAGTGCCAGATTAAGGTCACGGCGTGTGCAGACTCAGTGGACAGCACCTTTGTAAGTGACAGCATCACGGAGAAGCTTGCTGGCTGCCTGAGACGCACCCCAAACCACCATCATTCCCAGATGCCCAACATTGAAACGTGTCTGGCCAAGATTGAAATCCCCGGGCACTGGCATGAGCCTGGGTCGACACGCGTGTCGACAGCAGTCGCCATGTGGGAATCGAAGCATGATTGTTGATGGGCACCGTGGACCTCCGCCAACTCGTGTTGGTGTTGTCTTTCCAGCGCAAAGCACCTTGGACGAAGCACGTCGGGGATTAGAACACGGACCAGACCAGCGCTGTATCTATGAAAGGACTTGGATTCATATTTCTTGAGCCGACTTCACTTTCTCCCTCAGACTTCATGGTCCCTGCCACTCGCCATCACATTTCCTTATCACGTCATGAGGCGACCCCGCAATGCGCCAAGATGATGCGATGGTGATCAGCGGCCAAGACACTCGGCTATGATTTCGATTGATATGGGTATGTTCTAGCGCGCTGTCGCTTGCTTCCTCAGTTTTCAAATTGAATGTATACCTAAAGGACAATCTTGCTTTCCTCAAGACTTCTTGGCTCTTTAGTGCTCTCGCTCTCTACATCACATTCGAGTCAACTTGCCAAACAATATTAGATCAGGCGGATCATGCATGACTCGACATACAAGGAATTTGATTCACTCACTTGCTTTCCAGTTCTCAATCCCTGTCTACAGATCCATCATGGCAAGATTCCGAACCACATTAAACCGCAGTCCTGTATGTCGCCATCAAAAGCTCCGCTACAGCCTCCGAATGTCGGGCGCCTCTGCATAATCATCGCAGTGGTGCTGGTAGCATGCTAATTGTAGGGTAGACGATCAGCAGTGGGTGGGTGAGGACATCAGGATAGCGTTGCAACGGCGGCCAACCTGAGCCTAACATGATTCGGGAAAGAGGCTAACACAAATCACTTGCAGACCGCATTTCAGTCGTTGATCGAGTTGGGCTAGAGAATATAAAAGGATGGGGGATAACCTGATGCAGAGTGGTCGCATTGGGTTGCTGATCGTAAGACATACCCTACTCTCCAGTGATTCATGATGAGGTTCATCGCTGCGTTCCCCTTAGTTACTTTGTGGGCATCCGCCAACAATATCGTGTCTTACGACGGATGCCATGCTCTTCGCGTGCGTTCTGAAGGAGACCTCCCAGCCGTGCAAAGCAAATTCTCCAAGCTCTCGTATGACGAATGGGAGCGAACCGCTGACGATATCACAATCACGCTATCCCCTGAGCAAATCCCAGCCTTCAACAGCCTGGGTCTCGGATATGACGTTATGCATGGTAACTTAGGTGCATCCATCAGCGCCTAATCTGCATCTAACACTCAGTGGAAAAGGAAAATCGATGACTTGGCTTGGTACGACTTTTATCACCCATACGATGACCACCAGGCGTACTTTGAACAACTTCACGCGGCTCACCCGGACCACTCGGAAGTCATCCCTACTGGAACTTCTTATGAAGTTCGAGACATTTTTGGCATTCATTTTTGGGGAGATGAGGGCCCTGGAAAGCCAGCGGTTTTCTTCCACGGCACTGTTCATGCCAGAGAATGGATCTCGGCGCCATTCATTGAATACGTAACCCTGCAACTTCTGACCGGCTACGGCAACGACAACCAGACAACTGTCGCCCGGGACAGTTATGATCTCTGCATCTTCCCTTTTGCGAACCCCGACGGTAGGTCAGGCAATGTCTGCCAGCGAAACTCTTGACTGACAGCCACAGGATTCGTCTACACGCAGACAAACGACCGCCTTTGGCGTAAAAACAGACAACCACCTCCTAACAACTCGACAACCTGCTGGGGCCGCGACATCAACCGCAACTGGCCCTATAAGTGGGATGCCAACCCGAACGGCGCTTCGGCTACAAGGGCGAGGCCCCGGGCGACACCCCCGAGATGGCCGGCCTGCATGGCTTCATCGACAAGCTCCGCGACGCGAACGGCATCAAGCTCTTCATCGACTGGCACAGCTACAGCCAGTACCTGCTAGCGCCGCTCAGCTGGAACTGCACGCAGTATATCCCCAAGCTGGGCCAGCACGTCAATCTTGCACGGCGCGCGACGCGAGCCATTCGCGAGGTAGAGGGGACGCAGTTTGTCTTCGGACCAAGCTGTGCCACGCTGTACGTGGCTACAGGGTACAGCATTGACTATGCGTATGAGGTGGGCAAGGCTGACTGGGCGTACGTCATTGAGCTTCGGGATACGGGGAATCACGGGTTCGTGTTGCCGCCGGAACAGATCAGGGGGAGTGCAGAGGAGCAGTGGGGGGGAATCAAAACCATTCTGCAGTATTTGGACGTTGAGGATATTTTTGAAGCCTGAACCTTTCACTGCATGCTGCGAGAGCGCACTGGTATATAGGAGGCCAATATTGGCAATGTGCCCTAGACTCGACATCATGCCGGGAATAGAACAGCATCTTGTGTTTGTTAAAGTAGCTTTACGAATCCGAGTCAGTATTACAATGAACACGCGTGTCGTCGAGACAGGATTTGAGAGTAATTTGATTTTCTAGATAAAGGTATGCAAAGTTTATGTTCCATCAAGTCATATCTGGTGTGTATGTACGTTGTAACATCTCCCTCAAACGAGCAGGAGCGTCCAGCGGCAGTTACAGACCGCTCGTCCTAGATGTCATGACCAGAGCACAATATATACAGGGGGGTTTGGTCTGGGGGACAAGATACTTTCATGTCACATGGGAGCACTCTCCAGAACCGGATGCATGATCGCGTAGCTGGTGATAGTGCCCGCGGTAGCTTAGCGCCAGGTGCTGTCGACGGTAACGGCCGAGGCGCAACCGGTGGGAACGGTGTACGAGCGGTTGGGGTCGCTCTCCCAGCGGACAGATCCGTCAGACTGGACGTTGATGAACTTGTACTGGAAGGTGGTGCCGGCGGGCAGCGTCACGGTGTAGGTCCAGAGGGGACGGGAGGTAGTGTAGCCGGAGGCGGACAAGGCGGGAGCGGAGGCGGGGGTCCAGCTACCGAGCTGAGAGATGGAGCCAGCAAGCTTGATGGTCTGCCCGACGACAGTGGTTGCCAGGGTGTTGAAGGTCACGGCAACGTTGGCAGCAGGGGTGCAGGCACCAGTGGTGGTGGCAGCTGCGGCAGCTAAGAAGGGACATGTTAGCGCGAGTCCTTCACACAGGAATCTAGACGGTGAACGTACTGGTGGTGGTGCGGAGAGTTGTAGGGGCGACAGCAGTGGTAGGGTTGTTGTTGCTGCCACCGTTGATCGCGATATCAGCGCAGGTGAGGTAGACCTGTCCAGTCTGGAACGAGTTCCAGCGGAAGGAGAGCAGGGTGTGAGCAGAGTTGTAGTTGGGAATCTTGATCTTCTTGGACACCTTGTATCCACCGGCGATGGAAGTGTAGCAAGAGCCGAGGGCAGCGCCATCAACACCCTGACAGGCGCGGCGGTTGCTGGCCTGGAAGGCGTTGCAAGTGAACCAGTCGTTGCGCCAGCAAGGCTGGCCCGGCTGGCAGTCAGGGTTGAAGCCGCAGCTCTGGCCGGTGACATCAGTACAAGGAAGGGTGCCGCGCTGGAAGCACTGCTCGGCAGCCTCCTTCTCGGCTTCCGTGGGGAGGTATCCAGGAGTGATGAACTTGTTGACCAGGGCTTGGTCCTGGCAGATACGGTAGCTGAACATGCCACCGTGATCGCCGTTCGCATCGACACTAATGGTTCAGAGTACTTAGCATGGGACCGATCCTGAGAGCATGGGGGGGACCTTGCAGGGTTTCCCGGCAGCGATGCCGAGAGTCCTGGTCTAGTATGGGTTCGAAAAAGTGTGGGACTTACCACCACTCAACATCGACAGTCTGGCCAGCGGTGTAAGTCACCACGGGGCTGTTGCCCCAGTTGGTCTTGGGCTGGTTGTAATCGATCGAGACTCGGGCATTGTAGCCGCAAGGGCCGCTGCGTCCAACAGTGGCCTGGGTGACGTTGGGCCAGGCCTCCACAGGCTCACGAATGTTGCACTCCGGGCAAGAATCAAGTCCAGCCTGCACCAAGAACGAGTTAGTATCGACCCGCGAGAACTGAAAAATCAGAGTATCTGTAGGAGCAAGAACGAACCTCGGCGCCCAGACGAGTGCGACTCTTGGGGATGGTCAGGTATCCATGGCCAAGGACGGAGGAGGCCAAGCTCAGGAGGGTGAGGGCGGTGGTGGTCTTCATTTTGTGAGGATCGTCGAATGTCCGATATCTTCAGGAGGTTGCGAACACTGTGATGCGGCTGGAGATGAAGATTAAATGCGATTCATGGAACGAACGTCGATCTATTTGTACAGCAACAACTCCATTGAAAACGACGCCCGCGATCATCAAAGTTGCCGCAACTCCCTAGTCGCGATTGAAGGTTCGCCTCAGATTGACCCGCAAACTTGATTGATGACCTGGCAGCCGCCGTCGAGTGAAGCCGAAGTACGACCATGCAACCGCTGAAACGGCCCTACTCGTGCAGCTGGTTTACCCCAGATCTAACTGTCTCCAGGAAACCCGGGGCAGCTACTGCACGGCTATATAACGTGCATGAATTGCCGGGTAAAGAGGCTTTCTTAGTGCCGGCCCCCCTTGCTCCAACGGGAAATCAACTCGGTACAGGTTTTGGAGTCGAGCCCCCTTTTTCTCTGGTCTAGAACACGTGCCGCGGCGCGATCCGTCAACCGAACAGCCGTAAATGTGTTAGAGCAGTCGAGATGGGGTTGCAATTTTGATGCCCAGGTCCGCGATGACGCCGAGGCCCACGGGCAGTTGATGACCAGACTTGACCTCCGCAATCTGCTATACAATGGTTGGTGGGAAACGCAGTCATTACGGCCGCAGGGCTGGCTTCCGTGTGACAATGACTCGGTATCCACAGCCTTAACAGATGGATGTTGTCGTTCGAGTGACCCAGAGAATAGAACCACATTTGCAACTGTCATTTTGAGCAGCTGTCCCTGATCATTGGCATCTTCACCGCATCCCTGCACGATGTAGGGTGACAAGAGCATCAAGACGAAAACCCGCACCAGATAAGTCAACCAACTTCGAAGGACCCCAAGGTGGTTAAATTGCCAGCCAGTAACGGCAATCACAATGACGTCCCTCAAATACTGGGGGATGACCATGTGTGACAGGAAGATGAGAGGCGCTCAACGCTTAACATGGTGGCGCTCGGCCTTGACAGTCCGGGGTACGGCTTTGCGGGGAGCTGTGGGGATAGGTCCGAATGCCGGACGATCACGCTCTCGAACACCCCCCCTGACAATCTTGGCCAGTGATGCTCGTGATCTGACCCTGGGCTACCCCCGGACGCCATGTTCGATGCCATCCCAGCTGGTGATGTCGCCCGTTTGTGGGGTGTGCGGAGTGCAGCCTGGGCAATAGGGCCGACTGAGTGTCAGTAGTGACGAGCGGCAGGGTGCAGCGAGCTGCCAAATGTGTGCTGCGACGCCGTGGGCACGTGGCCGGCCGAGTTTTCACGTGCAGTCTTTGGGAGTATAATGCCTCAAGGGGGATCCCGGAGATTCTTTCGGAAGGCAGTCTCCTGCGTCATCGATTGGCCTTTTCTGAGGCATGTTCCACTGTATCGTAGTAGCAAGTTTCTGGCTCACAGAGGCTACCGGGCTGATACACAAATCAGGACGGATAGTGCATTGTGAGAAACGGACCAACTTCAAAAGAGAAGAAAAGCAACAGCGAAATCTGCGTCGGTTACTGAGGGATATACTAGGAATGGAATTGACGACTATAGGTAACAGGGCCTGGGTGTACCCTTACCAGCGGCACGTCGAACGTTGATCATGCGCTGTTGTGCCTCATAATTATGCTGGTCATCCGCTAGTCTCCGCCGTGGTCTCCGCCACGTTGCATTCTGGCGATGCAGGTCTCTGCGACTATCAGTATCGTATAGTCAGCTCTGGGCGCCCACGCAGCTTTGGCCCAGACAAGGATGATTTCGCAATGACACTTGAGCCACCTATTGAAACACCGGTCACCAAGCCACTCTGGTTCCGGTGGGGCGGAACCCGGGCGGTACAGGTCGGTAACTCCCGCCGAGAAATGTAGGGTTCATTGGTTCTGCCCTGCAGCGTTGTATTGTATACCCTCCATCAACTAGTTGTACCTGCTTGTCAACCTCATTGACGTATGCGTCTCTCGGTCAGTCTTCCCTGCTTCAGCTGTCAACCAGGCATCTTATTCCCCATGACCTTGCAGGATTCACTCCGACCCCGCTGAACGATCTCCGTGGAACAGGCAAACCAACAGTTACGAGCTGGAAGATCACCACGGAAGGGTGATTAAACACAGTCATATTGCATGACCCCTCTGTCACTTTCGCAAGACCCTGAAAATAGGATACTCATCCCCTTTTCGCAGAGGTATCACGTTGTACTTGACATATGATGCCGAGTTCTCTGGCTCCAGCGTCACAAACGCAACAGCCGCGTTCTTCTGCCTCGTATCGACCCAAAACCCCCCCGCCGGGATCTTCACCTCCTTCTCGAACGCCCGAGTGGTGACAGTCACGCCGAAAGAATCAGGACTACTCTGCTCGCGCGCCGATCGCACTTTGAGTACTTCGACAGTACCCTCAAAGTCGTGCTCGAGTGGCTCAACCTTGACCCCAGACGCGCGCAGCTTCTCCTCCACATCAGAGAATGCCGCCGAGAACACGTAAGCTTCGGGCCGCGCCCTTGTAAGGTTGGCCACTGGTGGTGTGTTGTTCTTGAAAGTGACCGGGATGTCGACTAAGCTACCGTTCTTCGAGTCGATGAACGTCCAATGAACGCTGGTCGACCGCGCCTTGTCTGTGACCACGATATCTTCGGTACTGTTTGCGAACTTTTGGCGGGCGTCCTCAATCGTCTTGTAAATCCCGCGGGCGTTTTCTGCGGCTTGCGTTACCAGAGTCTCGAGGACGGTGAGGCCAGTAGCTACACGACGCTGAAAATGTTGGTCCGCCAGAGAAATGCCGCGGATTTCAAGCAGGAACGTCACCGCTTGAAGAAGCCCGGCCGAGCTGTGGCCCGCTCGGCTGAGAGATCCGGGTTCGGACAAGTCCAAGTTGCCATCCCCGCCATTGAAGAAGGGGCTCCAACGCAGTTTACGCTTCTCCAATGCTGCACCGATGGAATTGGTGAAAAGCCCTTCTGTTAGGCCGCGGATGTCTTCGTGAATGTTGAGATTCTTGGAGCCCGAAAGAAGACAGTCCTGCGCCTTAGTCCACTCGCCTTTTGGACCTACTGGCGCGGTAGCGTTGAACTCGTGGGCGTCCAGGACGATATGAGGCGAAAAGTCTGACAGCAGCGTCTTGATGTCGCGAGTCTGCTGTCGCTGAAGATACGTATGATCCCTGTTTGGATCATAGTTGGATGCGAAAGTCCGCTGAAAGTATGTGATGCCATCTGGATTATACCGTGGTAGTGCCATGATGTCTACTTGTTGCAGCATTGACTCTGCCCACGTAGAATTGTCGTCGAACTTTCCGAGGAGAGCCAGGATGGACTGATCACCCGCTGGCTCGTCTCCGTGCTGACCGCCTTGCAGCCAAATGCGAACTTTTTCATTTGCAAGGTCTTGACATGGCATTTCTCCCTTACTAGTGGACAGGCAAAGATATGGCATGATCCGACCTTCTTCAGATGTGAATGACGGTGTGTGATACGAAGCCCAGTCATGCCTAGACGCTATGCTGCGAAGAAAGCGATCTTTACAAATCGTCAGACGGTACCTGTCAATCTGTGTCAGGATGGCGACGTACCAATTGTGTCTAGGCTTGTTGGTCCGCTGTTGCCCTCTGAGAATCCCTTGAGGACAGTCTCTGGACTTGCGAAAGCAGGTGACAATAGTTCAATGTCAACATCGGCAAAGTTCTTTGAAATTTCGTCGCTGTCACGATTGACGAAATCCAAATTATCAGCATATGCTCGTCGCGCAGTAGCTGCTTGCATGCAGCAGAAGCACATGAGCCATGCTCGCTGCAAGGTAGGCATCCTCATGTTGGATATAAAATGTGTCTGAGTATCTGTTAAAGATAGATGTACACAGTTCGTGGGCTGGAAAGATTATGGGCATGTAGTAGGGCCTGAGGCGAAGGGAACTGATCCCCCCTTTATGTTGGACACAATTGTCGAAGGCTTCAACACGCCACTTGATTGCGAAACTGTACGTCTCGGAGACAAAACGCCGCGGCCATCAGCCTGCATGAACTTGCTAAAAGCCGTGCCGTCTGGGTGAGTATCAATTCGTCCCGCCAGGCCCATTGATTCAGTTTAGCGTAGGCAAGGCCTCGTGCGTCTCCGGCGTGCTGGAAACTAAGCCCTTTGCGACTCAACTTCCTTTGTCATGGCGGTTAGCCGGCATGTGGTTTGACTGCTGATCCTCTCCCAACGGGCGATTCAGGTGGGGGAGTGAGACTCAACGATGCACTATACGAGACGGACCTGACTTTTGGAACCGTTCTTTTTTTACAGCATGCGCGGACTCGGACTTTTGACCTGTATTGAGGACAGTCAGATGGTCAGCTGATGAACAGGAGTTCAGAGCGCGAGTTGCACCTTCGCCGCTTCGCGAATATTCCCCAATCCAGGTTCGCCTTAATGTCGATCTTGCGACTAAATGAGAGAACCATTTGTGTCTGAGTCGCTATCGTGGCCTTGACTCTCTCATGCATTAGGACGTCATGTCTTACATTCAACAGCACCTGACAGTCTCACCGCCCACTTTGGGCACACATACTGGCCGTCGTCATGGCGGACAAGTTCTCGCTGCATCAATGCCGACCTCCTCAACCTAACAGTTGCTCTATGACGAATTGACACATTTTCCAGAAATCAATACGACAGCCCTGCAAACTTGCGGGTCTTTGCCCTGTAGGACTGCGATGATGTTGTTTTCTTGTCTGATATGCTCTTTGAGAATAGATGGGTGGCTACGATTTATAGTATGAACAGATAGTAGTCTTTTATTTGTTTGTCCTGCGATTCATTGACTAACTGGTCCCAATCTTCTATGCTAGTGTTAGCCGCCCTAGGTCCGTTAAGTCATACCCTCAGTCCGTTCGGCATAGTTCCTTAGGTACTATCTTCCAGACCTACTCTGGATAGGCGCTACTATGCTAACTTGTGAGTAAGCTTCGGCGACTCAAATATGGGAAGAAAATCGAAGTACTTGGCACGAGTTTGTGGTATTAGAGAACATGGGGACATCCAAGAGCAGAGCGTCATGACCAACAGCCAATCAACCATTCGTCTGCTGGTGGCAATACCACATAAACCTGCCACCCACGTTCTATCAGCCATACATTTGATCGCCCGCTGGTTTTTTCGATAGTGAATAACGCAAAGCAAAAACGTTGTTCGACGTGTTCTCGGAAAGGTACTACCCGAACAACAGAATATAATCCGGGAGATCGAGACCAACGATTTCAGAATCTGTTTTTGAAAGGATTGTCAGCCAGTCACCCGAGCTTGCAGTCAGTAGCCCTAACAGGGCCATCACAAGTGATGAATCGTTTCCCATAGCCGAAGCTCACAGTGCAGCATAAAGCCCCAGGAGTAATGCAGGCGTTACATTTGCATTTCGGCCTAATCATTGACTACTAGCTCACGAATGTTCTCATCACTGTCAATTCAGTAGGATATTTGGTGTCCTGATGAAAGTGACTGTACGAAAAACTTCAAGTTCAATCTGTGTGCAACAGAGGTCAAGAAGACAAGCATGTGTACTTGGTTCGTCCTTGAGATATGATAATGAGGGTCCGAAAACACGTCTTTTATATCGCGGCGAGACTGCCAGTCTTTGTTTCACATGACATGAGGCATTCATCAGTGAGGATCATGGTATTACTGCCTTTAAGCTCGCCACGGATTTAGCTGTTGGCTCGCAGCATCTCAACCAAGGGTGAGCCAGGCCATGCGAATAGAGCGGGATACCTTTCATCCATCCTCTGCCTCGCCTCTGGCTCATTGCCCTTAAAATGTCATGGGAAGCATCAAGAGTAGGCGCGAACACGTTGTCGATATCACTGAACAGGTTGACGAGTTCAGCAACTTGACAACAGTACGTCAGGATTCGGTGCCATATACATTCGACGGGAAATAAATCTGCGAGTCAGAGTGACATGACACGATACTGGTCATCGATGGGCTCTTGAGGTTTACGAAATCATGGAGCTCACCTCGTATTGATAAGAACATGCGTCATCACGTCCTGCGCCGCGACCTCGGATATCGTATCTGAAGTGTAGACCTGAGATCTCACGGCTCAGTTATGCTTGCAAGAAGACCACGACACGATAACAGCCCTGTGCAACAAAGGGCGGGGAAAGGGAGGTTGGGCGACAAGACTAGCATTCCACCTTCCAGTCGTGTTGACAGCCGCCCCAACCTCCCGAACGCGTACTCATTAACTATTTTGAGCGACGAGTCGGTCTGGGTACCTGTTTTTGTGGCGCTGTCAGATGTTATTGGCATCACGCCGTCCGCGTTTCTCGTCAAGATCCATACGCTGGCCAACACGCGTGCATCGCATCGCCGCACGGGTCTTTCGGGTGGTCGCACGATAGTGAGTTCGCACTATGACGGAACATTGAAAACAAATACGGACGTAGTCAGCGAGGTTGGTATGGCCATTTTACTAATGTTGACCCGGCTTACCCCGGCGATGTCCGGTCGAATGTGCTCTCCAATCACGCAGTCTTCCATTAAACTTACGATGGGCCGTCTGAAGTTTGTTTATTCGAACTTGTCCGCTTGTTTACTCCATCCGGCTCCGAGCAGCAAGCCAATGGGCCATCCCGCCGAGGAATTATAGCGGTCGAATGAGACATTGCTCAGATCGGCCCTATGGCGGCGCTCGCCGCGCCAGAATTGGTGCTGAGCACAGCAAGTGCCTACGAGCCGTGAGATCCGACAAATTGAGAAGTTGTTTGTCGTATCACCTCGTGCCAATGCCTTTCCCCGACCCCCTTGGGTGGAGGCACGACTCGCACGAGACACTGCACGCCGTGCGGAGTCGGACTATCTTCAGCAATGCAATCGATCAACAATCCCCATCCTCCCCGCATCACTCGCATCCTGGAGGTTGGGAAACCTGATGGACAATAGCGCTAGTCGCTCAGTCGCGCATGCAGTGCACTGGCGATCACCACTTCCCTGATTGGAGGGCTGGCTAGCTCCTCTGAGACCTGACAGACAGGCAGCATGATTACTTTAAGACATGATGCACAGGGGGGCTCATGATAGGAATGTGAACTGTCACAGGACAATCCAGGACAATCAAGGGTCATCAAAATAATCATTGATAAAGGCATCGTCTACCTTTGCTCGTTTGGCACCTCCAGATCACGCCAAGTCACTCGTTCCACACATTCGTTCTTTCCTTCGTTCGACATTCACTCTTTTGAAATCCCCAGACGGCATTATGGTTGTCTCCACGGCTCACGTTTTCACTGCACTCCTCGCAGCTAGTTCTGCCCTGGCCCTCCCAGCGGCTGAAAAGCGCCAGAGCCAGTGCACCCAGCCGACGCAGCGACGCGCTTGGTGAGCGATGCAATGTGCGGACCAGTTGGCAGTCTCAAAAGCTAATGTTCTCCAGGCACACGCTCGCCGATGAGGAGAAAAAGGCCTACATCGACGCAGAGTTGTGTCTGATGGGCAAGGAGGCTACCCTTGGTCTCCGTGGTGCCGTCACCAAGTTTGACGAGCTCCAGAGCGTTCACGTTGCCCAGGCCGAGCTCACTCACAGCGTTGTAAGTTGCAGTACTCCAGCCGCAGCCTAACAGTATCTTACATCTCCAGGGTGCTTTCCTGCCATTCCACCGCCTGCTCATGCGGACTCATGAGTACCTCCTTGAGACGGAGTGTGGTTACACTGGTGGTCAGCCGTGAGTCTTCATATTTGCCTTCAGTCTCAGACGTGCGTTAACAGAAATGCTAGATACTGGCAGGAGCAGCTAGACGCTGGCAACTTCAAGAACTCCGTTCTTCTCGACCCCCAGACCGGCTTCGGTGGCGATGGCGACGATCGTGACTGCGTCACGGACGGGCCATTCGCCAACTACGTCAACCGCGTTGGCCCCGGCTACACCGTCCAGGATAGCTGCATCGTCCGCCGCATCGATGACTCTCAGTCGGCCATGTCCGCCCAGGAAAATGTCGACGTCTGCCTGTCGCAGCCTTCCTGGGCGACCGCCTGGCCGTGCATCGAGAACGAGCCGCACCGCGGCGGTCACAACGGTGTGGGTGGACAGATGTCGAACCCCATCTCTAGCCCAGGCGACCCTCTCTTCTATCTTCATCACACGTGGCTTGACAAGGTTTGGTGGGATTGGCAGAAGCAGGACCTTCCCAACCGCCTCTCCGATATGGGCGGACGCAACCTCCAAGGCGGTAATGAGGATGGCCCTGGTCCTTGTAACGGAGAGCGCCTGTTTGGACCCCTTCCTGATGATCTCCCGTACGTCATGCCCCTTCCCCACTCGTCCACCGCGTCGCTAATGAAAAAAAACAGTGCACCTAGCATTGAGGGCGATTCCGGATGTGGCACAACGCTCCAGCACAATCTCGTGATGTATGGCATCGTCGCGGACCGCTCCGTTGGGGACATGATGGACATTCAGGGCGAGCACCTTTGCTACGAATACGTGGATCCCCAGTAATAACAGCGGCTGATCTGTTGCTGATCTGTATCTTGTGTCGTCACCCTTTACACGTATTTTACAGCCAAAACAATGACCCCATTGGGCCATTAGGGTTAGAGGAAATTCAAACTTGGCTCCCTTGCGTCCCCACCATGCCCATGTCACCCTCTGTTTCACCGTGCACCCTTACAATGCTGACCCAAGAATTCCGTCATTATTTCTCCAGTACACAGCATTTTTACATTGTCCATTCAGCGGATGTGTCTGCGAGCGCGGCCACCTCGATCAGAAAAGTTGATCGAACGTGCATTCTGTAGAGTGCATAGGAATCTGTTTTGAACGGTAATGATCAGGCCTCCAGCACTTCTCTTCTCAAACCGCCCGGGGAGTCGATGGCATCGTGTCCAAACAAACCCTTTGAGACATCAGCCCTGGATCAGACACAGGGCTGCGACACCGACAGGTCAGCTGCATGCGCGTGCCAGAGCTTCGACAGGTTTAACATTCCTACTACCGGCGTCCGTGCCGAAGCATGCACTTCCAATCGCCAGCTCAAGGGAGACGGTTGTCCCTAAATGCAGCTGGGACTGCACACGGTCAACCTTTCTGAGCCGACTAACGCCCAATCACCTCGTGTGCACTCGAATCTCACGGCATGGTACCCGGGTGCTCACCTCGATCAAGTCCTGTTTACGGGCTGAAAGCATCAGTTTACATGCACCACATGTCCCGTTGGCCCGATCGAGAGTTGCACCGTCCCGGCCTACGAGCGTCAGTCTACTTGCGTCGAGCTTAATGTTACCTATCCCGTAATGGCAGTCACGCAAGTTCTTCTCCAGGATCAGACATGCAACGGCTTGAGAAATTCATGCAACACTCGCCAAATTATTTTGACAGTACACAATCGCAAATGGGCGGAAACGTGACACTTTCTCGCACAAATTTCATGACATCTAGTACAACCCTTCGTCGCACTCAGTTTGTCGCCGATCATAGAAGGTAGACCGTGGTCCATAATCCAAAGCTCCTTGGATACAGCTTCTCGTCGTCAGGTGGCTCGGGTGCCGCAAAAATGGAAAGCAAAAAGAAAATCTCATTCTTCTTTTTAAAAACTGAATCTTGCGAAAATCAGAACCTAAACGCCAGGCCCCTGCGTCGATTTTGAGGCTCTGTGTCTATACACGGCTCTGCATTGCAACACACGACAGTTGACAACGTCTATAGCCCAGTCGTCTTCAAGAGATTTGGTCCTTTTGGGTTCTTGTCATAGCTCAACCAAGCTGATGCCCAATTCTTCCACCAGGAGCAATTTAAACACCTTTCTGAGCACGACTGACGAAGGTTTCTTAATGTTAAATCAAGATTTTCCTCGATGGCGTGTTAACTTCGACATCTGACATCTCCGCAATTCATGTAGCCCCCTACCTACAAAGGTACTCTACCTTTTTGTCTATTCCCAAACCAATCCTAATATATAAGGAGGCGGGGATTTTTTCTGGCATGCCGCAGGGTTGACCTTCTCGTCCGTACATCAACAAATCTCAAGCCAATCAATATCTTGCACCATTCTCTGACAACATTCCTTAACGATGAAATTGTCTTCCCCCGCACTTGTGGTTCTGGCGCTTCTTCGCTATTCCTCTGGGTTTGTCATGAATGTATACGAACATGACGATTGCACAGGAAAAATGCAAGAAGTCAACATCTGGGACAACACATGTGCATCATGGACAATTCCCTTCAACTCTGTCATGCTTATCAAGGACGGAACATGGAAGCAAAAGGCTCGTTTCTGTCCTGGCAAGATGTGCCTGTGGGGATGCCAGAAAGCCTGGGCTGTAAGTCCCCGTCTGATCTTCCGACTCCAACTCCCCACCCAATTTGCCAAATTTACTCATCGCTAATCA
>NW_003315033.1:1278965-1281955 GCF_000150825.1 Verticillium alfalfae VaMs.102
AAAGCTATTGGATTGACTGTCTGGAAATACTGACTGATGTAGGGCGGAGATGATAAATTCCGAAAATGGAAGTGCATGAACTTGGACCACCAGGCTAGTTCTGTGGCATCCCTTCGCCTCTTCTGATCTCTTCTCCTTAGTGATCAAATCCTGTTGGTCTTCTTAATGAAAATTTCCTCGTTTGTGTGGTCAGCTAATTTGTTAGGCCATGAGTCTTCGAGAAACAAATCAGTTCAATCTGCAGTGGCGCGCCATCAAACAACAGCAAGCTTGAACGGAGTCGAGTTCATATGGTTTCACTAGTAGAATAGAACCTGACAGTAAATTCTTTTTTTTTTTTTGCGACATATTTATTGGATCTGAGTGCCATGTATCTCGGCCAATCTTCAACGTCTTGATCAGTAGGAATGCCTGGAGAAATGCAATCTGATAGAATCATCCACTCCGTGATACCTGCCTGTAATGTTGTGCGAATTAAACACATTTCCGCAGTGCGAAAGATTTGCACACATCTACACGCATGAGATTGATAATCTTTCTGATCTGTGGTCGGTAAGCCTTACGAGTTTTACGTTGGTTTTGAACTCCGACCCGGGGTCAGTGTTTGGATTCCTTATATGACGGAGCAATGAGTAGCTATCCGGTTGTTTTCTTCTAAGAACGCAAACTCATCCCCCACCACAGCGATGTGTTTACGCGTACGACCAAGCGCTTGCTTCTTGGCAAAAGTCTCACCTGCTTTGTGCCAATCATCCTGCTTGCGCGTGGTGCCAGCCCTGTGATCGGGTTGCATATTCTTCGGAGGTCCCCCACGCTCTGTATCGGGTGGACTGCAGGTTGTCCGGTGTCACGACAGATCAGCATGTACCTTTGCCTTCATACCCCGCTTCGGACTTAAGTCTTAAGATACTTAAACTGCAAAGTAAGAGACGAAAGTATAGTCCTGTACTGTCCCCCGCTGTCTTGTGTTCTTTTCCGACCAAGATGCACTTCGCTGACCACCCTCCGAGGTTCGACCTCCGCAAGGACATTTACCAAAAGCTACCCAAAACTGACGACATTATCGATTGGAAAACAATCAATCCCCTCGAGACAGCACTTCCTGTCATTGAAAGTTTGTCCTCATTTGTCCGTGGTGTCGATATCAAGCAACTAGATATCGACGACCTATTTTGGGCACGGCAATGTTACTGGCGAGACACTCTGGCGCTTACAGCGCACTTGAGAACCTTCTCTGGGCCGAAGGAAATCCCAGCGACACTCTCTTACCTATCCCGAGCTCGTGGGATTGGGTCTTTAGTTGTGCTGCCTGAATCCGCCCAGGTTGTGTCAACAGTAGCGAATTTGGTAAGAGTCAAACTACCCATCTCCAGGACGTGATGAGCTGAGTTCACCCAAAGACATGGCTCGACTGCAACTTTACTTTCAAGACCAGATATCCGACGGCCAGCTGCCTTGGGAAGCTCATGATGCTCCCTAAGATATCATCGGATGGCCAGCTTCGTTGGAAGATCTGGACAATGGCTACACTGCTCATCGCCTTCGACGACTTTCCCGAAGACGTGAGGCTATTGAAAGAGCCCTCATCGGTCATTGGCCCAAACACAGTTCTGTCTACCGACGTGGTCATCGTTGGCGGAGGCAATGCGTATGGCTACTGTCCCGTCCCGGTGCGGCCGGATAGCTCGAAGGGCTGACGCGCAATTAGGGGATTGATCCAGGCTGCTCGTCTGAAAGCACTCAATGTGGACTTTGTCGTCATCGAGAAGAACCCGCAAACTGGCGACAACTGGGCGAAACGATACGACTGCATGCGATTTCACATCGGCAAGAACTACTGCCAGATGCCATATCTCCGTGAGCACCTTCTTGCGGGGTACAGAGTGCGGAGTCTGACATGAGTGAAAGCCTATCCGGAGGAGGCAGAGTACGAACTGCCTCGAGACGAGCTTCAGCGGCATATTCAGCGCTTCGCGGCGAGAGTTCGATCTAGGACCGCGAGTGCTCAACAGCTCCACGGTCAAAGCAACAAGCTTTGACGAGAAGGCCCAAACTTGGAAACTGAACTTGATTGTCGAGGGGGTTGAGAAGTCAATCACCTGCAGAGCACTGATCATTGCCACCGGGTCAGGGTTCAGCACGCATACATTCCGATGTTGCCGATCGAGAGCGTTCAAGGGGCCGAGTCTGCACTCCTCATCCTTTCGGAGCGGCAAGGAGCTCGTACGACACGGAGCCAAGGTAGGATAAAGTCTGCCACTGCCTGGGCCACCAGCTGACACTGCAAGTCTGTCATCGTCATTGGGTCTGCCAACTCGGCCTTTGACGTGTTGGAGGATTGCCACAACGCTGGTTTGACAGTCCAGATGATCCAGCGATCTCCAACATACGTTATTCCAATGAGATACTACGCCCATCCTCAGGGTTTGGGGATTTTCGACGTGGTTTCAACTGAGGTCGCGGATGCCATGATTAACATGGGCCCAGTTGCCATCGTTGGTCAGCTGCCCGGGCTGGTTCACGCTGCGCTGGCAGCCGAAGAGCCGTGCGTGACCCCAGAATCTGCCTTGCGCATGCCTCGAAGTCACTAATGCGAATCACAGCGATCGATATAGCAAGCTGAATGACGCCGGGTTCAGAGCGTTAGATTCCAAGAAGGAGGACCTCATCGACCATCTACACAGCCGCGCAGGTGGCTTCGTAGTCGACATGGGCACAGGCGGCGTTGATCTCATCGTACGCGGGACGGCCAAGGTTCGATCTGGAGTCACGCCTGTATCCTATACATCGACCGGATTGAAGCTCAGCGATGGGACACTGATGGAGGGTGACTCGCTAGTTTGGTGCACGGGATTCGAGACTGATACGCGCAAAGAGCTTGTGGCGGTTCTGGGCGAAGGAGCTGACGTAGTGGCAAGCAAGATGGATGCCATGCTAGGTGTTGATGGTGAAGGCGAGCTGAGAGGGTTGTGGAAACGACACGGTGGAAT
>NW_003315033.1:1282517-1288000 GCF_000150825.1 Verticillium alfalfae VaMs.102
CACCTGTTCTGGCATGCGCCAAAGCAACCTTGGCAGCGGAAGATGTTGCAAAGGGCGACACTGCCATTGGCATCCACGAAGACCTGGCAGCAGTAAGTATTGCAGGTGTCCCCTGGAGAGCACAATACTGACCCCAGCAGGTCCCCATCGATGGCCTTTTCGAAGTCCACGAGGTCATTGTCACCCTCGCCGAGGAGATCAAACCTTCACCCCGATATGAGGCCGAACACAAAGCTCTTCTGAAGCGCATGTCCAAGTCGCACGGAAAATGGGACACAACACATCCTCGTGCCCGTCTCCTCGACGCCCTGCACGGCTACGTCCGATACCGCGAGCGCCAAACGGCCGAGCTTGACAAATGGCGTCGCATGTACAAGAACACCTCCTCGTCGCAAAAGAAGGTCCTCGAGCATGCGGTTGGCTACACGAAGAAGATGGACACCGTCGCTTCGTTGATTGAGCAGAACCACGTGTTGTGTCAGCAGATTGTCGATGGGGCTTTGGAGTTCTATGGGGTCGAGAGGGACGAGATGACGAGATACATCGAAGCCAAGGAGAAGGAGAACAAGGCGGCTGAGAGGGTGAGCGTGAGCCAGGCATTGAAGCACTACGTCAGAGACTGGACGGTGAGCGGCCTGCGCGAGAGGGATGCTGCGTTCCCCTGCATTATTCAGTCGTTGGAGCAGTACTTCCCTGATCGTTCACAGGGCGACGTCAGGGTGTTGCTTCCCGGTGCTGGTGTTGGTCGTCTGGGTCATGAAGTCGCCGCACTTGGTGGTGAGTCGCCATCCTTCCTCCTCCTCTTATATTTCCGGATGCTTTTCTGACAGAACGATGCATAGGCTTTGAGGTCACGACCAACGAGTGGTCCATGTACATGAACCTCGCGTACCGTTTCCTCGAGAAGCATCCTCGTGTGGGCTCAAACAATGTCCATCCTTTCATTGACGGCTGGTCGCATCACGCTTCCACCGCCGACATGTTCCGCGGCGTCGCCTTCCCGGATAGGCCTGTCAACACCTCCGCCGTAGTGCTGGTCGAAGGTGACTTCACAACTGTGTTCAAGGGGCAGAATGGCCATTTCGATGCACTCGTCACCCATTTCTTCATCGACACGGCGCGCAACCTGATGTCTTACTTTGAGACGATCCATGGGCTGCTCAGGAAAGGTGGCATTTGGGTCAACCTTGGGCCGCTCCTATACGGCACAGGACCGTATGTGCAGCTGAGCCTTGACGAAATTATCGCTGTCGTGAATGCCATGGGATTCGAGTTTGTCGACGCGCCGGAATCATGCGGCGAGCTGACATTCGCTGATGAGAAGGTGCGCGGTCGAGAAGCCGTGTACGGCTTTAATGAGAGGGCGTTAGTGAAGAACGCATACAACGCGCAGTCATGGGTGATGCGGAAGAAGTAAGTATTGGGCTTAGATCAAAACAGAACGAAGACAAAAATGAATACATGACAGCAAACGGGAGGCGACCTCCTGGAATGCGCCAGCATCATGACTCGTGATAACCTCGTATGCATATTGGACTTGTCATTCAGCTGAGTAAGCAGCCGAATCCGCATGCGGAAGCTCCATGACACGGAATCAGCTGAATCTGCAGTGTCCTCCTCATTGCGAGCCGAGGTCGAAAAGTCTCCAAACTCAGCCATCCCATCATCATTCATCATTATCATCCAGACCAGTCGCCCAACGCTGAAGCAACGCCACGCTTCGAATCGCCATTCCGCTCCATCGTCAGAATCCGCGGCCTATTTACTCTCCGCAAACATGGGCATTCTCTCCACTCTCTCCACCGGCGCCATGGCCGGCCTCCATGGCTACATTCTCGTCCTCGAGATGTTCCTCTGGACCTCTCCTCGCGGTCGCAAGGCCTTCAATCTGACGGCCGAATTTGCCGAAAAGACAAAGGCCCTCGCCGCTAACCAGGGTCTCTATAACGGCTTTCTCGCCGCCGGCCTCGTGTGGGGTCTCGTTCACCCCGATGCCGGCTTCGCCAAGCAGCTTCGTCTCTTCTTCCTGAGCTGCATCGCCGTCGCTGGCTCGTACGGTGCCGCCACGGCCAACCGCAAGATTCTGTTCATCCAGGCCATTCCTGCTGCGCTATCGCTTGCTGCTGTCAGCCTCGATCTCTAAGTTGGACGCGGGAGAGATATGTTCGTTTTTGGGAACGTGGGTGCTGTTGGCGGTGGCCCCCAGATGGCGGCGTATCAACAGGAGCGGGGTATGGATGTCAGCAATGATCTTAAGTGCTTGCATGTTGAGCTGCAGGGGCTGAAGTGTTATACCGTCGAAGTGTCATACTGTCGACATAAGCTTGGGGCGCGGTCGAGAACTCTCTGGTCTTACAGGGTTACAGCAAGGGTCTGGATTGGTGCTTTGTTAGCAAGTCGAGCAGTTCGTATGCCGGTATCTTGATTGAACATCGGCGATAATGCGAGCTGGATGCGTCACAGTTTATGAAGCATCGACTGAGCGAGGGTGCTGGAATGAGTCTGGTCATCGTCGAAGTTTTCAGTACTAGTGGATCTTGCGGTAAATCTGGATGTGCTGTTGAGATCATTGGATGCTATGAAATCAAACTTGGAGAACCCCGCGCCCGCGCCAGGCCTTCACAATTTCCAAACAGCTAATATGTAGAGGTGGGTTTCTTGGGAATCTAATGTTCGTCTACCTCATACGCGATCCGATTTCTCAACATACTCTACAGTGCAATAGCGAGCGTCGAGTGCTGAAGAAACCGTACTAACGAGGAGGCTACTGCTGCGTCATCTCAATGTAAATGATACTATGTAGAGATATCCTCGGTTGTTGTAGCTCATGAGATCTCTAGAGACTTGTCAAAGGCAAACCTAGAATCACAGAGGTCATTAAACGCTCCTTACATTCTGTGGATTCACAACCTCTGATCCGCGTATGAGATAAAAAGTACCACCTTCTTAACGATGTTGAATAATGCAACATTTCCAAATTTGATAGCTGGTTCGCTGAGAGATCACATGAAAGCTGCCACAAGAGATTCTAATTCATCAATGTCCGTCCCTAGAGAGAAAATGATACGGCGGCAGCGGTGGGACAGGAGACACCACAGAGGACTATGAGGGGTCGATTGATAGGCAATAGGATGATGGGAATATGAAAGGAAGGCCACATGACAAAAAGAAAGAGTATTGATTGGGGTATTGCGTGCCGAAAGACCAACATCTGACTTGCATTGCTTGCTGCGAGTAGTCTCCTTCTTTGCACCAGTCTTCGATATCTGATCAAGGTTCCGTATTTGAATAGGAAAACTTTCATCCGAAAGCATTCCTGAAAATCAAAAAGTCTTAAGGCGAACGTTGCCAACAAATTTTGCATCTTGAAGCTTCCAACTATCAAGGCTCAGATTGCCGTCGAAACCCACAATTGGGTCCTAAAACCGTACGTAAGCAGCCCGCTTGCCTTTCTTTCCCCCCTTTGCTATGGCCTGTCCCTGAAACATGGTCTAGGAAAGGGGGCTGCAATGCAACTTCGTCCACACCTTCTGGAGGCCGGCCTCCCGTCAGCCGAAGACTCGGGACTCTCGGGGAGGCCATCGGTGTCCCCCCAATTCATTAGTTCCTGTTGAGACCTGCTTCAAACCAATTACACCTGAGATTCTGTAGATTGCCCCTCCTCAGTCTGCCAGCCACCGCTGGGAAAGGATACCAAAGAAGTATCTTGAAGCATCTCACAAGGGATCTGCGACATGGCAAGCTACAAATGTAGTGAAAAGACCTTTGTATTGTGTCCGACAGTGGTATTTTTCCTCAGGCTAGGTCTCCCATGAGTTAGACACGTGATCGCCGAGCGCGAGACCACACATATTTAAATATTTTAGCCAGTCTTACTGGCGTGGAACCTTTGGTGGCTTGCTCAACGTCATCGTTGACTGCATTGCTGGCCAAACTCGGCGATTAGTCAACTACTGTTCAATAGCTGACTGCTCAAGGATTGCCGTTTTTTCCCTTAGATTCCTGGAGACCCCTTGGGGCTGAGCAAGCGGTAAATCCAATTGCAGCCATAGCCCAGCCAAGGGCGCAAGGCGAGGAGCTGGAGGGTGACATCACGTTCATCAGCACACCCGCCGCTGTACCCTCGAGGTTCACCACCAAGGTCGATTGCGGCGTAGATACAACCAATGTCAGCATATCGAGTGTCGAAGCTCAAACTTGAGAGTCAATAGATGTTAACTAATGTCAATTGATCGCTATTGAACCAAGATACACGCTCGAGCTGACTCCAACCAAAGTTCCGCGCCATAAACAACGCTCTCCGCCACGCCGGCATTCCCAAGAGTCAGAGCAACCTCTTGTTCATGGACTACCGAGATATCCCGACGCGCAAGTTTGACAAGATCTCCCATCTCGAAATGGGCGAGCATGTGGGGATCCGCAGGCTCACGACGTTTTTCCGACAGTGCTACGACATGCTTGAGGATGACGGGGCCATGTATGTCCAGCTCACTGGTCTGCGTAAGGCTTGGCAGTATGAGGACTTTATCCGGGGTCTGTTCCTGAACCAGTACATCTTTCCTGGAGCCGATGCCTCTACCCCGCGAGCAAATTACGTCGGCTGCCTCGAGAGTGCTGGGTGGGAAATTAAAAGGTATGCTTTTCTGGATTCTCAGTGGGATGTGCGCAGATGAATAGAATACTGACTACCTATTGGAGCATCAACACTGTTGGTGTGCACAATGCAGGCACTCTCTGGCGTTGGTGCCGCAACTGGCTGGGGAACGGAGAGACAATCAAGGCCAAGTACGGTCAGCGCTGGTTCCGAATGTGGGAGCTCTTCCTGGCACGGTCTACCATTGCCTCGAGCCAAGGTAGTGCTACCTGTTTTCAGATGGTAGTCATCGATTGGACGGGTTCAAGACTCAGTATGGCCTTTCGGGTGCCCTGGAGGCGAGTCATGCCGCTGGTAGGGCGATCTTTCCAATATGATTGGTTCCTGAATCCTCCTCTACTCTAAAAGTACAAATTGGATAAGCCTCATGAATCAAATCACGACCTCATACTGATCCGAAAGACACGATTTTAGTGAATAAATATACCGAACTAGTGATTCCCTTTCAAGATACTCAAGTGAATTCTTCAAGTCAAGCCCGTTGTTCGCCCTCTAGCGTATCGGTATGCTTTGCCTACACCTTACGAGAAGGGCTCTGCGCTAGCTACAGTGTTCTCTGACCTCTTACCCAAATCTCCAACAGGATCAGACTTAAAGATCATCCAAAATTAGGACAAAAGACAAAATGACAACCCCGCACGGGACTCGAACCCGCAACCTTCAGCTCGCCTGGATAGGAGGCTGACGCGCTACCATTGCGCCAACGGGGTTGTTGGGCTTGGTGCATATTTTATGCTGCTACTCGGATGTGATAGAATTTTGTGCATTGCTAAATTATATTGCTTGACATCTTTTTACTGGCCCGAGAAGAATATCACACGGCAGCAAC
>NW_003315033.1:1288100-1296300 GCF_000150825.1 Verticillium alfalfae VaMs.102
CAAAACAAAAACCTCCCGTCGGGGAGGGTGGCAAACCACCCCCCCCCCTCCCCAGACGAGGGGGGTTCTTTTTTCCCCCCCCCCCCGGGGGGGGGGGGGGGGGGGGGGGAAATTCCCCCCTTTTTTGCAAGAGTTAAAAAGAAAGGGCAAAAAAAAAATATTTGAGGGCTTATTCTTTCCCCCGGGGGTGTTTTTTTTTTTCCCCCTATTTTGGCGGGGTGGCAGGAACCGCACCCGAGAATTCTCAGCGTGCCGGACGAGTACCAGTCTGTGAAAATATGTTATTATGTTTCATCTGACCTAAAGATAGGCAAGCATGTGCTGCTATACACTCTTGCCGTTCTGTTCATGCCATGAGTCATGGCCTGTGCAACATGGGGTCGCTGTCAGAGAAGGCAGATGATATGAATGAGAGTGGACAAACATGGACGAAGATTGTCCATGCAACAAAGGTCCGTCAGATGCCAATACCAACACGGTACATACAGCTGTCTAGAACAGGAATCGAGAAAACCCGTTAGGCGTGGACACTACCAGCTGGTCACCATACACATTACCTCGGCCGTCCCCCTCTTGACCCCATATTCAAGCGTTGAAGCGCGTCTTCGGCACGAGCCAGTGCGGCTCGTGGCGCCAAGGTGGCCCTCGCTCAAGCTGCCTAGATTTACCCGCCCCCCCATAAAGATCAACTTCTCTGCCAGAGCCGGCGATGAATTGATTGACAGCTCAGACGGATTCCGGCACCATGGTTAGGCACACGTGGTTATGCCTGTTCGGCTGACTGATGTGGAAGTTGTCCTGGTGATCAACCTGACTTGGCGACGGCGGCGCGAATCAGGTCGGAACGCGCATCGCTTAGCCATACAACGAGATGGCTGGAAGGCCGTGAAACATGCGACAAGCTATCCAGCTGCGTCCCGACAGGAGCGCATATCGAACGCTGCAGTCCAATAGCGTCTAGGTGACGCCTCATTGCACAAGGTCATCAACCAACAAGTCGTATGAAGTCATGCGGCTTCAATTTCCCCGTCCATCCACCCGCATCCCCCAAGTCCCGGGCAAGCCACACTACAGCTCAAGCCAATGATGCTTGGTCAGGCTGTTGGAATGTCAAAGCTTCGACGCGGTCGTCCTCGCCGCTGAGTGGTGCGCATCTGGAGCCCCAGAAGCTTGACGCAAACCGCCTCGAGTGTCGGCTCTCATCCTTGTCCAATTGCCGTTACTTTCTCCGGATGCGCTATCTACATCTGGGGTCCCCCGCACAGAAAAAGGGCTCTTATTGGACAATGTCATCATGTTCCGGGGCCAACTACCCCGGGCGTAGTGCGACACAGCAAAAGACGGCCGAGTCCTCGTCAGGCGATTCTCGGGACTCGGCTCTCTGGGGAACGAGGGGAGACGTGCCGAATATATAGCCCAAGAGGACGCGCTTCAGTTTGAATAGGTTTGCCCAGAGATGCTATTGCCTTGTCTCGCGCGCGCATCGCACCAATTATCATCGTCGTCACCATGGCTCTCCCTCCGAAATGGTACCAATTTCTCGTCAGCGTCTTCGCGTCGCTCGGCTCCCTGACGTTCGGTTATGATCTTGGTGTCATCGCCCAGGTTATTGGATCGCCATCCTTCAAGTCCAAGTTTGGCGAAGATCCGGCCGAAATGTAAGTCAACAGAATCGGTTTCGCCCAGACGAGCTCTCTCCGTGCCGTTCTAATACAATCACAGCGGCGCCGTTGTTAGTGTTTTCACGGGTGGAGCGTTCTGCGGTGCTGGTATTGCCGGTTGGGCTGGCGATCGCTTTGGCCGACGTCTCACGATCCTGATCGGTGCTGCCTTCTTTCTCCTCGGCGGAACCCTCCAGACCATCGGCAAGAACATTGCCTTTCTCATGGCCGGTCGTACGCTTGCTGGTGTTGGTGTCGGAGTTTTGTGCATGATCATTCCAGTTTACCAGGTGAGTCCGGCGTGCCATATGCGGAGCAACATAGCTTCCGAATTATGCTGACTTGACCTTGTAGGGCGAACTTTGCCACCCCGACATTCGTGGCCGTGTCACGGCTCTCCAACAATTCATGTTGGGCATTGGTGCACTTGCGGCAGCTTGGATTTCATACGGTACGTGCTAACACCTTGGATCGCTGGGACTGACGGCTGTGGCTACCTTTCGCGAGTTCAGCTGCACAGCTGAGGTCTTGTTGTCCCCTTGCCGACGCGCCGAGTCGAGCACACTATCAGCAAGGCTAACAGTGTTTTCCCAGGCTCCTATATCGGATTTGCGGCCGACGACAACAACCAGTGGCGCGTCAGTCTTGGTATTCAGAATGTCCCTGCTGGCATCCTGGCCCTGCTGATCCTGCTGTTCCCTGAGTCGCCTCGCTGGCTGATTCAAAATGGCCGCACGGAGGAGGGCCTTCAGACTCTGGCCAAGCTTCACGCGCACGGTGATGTCAACGACGCTTGGGTTGTTGCCGAATTTTCTCAGATCGAGGATACGATCACCATCGAAAGGGAGGGTTCGGCCAAGTCGTACGCCGAGCTGTTCACTGACCGCTCGTGCTTCCGTCGCCTCTTTCTCGCTTGCGCCCTGCAGGCCAGTGTCCAGATGACAGGTGTCTCGGCCATTCAGTACTACTCCCTCGCTATTTACGAGAAGATTGGTATTGCGGGTGACGATGCCCTCAAGTACCAGGCGATCTCCTCCTGCATTGTAAGTGCTCCGCTGCCTGCCTTGTGTGGCGTGCCGTCATGAAAGAAAAACTAATTGAGACCCTATCAGGCCTTGTTTGCTCAGTTCCTCACGATTCTGTTCATCGATAAGACGGGTCGGCGGTTCCCGCTCATTGGTGGCAACCTGCTGAACGCCGTCTGCTTCATCATTGCCACGATTCTGCTGGCCAAGTACCCTCCCCTGGATGGTGCCTCGAGCAACATTGGTGCCTCATGGGGCTTCATTGCTATGACCTGGCTGTACAACTTCTCGTTCAGCGCCACGTGCGGTCCTCTGTCATGGATTATCCCCGCCGAGATCTTCGACACCAAGACACGTTCCAAAGGCGTTTCAATCGCCACCATGACCAGCTTCGCCTTCAACACCATGATCGGCCAGACCACGAGTGTTGCTCTCGACGACAAGGATGGCATTGGCTGGAGGTGGTACATTCTGTTCATCGTGAGTTCTCTCTCTGTGCCACATGCGTTGGCTTCGATGCTAACTGAATTTCGCAGGTGTGCAACTTCACCAACGCTATCTTCTTCTGGGCATTCCTGCCCGAGACGGCCAAGCGCCCGCTGGAGGAGATGAGGTACCTCTTCACTGAGGCACCTCTATTTGTGCCCAGGATGGACCCCTCGCAGGCGACTTCTCACGATTTGGAGCGTAGGATTCAGGACGCCGAGGCCAAGCAGGCCGGTGTGGATGCTGAAGATGAGCATGTCAAACTCTGATTACCTTTCTGTATCTGATTTGCACGGCATTTGCTTGCCTTGACGGACATCGGGTTCCACTATAGAAGTTAGCTTTCGAACAACGGAAGCACGGCGACTGTTCATAGCTGAAAACCGGGTGTCTGACCTTATGAAATGAAATTCGGATCCTGTGAACTTATGACGACGCTGGTTCTTTTTGTTGCCGTCAACCCTTCCAGCAGTTAGCGGCGAGTGTTGGCGAAAGATCTATTTAACCGCTTTTCGCCCTGCCGCAAGATTTCGTTCACAGCTCAGCCAGTGATGATTACACACCGAAAGGACGGAGCACAGTTATTCTACGTGACCATTTGTGGTTTCGCTCTTGCTACGTTCATTACTCCGTAGACTCCCAACTTTAAATCTGACTTGTTCGTACTTTTCAATTTGGGCCAGCGTCCGCAGTCACCAAACCAACTGGTTCCAGAGGTTGTTGAGCGGGAAAATCGATCTTCTACCGTCCCAAAAGAAACACCAATGGGCACATCAGGCGAGTGTTCATCATCCTTCGCAATACCTCATAGTGATATAGACAACGAGTTACAACAAAATGTCGTTCCGTTTATGGCCTCCTGCATTTGACGTGGCCACGGCCAATAAACTCTCTACTTCGACACATCGCCAAGATACCTAGTGCTCAACTGCCTCTTATCGTCTTGTCAAATTCCTGGAAGTAAGGCCCACAAACCGCTCCGTCATGGTCTTGGCCTTGACAGTACGGCAGTCCGCGAATTGTCCCACGTCAATCAAGCTATACGTGGATCCATACGATACCTGGGTCTCCAAGATGGCAGCAGGACAGACATATTGCAACACTTTGCATGCAGAGTCAGCCAATATTTGTCAAGCTAGTAGCAGTCCCGCCGATCGAGACCGCATCGACCGAGAATCGAGGCATTGACGCTCCGTCGCTCCATGTCGTCGTCCTTCTCAACGTCCGATGACAAGCACCAAGCACAAGCTGCGGGCTGACCATCGTATCATGGGTCTTGGCACCGTGCTAATGCCCTGCACGCCAACCGGGCGACTGTACTGCTATAAGCCAGGTATTGGGGCATCGACGTCGCGTCCTGCTCCAGCAGCCCACGTCGGGCAGCTGAGAGCACATGCGCGCTCCGGCTCCCACGCCTCGGCGCACAGATACGAACCCCGCCGTCCTTCCCGAGGTTGCATCGGTCGCGGCGCGTGAGGGCGGCGTGCTTTGCCAAGTAAGGTGCGAGGCCCCAGAGGGCCGAATACCTCAACTGCGAGGAGGCCCGGTATTACTCATCGTTGTGGGCAGTGATCATGCGTGAGCCGCAGGGCCGAAGGGGGGATGGACGAGGGTGGGAGGACCTCTATTTCCGGAGTCACTGGCTTCGGGCGGGTGTCGGAAGCGCTTGGCATGCGAGGAGAGCCAAGAACTTGGCAGAAGGCTCGGTGACGGAAAGCGGCAAGAGATGCATGAAGGGACGGATTGCAGGCGCTGCGACCCAAGAAACTGCCGACTGACATTGAGACGAGTTTTCCGACGGGATTTGTCGGTCATGCAGGGGCAGTATGTAGGTACCATTCACCGCACATAGCCTGTTCCAGGGGCCTGGTTCCTCTTGTTCCCGGGCTCTATGGACCCTGTGCTCCAGGGCGCGGGATGTCGGGACGTTGAGACCGGACTTGAAATGTGATCAACGCGCCGCGAGAGGCAAGACTCTTTGTTCCTCCAATAACACGGCCAAACAGGGGTGTTTCGGGCATTAAGGTTAACCTTCTGGGATCTGGGCGGCGGAGCAGGCCAAAAAAAAAAAAAAAAAGAGATGCGATGACGGTGGTGGTGGTGGTGGTGTCAAGCGGCTGCTAGGCTCTCGTGTGACAGGGCATCCATCTCCTTTACTGACCAGCCGGGCTAGCCAGTGACCACCCACCTATAAGGCTGCATGTTGCGCCGTGGCGTGTTGCATCGCGAGGCCTGTGTCTCGCAAACAAGCGAGGCCCGGAGCCAATCGTCCCAGCTTTACCATGCCCTGTCAGTCACCACCTGAAGTGCTTTCTTGCCCTTGCCTGCTTGGCATTCAAAGAAGAAGCGCGGCCGATACCGTAGAAGAGACTCTTGGCCAGCCGGTAACTATTGAGCGCTCTGAGGACAAGGAGGAGGGGAGGGGGCATCAGGAAATGTCTCAATCACTGTTGCTTCACCACCAAGTCACCACTGAGGAGTCGTCGGGGGCCGTGCTGGCGCCATTTGACTCATGCTTAATATGCTTAAAGGCAAAAGTACCTTGCACGAGAGGGACCTGACGGGGAATCAGGGGAACGGGGAAAGGGGGGGCGATGGCCTGATGAGACGATGGACAAAGAAACCCCATCCCGGTTGAAAGACAACGTTTGAATGCCACATCCTCCGTCGGAACGGCTCGCTCGATCTTGGTCTTGGAGAAAGAGTGGTAGCTCAGCACAGCACAGCACATCATGCATGCACAGAGATCTGATTTGTCTGCCTCATGCCATGGCAGAGGGCGGCAGAGAGAGATGTAGGTCGGAGATGAGATTGATCCTCCGCCACAATGCCCCCCTGCTTTTCCCGCCCGAACGCCAATAGGGGCGTTAACGACCTCAAGTCGTGCGGCACAGCAACCACACCGGCCTTGCTGAATGGGTGGTCAGCCGAGGCCTTTCCTCCTACCCTGATCGTGATTCTGCAATTTTTTCACCCCTTCATTTTCCTACTCTTGACCCTCCTCCTTCTCGCAGCCGCCGACGGGACTTGAACCGAAAGGGATCAGTTGCCACGCGCATGACGCACGGGCGAATAGTCTCGGGATCCTTCTGCTCACGAGTTCACGATGATGGACGCCAAGTGGCTGAGCATGCACAAATGTGCCGTCTCGAATCCCTGGAGACAACCGCTTCATCCCACCATCACCCCATGACTGACCCCATAGCCGTGCTCTTGTGTGCCCCTATTGCCCCTCGGCCTAGCTCCAGGCCCGAACATGAAGCGGCGCGACGGGTGCGCTGGCGTGTGGAGAAAGAAGCTGGCTTGAGTGCCAACCACAGGTGCCAAACAACCCACCACAAGAGCGACTTTGGGGGTCACTAGCGCTGCCAAAAAATGGGTGCAAAAGGGGGGGCCTGGCCTATCCGGTGAAGCCGCCACGCCGAGCCCTATAACCCGCTGTGTGGAAAGGTTCTAGGTGACCATCATATCGCGCCGCTCAGGCTCCTCGACCAAGTGTCCGTGAGATTACGGATGCCAAGAACTAGGCTGCTTTAGGCCCTGGCGGTAATACGAGCTGCATCAGGGGATCGTGAGGGCTAACCTCATCAGGGTGGGCAACCACAAGCACTCATCCAGTACCCCTGGCCCGCCTCAGCTCACCACATTTTGCTCATGTGGTGCTCGTTAAGGTTGTCTCTCGGTCCGTGTGGTGTCCCACTGATTGTCGTGTGGCCGCGATTCGATCGAGGCGAGGCAGCCACTCCGACGCCATACCCTCACCCCCTGACCTGCCTGATGAGTGCCCCCTGGGTAGAAGCAATTCACACTAGACAGGGAACACTGGTCAGAGCTGCAGATGTGGTTTTTTTTTCTTTCTCTCCGCTCGCTAAACGTTCTGACGCATGATACCTGGTCCTTGTGTTGTTAGGCTGCTGTTGGTCTCTTGGCCCCGGTTACTGTGCCTCTTTTCGGGGCTTTCGCCAGCGCCTTGAATGTTTATAAGTAAAAGGGATCATGGCCCCCATCCGTCGTCGAATTTTGAAGGAAGACAGCCGAGACTTCTGAAGCCTTCGTTCCACCTCACAGTCGTTTGCACTGCCCACACTCGCTCAACACCTACATTCGTTTAACACAACCTAACATAATGTTTGTCAACCTCCGCAACTGCGTGCTCGGCCTCCTGGTCGCCGGTGCCACCGCCTCGCCCATCACCAAGGACCTGGCCACCATCGAGAAGAGGCAGAACCTGCCCAACGGCGTCGCCATCTTCAAGTGCACCGTTCCCAACACCATCGCCTTGACCTTCGATGATGGCCCTCACATCTGGACCGAGAACGCCGTCAACCAGCTCGAGGCCGCCGGCATGAAGGGCACCTTCTTCCTCAACGGAAAGAACTTCGGCGAGCTCAAGAACTATGTTCCTCTCCTCAAGCGCATGCGCGCCAACCGCCACCAGATCGGTTCTCACACGTATGTCTTGGCGCACCCTGGTCTTTCTTCGAGACCTACCGTCCATTGTTTCTTGTTCCTGAGACAGCGTCTCGCTAACACTCTCTTCATAGTTGGGACCACCCCTATCTCACCCAGCTCAGCGATGCCGCCGTCCGCAAGCAGATGACCGACTTTGAGAACGAGCTCCGTCGTCTCATCGGTTACTACCCCACCTACATGCGCCCTCCTTACTTCGACTACAACGCCAAGACCCTCGCCGTCATGAAGGAGCTCGGCTACCGCGTCATCCACGCTGACCTTGACACCAACGACTGGAAGTTCGACATGCCCGCCTCCATCGCCGCCTTCAAGGCCGGTGTCGCCAACAACCGCATTGTTCTCGCTCACGACGTCCACGAGACCACCGTCAAGACCCTGCTCCCTGCCATGATCAAGGAGGTGCAGAGGCTCAAGCTCAGGGGGTATGTCGAGTCTTGCAAATGGCCTCTTCAATTCGCACAGTAAAACTAATGTCTCTTGCGCTACAGCCGTCACTGTCGGCGAGTGCCTCGGTGAGCCCTACGCCTACTGTTACAGGGTCACTCCCCCGCGCTT
>NW_003315033.1:1296400-1297398 GCF_000150825.1 Verticillium alfalfae VaMs.102
CACATATCTCTGTGTATAGAACCTCAAGTATTATTATTCATTACATTTATGATCACTTTTCGGTGTACCATTTGTCACAATAGGGTGTATGTCCTCGCGTATCACTGTTCATGCGATCAATGCCAACTAAATATGGCTTCAAGACTGAAGGTCTTAACAAACCCCCCCCCCCCCCTCCCGGATTGGCATCAATGGCTACCCTCTTTCCAAGTGGCGCCGTGTCGAAAGGCTTCCTGAGAAGAGACTCTCGGAGCGTGTGTACATTGACACCGTCATTCAAAGCTACTTTCAATGCGAGGAGTGGAAATCTTGTGTCAGATACGGCAGCCAAACACATTACTCATCATATCTAGTGGACTGTTGGTATGGAGCATCTCGCCCTTGACATCTTTCTCTCCGCTATGATATCACTGTGTCATGGTCGATTCGGCGGTGAGGAGCCCGAGAAGCGCTTGATAACGCTACCAGGGACTGGTATCGAGTCAGTTGGTGTAGCGCTGGCGCATCTGGGCGGCGCGCGCGCACACACCTACACTAATGTTTCCAAGCACCTGGGCTATTAATACGAGGTCTGATCCTTGGCATGCAGGGATGAAATCACCATCGTGTCTGCTGCCCTGGGAAACGTCAGACAGCCATCTCCAGATTCCGGAATATGCTTATCTTGGTTGTCCCCGCATGGATTGAGTTAAAGTGCCGTTTCGACGGTCCATTCCGGCTCTTCAATCATTTGAGTTGAACTGACACATGTGACTTGACAAAGACAAGGGGGCATACGATGACAACTGCCTGCAACCTTGAGTCGCCAGTCTGCAACCCGCGGAAGTTTCGGAAAAGCGATACTGGTTGTCGTGCTCAGAGTTTACCATGAAGCGTCGAGGGGTTGGGAACAGGGATGAGTGATTATTAAAATATGGTACACTAAAACGTTGATTATTTTATTCAAATATTTTAGTATAAGTGAGTCTGTGTAGTCAGCGTATATGCTACGACTGAAG
>NW_003315033.1:1297498-1298688 GCF_000150825.1 Verticillium alfalfae VaMs.102
CTCGTGAAGGAAATCGGAAAAGAGGAATTTTTGCTCGCGGATGACGAGTCGTCGGCTCTCTCTTCATCTCACGCCTCACTCCTCTCAAACCCAGTCATCCTCGAGGTCCCACTCCTTCCGAGTCAGAAACCCTCGCTGAGAGTCGTGTAGTCGTCGCCGGCCGCGTACTCGCCCTGCATCAAAGTGAGCGGATAGCATCCGGTGACCTTGCCACCAGTGACAGTGTACTGGAGATCCTCGCTCATGAGCATGGCGGCACCGTCCTCGGGGTCCTTAGCGAGGAAGATCTTGGAACCCGAGTTATCCTCATAGTCACAGACAAGCAGGTAGAAAACCTGCTCATTGGGATCGACAGCCAGGTAGAAGTAGTCATCGGTCTTGTCATCCTCGCTATAGGGAGCAAAGGCGACGACGACACCAGCCGAGGGGATATTCTCCTGGTCGTCGAGGCGGAGACGAGAGACGCCGACGGCAGACATGGAGTTGTTATAGTAATGCATGAGACGCTGGCCACCGTCCGTGACGAGGACGTCGTTCTTGGACGACCACATCTCAGAGCAGTGCTCATTGTCCTCGCCATCAACACCAAAGGCGTACATGTTGCCGTTGGAGCAGGAGACGATCATGGTAGTGGCCTCGGGATCAACTAGAAGCGCAAGGTCATAACCGGTGCTTGTGTTGTAAGGGCGATTAGGGAGGGTCTCAGGGGTGTAGCTGAGGACGCTGGTGCCATTACCCTTGATCTTGGAGGTGATGTCGACGACCTTGCCCGTGATGTTTGCGGGGGCAGTGACCACAGCAGATGTGGTTGCCTGACGAGCGCGGACCTTGGTGGCTTCCTGGAAGTCAGAGTTCTCGAAGTCTTCCTCAGAGCCCCCGTCACCATCTTCGGGGTTCTCCTCACCGCCGTCTTCGGGGTTCTCCTCACCACCGTCTTCGGGGTTTTCCTCGCCGCCGTCCTCTGGGTTCTCCTCGCCGCCGTCCTCCGGGTTCTCCTCGGGGTCGGTGGGATCAGTTGGGTTCTCGGGATCCGTAGGGTCAGTGGGCCCCTCAGGATCCGTAGGACCAGTTGGGTTCTCGGGATCCGTAGGAAGGTTGGACTTTCCGGGAGTTGCGGGGTTGGAGGGCGTAGCAGAAGCCGTTGGGTCGCGGTTGCGGTAGGCTCCTGACCGGGAACACCAGGGAGTCTG
>NW_003315033.1:1298788-1301685 GCF_000150825.1 Verticillium alfalfae VaMs.102
CAGGGGATCTGGGTGGTTCCGAAGATGTCAATGAACAGCTTGTTCCTCCAACTGATCTGGGTGCTAATGCCCGTGCAACCGTCAATATCCTTGAATCCGGCGGCAAATTTCTTCTCCTCGGTCAGCTCGATGGAGGCAGCCACCTGCGCGACACCCTTGATTGAGGGCTCGTCGATGAGACCGACGGACTTGTCCCACTGACCGATCTGGAGACCGCAGCGGAGACCAATGGGTAGGCCCAGAGTCGCGGCGAGCATGATCTCACCCTCGGCCTCGAAGACTGGCTTGAAGTAGGGGTCCCAGCCGTCGCGCTTGCTGTTGGAGGGGTTGACAAAGTCGATGAGCACGTGTGCGTTCTGCAGACCCATCTCGGCACCGGCAAGGAGCTTGCCCTTAGCCTCGGCCTCGAGCTCAACGCGGGAGCCAACGGTGATGCGAGGACCGATGGTCACGACGCCGTAGGACAGACCAGGCAGGCCGACATTCAGAAGCGTGTGACTGAACTCTTGCTTGTAGGTCATCTGGGCGTCGATGCCGACCTTTAGTACGAACTTGATGTCTGTGTTCACCTCAACCTCGCCCTGGGTGAAGACACCACCGAGGGGAGTCCAGGCAGCACGGCCAGCGAGCTTGGCACTGCCGGAAACACCACAGCCAACGCAGAAGACGTTCATGTAACCATTGAGCTTCTTATTCTCATCGCCCTCCTGGTTTCCGAAAGCCTTGAGGAGAATTGAGTCACCCCACGGAGAAGTGACCTGTTTGGTCTCAGGATCCTTGAGGGTCTTGGCATCAGGATCCTTGGAGGAGGAGTCGGGAAGCTTCCAGCTCACTTCCTTGTTAATGCTGCCAGGAATAGAGCTCGCCTCTTGGGCAGACTTGTATACCTGCTTGACGGGCTGGACAACATACTTGTCCACAACGTCGCACAGGAAGCCACAGAAACGCTTGTTCAGGACACGGATACCCCGCTTGTTCGTCTTCCAGAAGTCGCCGTCGAAGGTCTCTCCCTCGGCCTCGGCATAGTCGTCAAGCTCGGGGGCGAGCTTAAGGGCGAAAGTCTTATATTCCGCACTCAAGGGCTCATAGCCGAGATCAGTGTCAAGGTCGTAGTCGAAGAGCTCACCCCAACAGGCTGAGGGCAAACCGTACTTGGTGTCAACAGGAGCATTGCAGTTGGGCTTGGCCGCAGCAAAGCCAGCCGATGTGCTACCAGCTCCAGGAGCAGACGTGCCAGAGGGGCCTTGGGAGTTAGAAGGAGACGAGCCGGACCCAGAGGCCGAAGGTCCGGCAGAGGCGCTGCCAGAGGGCGACGAACCCCCTACGGTCGTGGCAGTCACAATCGACGTCGAGCTACCTCCCCAGGTGAAGGAGGCACCAGACTGAGTGTTTTGAGCGCGAGCAGTGGTCGTAGGCCTGGCAGAGCTGGTCGTGCCCTGTCCTCCGACGCCAGGCAGGGTCTTGGTGCTCGGGGCCTTGGGGCCATATCCATCGTCGCGAGGAGTCCACCAACCCCATTCGGTCTCACCCTTGGAGATAACATCATCTGGGTGGCAAGGTTTGCCACCGGCGACGATGACGAGGTCACCCTTCTTGTACGAGAGAGCCTTGACCTGGAAGTAGCAGCGATCGCCCTTGGCGTAGTCGCCGCAGCCAGGGACGTACACGATGAGGATGACATCTTCGTCATCAGCCCAGGTAGAGACAGCGTGCTCGTATGCCTCTTCGGAGCCGAAACCGATCGTCAGCTCATCAGAGTCATACTTGACATTCGTCACGTGGTCACAGTGGTCGAGGTTAACCGAGGGGCTCTTGAAGTAGTAGGTTAGGAAGGCGAAGTGGCCGGCCTTGGAAGGATCTGAGTGAGTTGGGGTTAGCCATCGATGGTGAGAAGCTGATAGAGAATAATGTCATACCAGTGATGCCGTAAAACATTTCGGAGGCCTTCTCAGGGGCGATGGGGATGACGTTGGTGGCCGGGCGAGTGTCATAATTCCAGTGGATGGCGGGGGTAAGGGTGGCCATAGGAGCATCGTGCTCAAGGGTAGCAGTCTTGCTTCCCTTAAAGCCAGAGTCTCCGTGGTCTTCAGCGATGGAGGGTTCGGGAAGAGAAGGAGCCTCGTAGGCCTTATGGTCGTCGTGGGCACCAGCATCGCAGTGGGCGGGCTTGGCCGGGCATCCCTCGGCAGGACGAGCGTAGACAATGACAACTTCAAAACCCTGCTGCTTCGGGGCTTCGATGGAGGAGTTGGCATATTGTGCGCGCTCTTCAATGGCTGGAAGAGCTTGGACAGCGACAGCAGCCCCAAGAAGGGCTGCAACAGAGTTGAACCTCATTGGGTAAAGAGCGTAAGGGTCAGAAACTGACCGACAAATAGAACAAAAGAGTGACTAGATCCTAAAGATCCACAAGGGAACGCACGAGGGAGTGACTGAGGACGGCAATATTCCTGTCGATCTCATCCCAAGCGGCTCGATACCTTCTTATACAGGGTCGCAAACATGCGGTTCCCTCGCTTGAAGCTGTGTAAGCATCCCACAACAGCAAGGCGCCCAATCCCTTAGCGCACCCGCCGTGCTGGCTCCAGGCCTCAAGCGTCTGCCAATTCCTCCTCTCCGGAGATTACCAACACTGAACTTCCCTTCAAGACGAGGCTCTCGTGAGGACCAAGCGCTACAAAGAAGCAATAGTGAACGCATGGCTCGGACGAGACTGTTATTGTTCCCACAACGCCCTGCAGTGGCCTACAGCTCAGCTGCGTCGTAGACGACACTGGGCATGGTAACGGCCTAGATGCGAAAGCCGTGTCCCAACTGGGGAAGAGGGCCAACAGCGAAGACCAAGCCGGCCTCTGTTAGCAGCAAGCTGGAGCGCTAAACGGCGATAGATATAACGC
>NW_003315033.1:1302092-1309819 GCF_000150825.1 Verticillium alfalfae VaMs.102
GACTTCCAGGGTCTGGTTTTAAGGTGAGACCCCTCCCCATGTCGAATTTGCGAAGATTGCCATGGCTCGAAAGGATGGCCTTTGCCCGGATAACTCCGACAAACATACGTGCAGTTTACGACGTGAGGTGCATCACTTGTCACGACGATTTCACTCCCTTTTTGTTCGCATACTATGAGTCCAGAATATTGGGAATGAATCTCGTGGAATTTCAAATATGTACGCCCTCCTCACTTTATGGAAGATTTGCTAAAGAGAATAAAATTTTCACAGAATAGAAAAGGTGCTTTCCAGAGTTCCATGCTGACCGACGCTGCCTCTTCCAGTCAGTTGGTTAATGCTCACATCGAGCCCAACATGGGCGGATTGCTTGCATGTATCTCATCTCACATCTCAAAACGAGCAAGCTCTTTAGTCATGGACCCAGCGGCCACGGATGGAGCGGGCCTTGAGCCTCGTGGGACCGACCGACGAGGAGATGATGCTCGAAACCTGGCTGGCGGCGACAGGCTTGACGAGGAAGCTCTTGCTCTTGGCCAGAGTGCTGAGCGCGCTGGTGGTCTTCAGTGAGGGAAGGGCACCGCTGCCAGAGGCCTTGTTGACCTCGCACGCGCGGCCAAGGGATGAGGAGCAGGCAGACGCGGCGGCGCTGTCGGGGACGTTGTATACTGTGCCCTTGTTGCTGCTGGAGGTGAAGGGATTCTTGACGGTCTCGAAGACATTGCCCTCAATCAGAGCAGTGGCTCCAGAGTAAACGTCAAAGGCGTGGCCCTGCATGTTCTTGAAGTAGTTGTTGGTGGCCTGGAAGGTTCCGGTAGTACCATCCTGGCCGAGCTTGGGTGCGCGACCGGAGACGTCGTGGTAGTAATTCCTGTCCAGGGTGACGCGGTCGCCCTTGCCGTAGAACATCATGGTCCAGTAGTGGTCGCCGTTGCAAGACGCAGAGGTAGTCGTCTGGCCGTCGAACTCGCTGTTCGAGACTGTTACGCGAGATCCGTCGTAGTGGGTGACGATGAACATGCGGCCGACGAGGGAGATCTTCATGTGATCGATCCAGACACCGTCGTTGCCGCCCTTGAGGTCGATAGCATCACCACCCCAGACGATACCAGGGTTGAGGTTACGGATCTCGAAGCCCTGGATGATGACGTTCTTGGCGTTCTTCTTGATCTGGAGACCCTTACCGTTGAGAACGCCGGCACCGCTGCCGATAATGCTCTTGTTGCTGCCGACAATGAGGGGCTCGAGTCCGGCCTTGTCGTACTTGATAGAGCTGACAGCGACGTTGTCGGAACCTCCGCACGAGAGGGTTCCAAGGTAGAGTTGACCTCCGTTCTTGGCGCTGCAAGACTTACGGTCGCAGCCGGAACCTGTGGCCTTGGAGCCAGTGAAGTCCCAGGTCTTGTTGATAACGATGGTGCGGGGCACATCGTCAGCCAGGAGCTTGGCCAATTCGCTGGCAGACGTGGGTGCAACGGCCTTGGCGGAACCGCCGCCCGTAACACCGGTAGCGAAGCCATAGGCCTTGCCGACGACGGTCTGGGCGGTAGCCGCGGAGGCCATGACCATGGCACCGAGGAGGTAGTTCAGATGCATGGCTGTGATAAAGAATGGATTGTGCGCGCGGCAATGTTATAGAGGGGATCAGTGGGTAGTGTTGATATAGCTACGCCGGCGCAAGCTAGTGCAAAGTCAATAGAGCTGAAAGAATGGAAGGTGTTGCAGTGATCTGTCAAAAAGAGTGAATGAACGAATGTGGTTGAAGAAAAGGTAGAATCCCACAAGGTCTGCTGATGTTGGCCTTTAATGCATTTGGCGAGTCTCTCCCGTTCGGCCAGCGCATCGATGAGGCTTCAGGCCCCTGCGTCCCTAGATTGTTTGCGTCGAATGCCGAAATCCTGGGACCGCTCGATCAGCAGCATCCCGGAACATTGCTCAAAAATGTCCCTTGGGACCGTGGTCCAGAGCATGGTGGGCCCATTGCAACAGGCATTGCCATGATCAAGCGTCAGTGTACCTCTGCGCCTCGCTCGAATCGGAGCCGAACGGCGAGAGACTTGCCAAGAACGTCGTCAAGCTAGTCCTGATGCCTCATTCTGAAACGCCCTTCCTGGGCCTCCGATATTACACAGGACTGGGCCCCTCCAGCCTCATGGCACCAGCATCTTGACAGCCCCTGACAATGTATTGAGATTGTGGAGGATTGCCGCTCAATGAGTCGCTGCGATAATGAATGTGGGTTGTTGCTGGAGCCTATACAAGATCACGGGATTCCCCGCCGCCACGGAGCTCAATTGAGGGAGGCTCCATTCAAGAACTTGTTTCACGTATGTTGTCAATGAGCTGAAGGGTGTCACATAGTCACTCAGTTAGCCTTTAATTCTGCATTGGCTACTTTCCCATGAGTCCCGATTATGATAGAGAATCTCATGCCATCAAAAAGCTCCTCACGACTTGATCAAACCTTAGATCCCCGCCGCGATCATCGTCGTACGCCATTAGCGAGCAAGGATGATTTGCTGGGCATTTCTTGATCGACTCTTACGCGGCTGTTAAGATCCACGTCCGCGGCCTTGCTCATTCATTTGACACGGGCCACGTGCTGCTTTGCAAGAGCTGGGATGTCGAAACGGCTGAAAGGATGAGAAACAAGAATCTGGTGCAATCAGGCGTCTGCCTCGATGATGGATGCGTGGTGCCGTTGAGCAGAGTTATCCGAGGTCTGCTGTATGTTCCGGGCATGGAATAAATCCTCATGTCCTAGTGCGGATGCCCCATTCGCGGTAGATACCTGACGTTGCAATTGGGATGATTTAAGCGACACCTAGGCCGTAGAGATCGATCAATACACGAAGGTTTAGAGTTGATGTACTACCGTTAGTGACCTGCGGATCGTGACACGAAGTCGAGGCCGATACGACATCATTGTCAAACCTTGTGTCAGTCGTATCGATGCGGTCATCAGCCTCAAACTTGCGATGCATGTAAACAGCCCTCACTCCTGGTTCAAAGACGTCCCGGGTGTGGCGCGTCTTGGCCACCTTCATTCGCGTACACCGTCAAATGATACGAACTATCGTGTTCCGGAGCGTGGCAGGAATGCTTTGCACAGGCAGAGCTATAGTCACTGTTGCGCCGTAATGATTCATCTGTAGAAACTGGGAATGGGGCTGCTGGAGCATGATAGGGCACGAGACGAACTAACTGTGCCATTGGAGACCTCCTGCCAGGCAGCGAGCAGTGGATTCCTCCTTTGATAGGCAAGGTCTTGGTACAATCACTGTCCATTCAGCTGTGGCGCCTCTACGAAGGCCAACGAGGCTCACTCAAACTTCCTAACAGCAATCTTGCAACATTGTATTGCATGGTACCGGCCTCCATAGCTGAGCCTGACGTCAGCCGCGATGCGCCCGATAGCAAAGAGAACAAAGTGATGCGAGGCGCTGAGAGGGGTGGGAGGGATCAAGGTGCTGTAGGTCAAGTGGAGGTGCAGGCTGATTGGCAGATCGATGGCTGTGGTCACTCAGACGTAACCTCGTGGACCCTCAAAGCTCGATTCCGAACACTGGCGATGCGCAGGTCCTGGGGGGCTTGTAGTGGTACGGACGGATGTAGGAGGGAGCATTTGCCGGCTGATCCATTTCTGCAGCTGGACCAACAGATGGTCGCCATTGCTCGGCAGATACATTCTACTTAGGTGAATAGGCGTGTGATTTACCTCGCGGTAAGTTTCGATCGTCGTACTGTGGGGGAAATCCCGCCGTCTAACGTGCATCACTGCGGGCGGATACCCCACCACCCCCAGACGCATACCACACACGATCTTGGAAGCAGCATCGCGTACGACGTGAGGTAGTCAGATAAAAAATGCCAAGTTGAAACTCAGTGAATACCTTGATGCTGGTCGAGGGGGTATAAAATTACAGAAAGTTTGGCTTGAACTTTTAATGGACGGCATGGTTCGGTTTCCAGTTCAAGTCGAAACCTTTCTTATTCCTGCATTCACCATGCCTCACGCCCAGCCTCGCCGCCTACCCCCTGGCTTTACCAGCGAGGATTTTGCCGCTTTTGTGAAGGCCATTATACCCATTGTCGGGGATGAAAACTTTTCCATCGTCTCGGCCGATGTAGAGCTGAAAGATGGAGACTATGTCAATCCTTGCAAAGCCCACGACATGCACGCCGTGTACGACAAAGAATTTTTCGTATCATGCGCCGTCGTTCATCCGAGGACTGTCACTGAAGTTCAAGAAATCATGCGGCTCTGTAACAAAATGCAGATGCCTGTCTGGCCTTACTCTGTGGGCCGCAACACCGGATACGGAGGAGCCGCACCACGGGTCCCGGGTACACTCGGCATGGAACTTGGAAGACACATGAACCGAATCCATGAAGTCAATGTTGATGGGGCATATGCTTTGGTTGAGCCTGGAGTCACATTCTTTAGCCTTTATGACCATCTTGTGAAGACTGGTCTTGATGAGCAATTATGGCTAGATGTGAGAGAAGGACGAATCTCTCCCAATGTTGAATAACCCTCGTTCTCTGACACTTTCCAATCAGGTTCCAGACCTTGGAGGCGGCTCCATTATTGGTAGGCACCAGTCAGACTTCTGTGCGTATTTGTCGAGGTATTCGACTGACAGGCGCAGGAAATACTCTGGAAAGGGGCGTTGGGTATAGTGAGTACCAAACTTGGCCAGTTATTCAGAACTTGGAACTAAACCGGCCTGACAGCTCCATATGGTGGTCAGTAGCTCTTGAGCTTACCATTAAGCCCTCTTCCATCTAACATTTACAGACCATTTCATGATGCATTGTGGGATGGAAGTCGTTCTTCCAGACGGCACTCTCGTCCGCACCGGCATGGGGTCGCTTCCCGATCCTGCTAGTCGGAACTCGAATCTTTCAGCCGATCAACAGCCACCGAACAAAGCTTGGCAGCTGTTCAATTACGGGTTTGGCCCATATAACGATGGCCTTTTTACCCAGAGCAGCCTTGGTATTGTTGTCAAGATGGGAGTTTGGGTGAGTTCATCATTCGTCGCAGAGAAGCCCATGACGTCAGGAAGGCCTTGTTGCTAAACACCTGCTTTAAAAGTTGATGCCGAATCCGGGAGGCTATCAGGCATACATGATTACTTTCCCCCGTGACGAAGACCTTGGTGCTATTGTTGACATTATTAGACCTTTGCGCTTGGTTAGTTGAACCCTCTGTTCTTTGCATGTCTGGTCTACGATATTTCTAGCATTCCACTAACGAAGAGAACTCAAGCAAATGGTGCTTCAAAATGTTCCCACCATCCGCCATATCCTCTTAGATGCTGCTGTTGCAGGAGACAAAGCCTCGTACACGGACAAGACAAGTCCTCTATCAGGTGATGAGCTGGATGCCATAGCAGCAAAGCTAGACCTTGGCCGGTGGAACTTCTACGGCGCAGTCTACGTATGTCACTATCCTGATTATTCAGATTTCCATTGCAACTGCAGAATGCTGTCTAATTCGACTCGGATTGCTCTTCTCGTAGGGGCCAGAGCCGATCCGAAGCTTCATGCTTGAAGCTATCAAAGGAGCCTTTTTGAAAATAGACGGCTCCAAGTTCTTCCTTCCAGAGGATCGGACCGAGCCCCATAGTGTACTGAAGACAAGAGCCAAAACTCTGCAAGGAATTCCCTCCTTGGATGAACTTCGCTGGGTCAGGCAAGTCCATCAAGTCTATTCAAAGCCTCAGAAGTCACCACTCTCCAGAACTGCACGAACTGCGAGCATCACGTCCTAACGTATTTGAGCACAGCTGGCTGCCAAACGGAGCCCATCTTTTTTTCTCGCCGATCGCAAAAATCTCGGGCAAAGATGCAGAGCTGCAATACCGCGTCACAAAGCGCCGCTTCGCAGAAGCTGGACTTGACTTCATTGGTACCTTCACCATCGGCATGCGCGAAATGCGTAGGTTCCCCATCATGTTACGGCGCACATCATGATCTGATCCCAAGACTGACACGACGACAGACCATATTGTGTGCGTGGTATTCAATCGCGAGGATCCGCAACAACGTTTGAGGGCAAGGTGGTTGACGCGACAGCTCATTAAGGACTGTGCAGAGCATGGATGGGGCGAATACCGGACTCACCTGGCATTGATGGATCAAATCGCTGGAACCTATAACTTCAACAACAGCTCTCAGATGAAGCTCAACGAGACCATCAAGAATGCTCTCGACCCCAATGGGATTTTGGCACCTGGTAAGAACGGGATATGGCCGGCCAAGTACGATAAGAGGGCATGGGTACTTGAGAAGGATGAGGCGGATAAGCTGTTGTTCGCTGGCATTCCGATGACCCGACTTTAGCATCGATGGTTGAGATGTATGAGGAAGTATGCTGCCAGTAGATCGTGAATAGGCCAGGCAGACACAACCATTGTGGTTCGACATTGAGCAAGCTTTCCAAGCTTTCCAAACCGTGCCTTATAGAGAGCATGAATTGTACACCGTGAGGTTCCTTACGTACCGCATATCAGTTCAGCGACACTCGAATTACCGAACCGTCACGGATACCCGGCCTCCCGTAGTTCTCATGTAGTACTCAGCTCTTCCTGGATAGCGCCCAGCTAGTGGCGACTATAGCGACCCCGCAGATCCACAGAACCCAGGTCGTCGGCATAAGAACCCGAGGTCAGCCCAGTGCTCCGTCAGCCGGGTTTCCTTCGTGTCTCGGGATTCAACACCAAGATGATTTCGAGCAGATCTTCTTCGTCGAATTTCCCTTGCCACACGTGCGGCAGAGCTTATAGTCGCTTGGAGCATTTACAGCGCCACACTCTGCTACGTATTTCACCCTCCAAATTTCTACGTCCCGCCTCCTTCACAGAGGTGTTGCTGACATTGCGTTGATCTCAGATACCAGCTCTCGGCCTTTCAATTGCGAATTTTGTTATCAGTCATTCGGTCGAAAGTCAGTCTATACCAATAGAATCGTTTCTAAAAAGTACCTGGCTAACAGACTTTCAGAGATGTTTTGCAACGTCACCACCGAGCCTGCAAGGTGCGCCTTGAAGCCGACTTCGAGGTGCCTTTACTTTCACGAAACCGATCAGGCAAGAAACGGACGGCTTGTGATCGCTGTAGGCTTCGAAAGAGGGGATGTAACTCCGAACTACCGTGCCGGAATTGCAGCAAGGTCAATGAGCCCTGCACCTACCAATGTTCACTAAGCGGCATCGGCGAAGAGGCTGGCACGAGTGCTAAGAGTGCATCCTCTGGACACGGTATAAATGAGCGAGAGCATGAAATTTTTGACCATCAAACTCTCTTCGAGCAATCACCAAGCTTAATTTCTTCCGCCAAAACATTGTTCTTCGCCAACGACGAAAGCTTTCGAGACGAGGGCAACGTGATTACACTTGATATTCCCACAGAATATCCAGAGCCTGAGTTTCCGCAGTCAATCGCCGCTTGGAATGACAATACAATCATACTCGACAGCTTCTCGACGACTGGGCAGTTGTACGCATCCTACGAGCAATTTCCAAGGCAATTTATGAGCAGCCCTGCGGAACAAGACGCTTTCGATTTCGCCTTCCTGAAGCGACTTACCAGCTGCTCTGGCCTTGCAAAGATATTCGAGTGTGGATCGCCTACAGAAAGACAGCAACTACTTAACCTGGCCTCCATGCGACGGCAATCTTATGAGGACATTACTGCCCCCTCCATTCTCAGCGAAAGCT
>NW_003315033.1:1310075-1310934 GCF_000150825.1 Verticillium alfalfae VaMs.102
CACTTGCCGCTTTTGTGAAGGCCATTATACCCATTGTCGGGGATGAAAACTTTTCCATCGTCTCGGCCGATGTAGAGCTGAAAGATGGAGACTATGTCAATCCTTGCAAAGCCCACGACATGCACGCCGTGTACGACAAAGAATTTTTCGTATCATGCGCCGTCGTTCATCCGAGGACTGTCACTGAAGTTCAAGAAATCATGCGGCTCTGTAACAAAATGCAGATGCCTGTCTGGCCTTACTCTGTGGGCCGCAACACCGGATACGGAGGAGCCGCACCACGGGTCCCGGGTACACTCGGCATGGAACTTGGAAGACACATGAACCGAATCCATGAAGTCAATGTTGATGGGGCATATGCTTTGGTTGAGCCTGGAGTCACATTCTTTAGCCTTTATGACCATCTTGTGAAGACTGGTCTTGATGAGCAATTATGGCTAGATGTGAGAGAAGGACGAATCTCTCCCAATGTTGAATAACCCTCGTTCTCTGACACTTTCCAATCAGGTTCCAGACCTTGGAGGCGGCTCCATTATTGGTAGGCACCAGTCAGACTTCTGTGCGTATTTGTCGAGGTATTCGACTGACAGGCGCAGGAAATACTCTGGAAAGGGGCGTTGGGTATAGTGAGTACCAAACTTGGCCAGTTATTCAGAACTTGGAACTAAACCGGGCCTGACAGCTTCCATATGGTGGTCAGTAGCTCTTGAGCTTACCATTAAGCCCTCTTCCATCTAACATTTACAGACCATTTTCAATGATTCATTTGTGGGATGGAAGTCGGTCTTCCAGACGTACTCTCGTTCTGCACCGACTGGAGGTCTGCTCCCGATCCTGGCAATCGGAACTCGAACTTTCA
>NW_003315033.1:1311034-1312915 GCF_000150825.1 Verticillium alfalfae VaMs.102
GACGTCGCAGAGCTAAAATATGAGCCTTCGTGCCCAGAGTCGGGCTTCAAGCATACTCTTCCACGAATGCAGTGTACAGTTCAATTCTTGGATGCGGGGTGAGCCGCAGCAAACCCAGAAATCTCCGTTTGCAGCCTAATCGAAAGATTGTGTAATCCCGTTATCGATGCAGATATTCTCCCAGGAGTTTGTCGGTCTCAGCGTTCTCAATCTCTTCACCGCTATTGGAGGGTATGTACACAGTTTCTCAAGTCGTGAGCCCCAAAGTTTAGTCACACGTTGGCAACGGTGACACGCAACATCAATAAGAAGAAGTCCACTTTTCAGAGAGACATATCTGACCTTTGCAAGGAATTCACATCCTCGAGTATCATCAGAAAATGTCCCTGGCACCAAAATCGGAGTTTTCACATCTTCAGCGAGGCCTAGAAAGATGGACATTTCTCTCAGCCCAGGCTGATACCGGCTTGGCTCAGACGTCATACAATGTCCTAGCGCTGGATGAGATGTGGAAACGTCCGGGTTTCATGTGCCATGGCAGAGAATACTGGCTACTTGCACATCTGATGTTGAACGAGGGGAAATGTTTGGCCCACAAGCAAAAGACAGAACTCTAAACAAGCCATCAAGGGACGTGTGCCAATATGCTACAAAGCTGGATACGATGCGGCAGACATGCAATATGTGCATGACTTAGTTTGGGGTTTCCAGAACCTCGATACTACACGGACAGCAATTAGTCACTGATAATTCTTGAATACAGCGATTTGATACCGAGAAACGTGGAAAGCATAAATGTGGAAGTAATGACAAAGCTACTTGAGATCGGAGCGCTGAGCTGAGTTGCAAGAAAGAGGGGGAAAAACCACGGGTTACGTCTCATGTGAAGAGATCTGGTGATGAAAGATCGCTCCCCAATCTACCCCTAACGTACCGACCTTCGTCAGAGCCGCGCTGTCGAGCTTCTCTAGTTCTTGGGAGGTACTCAATTTCGAGGCCACAATTCGTCCATGATAAGAAAATCAGATTCGATTCTGATCAACTGCCGCAAATGAATGCCGACAGGATTTCAAATGCCGGCCTCGTGGTCTGTTTATGTGCCAAGACCCCGTCGGCATTTCCCCCACGTTGCGCGTTAGGGTGGATACTAAATCTACATGACTTATCAGCTCCTATCATAGCCTGAGGCGGCGCTGATAATCCGTTGACTTGGTGGAGTGTTTCCCGATAAATGTGTTTACGGCTCTGCCCAGCGTCTTCGCCTGTAAGAGGTCCTTGCAGAAGGAAAGTTCCCGAAAACGGTTGACAAAAGATAAATGGCAAGCCATGACCAACACTCCTCTATTGCGATACCCTTTTGATACAAATCCTAAGCTTCTTTATGTGTGCCAGTGCTTCATTTGGAGCAGAGCGAAGAGGTCTTCCACACGTGGTCCGCGGCGGTTTAGAATATAGTTGGAGGGTCGAAAGATACATCTGAATTCTGGCCCTCCAGCCCTTACATACACGTTCTCGGAGCCCTTATCCCCCTAATCGACCACCAACTTGGTCGCGCCTCAGGACCACCTCACAATTTGTATCAAGGTTCGCTCCTCTTCGTTCGGGCTTTCAAGGCCAGATAACCACTGATAACCACTTAGCATCGCAAGGGTCTCTGCCTTCGGAACACGTCAAAGCACGAATGACTTGAAATCGGACCTTATGATGCTGTAGCCTAAGTCTGTCAGTGATTGTCTTGCAGGGCATGAAGATAAGGATCAGGTCCTCAAGACCTCTGAGAAGACGAAAGGAGCGTGCAACAGCAACTCATGTTTCACTTGATAGCGATTCCTGTGTTTAGTATCGTAGAGGTGTAGCATTAGCATTATCATACAAAGTTTT
>NW_003315033.1:1316419-1324868 GCF_000150825.1 Verticillium alfalfae VaMs.102
GTAGAGAGGTAACTTGATGAAGGGGTATCTTTATTCTGTTTGTGGAAGAAGAGTATCAGAACACTTGTCGTGGTAGGTGACACATGTACGCTGGCTCCATTTTCAATCAGAATGTCAGAGAAGGTTGGTGAACAAATAGAAAGTTTCCGCGAAGGAGCTCCCCAGTCAAATACAAAGTATAGGACAGACAAGCATCCATGTTCTCGACTTCCACAGCTTCGCGGGTCATTCATAGCCCTTCTACGTGCGCCTCTGTGGCCTCAAATCCTCTCGAGTAGCTCCTGAGCTTCTGGTGTTCCGGGTCAGCAGGTGCCCCCTAACCAGAGAAACGGGAAATGTTGATTTCGCACTCACGTGGTTTCATGAAAACAGGCGGAGATTGGTGGGAGCAGGGACGCGTCCGAATGCCACTAAAAATTTGGTTCCTACCACACATCACAGCGAGGATGTTGACGACACAGCGTCCAAGGTGTTCAATGAACGACCCAACAGTCACATGGCGTAACTTGTGTGAGATAGTGGCTTTTTAAACGGATAAGCTTGAGCAACTATGGTTGCGCAGAAGGAGGTCAACTTCGGGAGCATCGCTTGTGCGAGAGATTTCGAGTCATGCTACGAGTCGGTCGGGATATATCAAGTCCCGTGCCCACTCTTTCTCGAAAGTTGACGCTATACAACCTTATTCAAATATCCTGCGACAGCCGGTAAGAGATACCCCTACATGGACGGTGACTGATGAGTATCGCTGATTTTTGGGGGCCTTAACCATGTATGCCATCCTATCAATTCTCAACTCATTTCTTGTCAGATAGACAGAGGCCCTCAATGAGAGTAGACACAGTCACGCCCTCGAAGTGAAAGCGAAGGTTCTCCTCATATAATAGAGTATCTTGTCTCGCCGCGGAGTGGACCTTCTACAGATTGCGTAGGAGCACGGTCGTCCGAAGAATGACATGTCATTCATGGAACCCAGGAGCCTTGTTGGCTGTGCCCCTGGTGCCCTGTTCGCTTGAATCAAGCACATGACGCTTCTGGCATTGTGTTGATTGTCATCCTTCATCCGTGAACGCTTTATCTTGCCTCAAAATGGCTACAAAGGTGCCGCATGCTTGTCAAAAATTGTTTTGCTCATCTAAGAAACCTTGACCCTGCTTCCTTTACCCTTGGTAGTCACGTCGGCGAGTGATGTGTTTTCAAGATACGCATTCGCCCTGCCGAGTCGTAACAAGACACTCGGCTGTCATGGCTACTAGAAATCATGTTTTACAGTTTCTGAACAATCGACAGAATTGGCGTCTCTTCAGGTTCACGTACTAATGCCGTGGCGAAGCCGACAGAATGTACCGACGTATGTCGGCAATAGCAAATTGTGCTGTGTCAAGGATATTGATTATGTGAGACGGTGGAATACCTTGTTGGTCATTGCGGTCCCGGCGGTCGCTGAACTGGTTGATTACGGACATAAGGCGTGAGGCGGTCAAGCGAAGCATCCGATGCTCTGCTCAACTGAAGAACCCCTGATGAGTTGTCTATCTAGCCTTGGACCCGCCAGCGATGACCTTCGTCGCCACTGGTTTCGTTGACTATAACCTCAACTGTCATTTTAAACCTCTCAAACAAAGTTTGGATATTCAGGTGGTTACATGTTCTTTGGGCTTAGTGCAGCTTTTCATACATGCAAGCCGCGAGCACGTACTGGCAAGATGATGAACCGCATCTAGATGCCTGCTGCGTCTTGGAATTCTGAAGCTAAGTCCGACGCCGTTCATCTATAAAAGATCAAAGGATGCCCTCTTCCAAGACAGATGTTTCTCATTAGACACAACTCAGCTCAGTACATCGTTCATAGAATACAAATCTCCCGCACAATCTTCAACACAACTGGCCTAGCCTTCAAACACGTAAGTATTTACTTGTTGCGTAATGGTCTTGAACATTAACCATTTGTGTAGAATATGAAGTTCACCGCTGCTCTCTTCGTCCTGGCCTTCGCCCAGAAGGTCCTTGGCAATCCTGTTGTCCATGTAAGCACAACGGATACCATGGTTGATGTTGGAGATCTGGACCTCTTCAAAGAGACCTGGCAGGCCATCTACGCAGCCGCAGGAAACCAGCACGCCATTACTTCACACACCGAAAACGTTGTGGTCCAGGTCAAACCTTGCAACATAGACAAAAGTCACACCCGTCAGATCACCATTACGATCGAGGGTGCCTGGGACGATGTCAATGGCAGACATCACGAGATTCGGGACGCCATGGTTGAAGCTGCTTGGAAAACAATCCAAGACTTTTCTGCCAAGAAAGAGTATAACGTATGGAGGAACTGCTGCAGAAACACTATCGGTTCTGTCTGCAGTCAGAGAGGATGCGACGGCGGTTGCGGCTGCGCGGAGGACGGCAATGAAGCCATCAGGTGTGACGACCTCCACCACGGACATCATGTTCCCGCTATTCTCAATGTCTCGGTTGAAAAGCACGGCGAACTCAGCGGAAATCGCCTTAGGATTGCCTTTTCCTCCCAGGCTGCTGAGGAGCTGGGCGGCTGTCACGTGGCTGCCGGTATTGTGAAGGACCTTGCTGGATTTGTTTTTCCCCCGGTTGTCGGAGCTCTGGTTGGAGTTGGTATTGATCTCTCGTGTGCCTAGGGTAACACGGCGTGAGGTGACTCATTGGGGCTGACTGCGATACGCCCCTCCCAGAGGCTTCGATTCGCTTAGAGCTTGCTCTATTCTACTTCATAGTATACATCTGATAACTTTCTTCTCTCTTTGCTATCCTAGGGTCCTGCCGAGATGGTAATCAAACGAATGAACATATCTAACTTGACTGCGAGGCAGACGGCCTGACACAGAAAGTGACGCAGTTTGAGGTTGCGATACATCGATCTTTGTTTCATGCTTGATATCTTCACTAAATCATGCAAATGGCTTCCGCTACGATTCTTCGCCACTCACTCTCTATACATGTACCAGGCTCACCCTGGAAAGGTTGCCACGCCGCATTCGACAAGGCAGAAATTGACACAAGGCTGGATGTACGTATTGGTCTCATATTTCCGAACCGTCCTTTTACGCAGGTTCGATACTTCAAATCGCATGTGGACGGTCACATGTCTGCAAGCGGTTCCATTCTCCAACCCGTCTCTATGTCGCAACCGGGTGATGATGATTGATTGCCACCTTCGCGCGGAGTTTGCTGCATGTTCCGGAGCCTTGGTCAAGGTGCTGATTTAAGTTATAGGGTCTGTCCAAATTGCTTTACAAGTTTTGGAAACCACGTGCCACCATTAACCCGAATGTTGGGCAATTCCACGGTGATAGCAGATTGCCTGACTACGGACAAAGATCCCGAGTCTTCGAGTGATGGTCACAGATACTTCATGTCACCCAGCTGCTTTGAGACGTCTAGATTCGAAGCGTGTCCGTTTCTCCTTGCCCTCTCTCAAAAGTACTTCTGCGTCTTCATAAAGTTCATGCCAGCGGCGAAGTGAAACAGCTTAGCCGCGACAATCATACGGTCCTGCTTGGAGTATTCGACCAGTCTGTCGTAGAGCTCCGCCAGAGGTACGACCACCCGCTGAATGTGCTCGCCGTCGTCCAGGCGCTGCTCCGGCTCCGGCTCACCGTCCTTGAGCTGGACCTCAACCATGACCATCTGCATGTTGGCGTTGGTCATACCGGGATCGGCCGCCTGCGGCGGGCTGACGCTGAGGACCTTGCACTCGTAGCCCGTCTCCTCCTTGAACTCGCGGACGGCGGCCTGCTCGGCCGTCTCGTCGGCGTCGACGAGGCCAGCCGGCCATTCGACAGTGTAAGAGTCGAGGGGCGGCCGGTACTGAATGACGAGCATGGTAGAGGCCGGCTTGGACGGGTGGAGGAGGATGTTGCCCATGGCGACGGCGTCGATGCCTGCCTTGCTCGTCGTCTTGCGCGTGGCGACCTCCCAGGAGCGCGACTTGCCGACCTGATCAACGTAGTCGAGCTTTTTCAACGTCACCCAGCGGGCGTCAGCCGTGGCGAGGTCAGAGATCTTGGTGATGACGGGCTCTTGCGTTTTTTGTGACATTGCAGCTATGTGATTATGCTTTCTTGTGATGGGTGTTGAAGACTGGACACGCAATTGCGTGGTGACTGTAGTGGATTGTAGTGAGGGGCAGCGATGTGATGACTAAGGGCAGCCAGCGGCCCCTCCCTCGCGGAATATGAGCATGCCTTGTTCACTAAGAGTGGTGTCCAGTGAATCAGAATATGCTGTGATCCGGAACGAAACTTCCAGGGATTATTGATATGATTCTAGAGTTAATTCGCGGTTCACTAACCATGGAGGAAAATAAGGTTTTGCGGTATTGAAAAGTCTTCCAAGGTCGGGAGCGGGCGAGAAAGAATCAAAAAAACCCGTCGATAACTGCAAATTCGTCCGATCAACCGTCCAGATGCTGTGCGTTTGCTGACGGCCCGAATCATCTAGAAATTTCCTTACTTGCACGTCAAGAAACAGTCGCCCTTTCCATTGTGGTTCGGCTTTCCCTCTCATACTGAAACCCACTCCCGCACGTCTCCCCAGAGACCCGATCCGCCCCCTCCAGTTCCGCCCTTCCCTGCCTCACACCCGGCGCCCGCTGCCTCAGCAGATAACACCAGTGGAACACATCCGGCTCTGTCGGGCTCATCTTGGGCACGGGAAACTTGTGCAGTACCTCAACATCGAACGGGAGACGCTCGTCCGAGAATCGGGCCGACGAGTAACTCAGCGAAACCCACACGGCCCCGGGCTTCAGACACCTCTCGACCCCCTTCCCCATTCTCAGCACCATGTCGTCGCCCCCACATGCCACGGCGTCGACGGTGCTCTTGTCGACGATGAGGTCGAACGCGCCCAGGTCGGCTGGCAGCTGCGTGACGTCCGCGACGCGAAACTCCATCCTTGAGTCGCCGAAGCGGGTCACCTCAAGGGCGCGGCCGCGCTCGCAGGCGAGGGGCTCGTAGTCGAGGTTTGTGATGGCGGAGAAGCCCCGGGCGCGAAAGTGGTTCTGCAGGTCGCTGGTGCCGAAGCCGAGGTGGCAGATGCGGGCGTCGGGGCCGAGGGACAGGCTGGCGAGGAGCGGGTCGAGGGTGGCCATGAGGTCTGAGGAGGTGACAAGCCACTCGAATGATTCCTCGCGGGCGAAACGATCGCGCCAGTAGCTTTGCTTTTCGAAATCCATGATGCGGCGTCCCCCATGGGTTTGAATGTGTGTGAGGGTTTGGCGCCTGTGGTGGGGCGGCCTCTCTTCCTTTGCCGCAAGGTACTTGTGACTGACCTGTCTGTTGATTGAAGTCCGCTATATTGTGTGCGCTCAATGAGTTTGAGGGGCGAGGAAATAGTTTATATATGTCACAGGACAACCATGTCAAGTTGCGGTCAGATATGCCAAAAAGTCTTCACTGTGTTCCCGGTTTTTGGCGTGCCCACTCCGGTGCGACCTTGGTGGCTCCACGGCCCCGGAATTGACATCGGCGGGATCGGCAAGTCCGGGATGGGGCCGTACATAGTCATGTTCAGATTGTTGAGTCACAATATGGGATGATTTGATGTCACGACAGATGGGCTGCTCAGTAAAAGTGGTTGTGCGATGTCCTAAAAACGTAAAATCAGAAAGGGGTATAGCAAAATAGATGTGTCACGCCCAGCAAAGCCCCCGACAAGAGAACGTATGATCTGGGTATCAGAGTCGATGCGCTGGAGGGATCATCCACTTTCTCGCCAGTCGCGCCGACAACAGAGTCTCCTGTCCCGTACTGCACATTGACCACAGATTTGTCCTTGAGCGGGACTGGCTCGCCCATGGTGTGGGGACACACGGCCTGGTTGGCGGCGGGCCAGTCGAGCTCGCACTCCTCGTCGCGACCGACGGTACAAAGAGGGTCTAGGACGTTGTATAGAATGTGATTATCCTTGACCCAGTTGTCACCAGGCGCGTCGAGACAGCTCGCAAGAAAATTCATGCTGTTGGGGGCACTCAGCGGCAGACGGCTGCCTTTGGTATGAATGAGGTCGTCGCAGTCCGAGGCGCTGAGGTTGCGATATTGCATCTCGACAGGTCCCCCCACGGCAGGCTCGTCGCGTGCCGACTTGCCAGTGTACAGGTAGTTCCAGGCGTCGTAGCTCATATCGTAAGCGCCTTCAGAGCGGTCGATGCGCAGCAGCTTGACTTTGCGACCTTCATGCTGGACCTCGACGCAGATGTCATTACAGCTGATGGCGGCAGGCCAGTAGGCGACACGGTTGGTGTCAATCTTGCAGCCTAAGACACCGACAGAGGACGAATATTGCTCGTGAGGGGTAGCCCAGATGGTCTGTTCGCTGTCGGAATCACCGGCGGTTGTTGAGAGGGGGGCCAAGAGGATGGCCAGAGCGGCGGCTCGCCGGGCAAGGAGGCGCATTGATAAATGAATGACAGTCGCCAAATTGTTTTGTGTCGGACGACAGACGACAGGTGACAGCGAAAAAGAGCGTAGGTGCCGCGCCTGGGCGGCGTTAGGACGATTGCGATCAAAGCTCGCAGCGCATGGTGCGGTGGGTGAAGAGAGAGGAAAGACAAAGTCGTCAAGATGGGGGCCACGAGCCGGGGAAATGAGACCAGGCCAGACCCCAGACGCTAGAACAAGACGGTGGGGAGGAGAGGACCCTGAAGAACGTGTGCTTGCGACCTGCATCAATCATCAATTGATGGTGGGCTACCCAAGGTACCAAGGCAGCAAGGGTACCAACCAGGTAGGGGACCCTGAGAATTGAAGCAGTTATCCGTTGTACCGCCAAGTCGGGGTCGACGGGCCGGGAAGGAGCGGCCAAGGGGGAGCGGCCAAGGACAAGGAGGCAGGAGCACATGCTTGGCCTGCCCCATTGCAGCTGCCCCGCCAGTGGGGGAAGCTCTTGCTACATGTACCTATTCTGCCGGACCTGCCACTTCTGCATTTACCCATCTTTTGCTCTTTTGCCTGGTCTTTTGCCGTCGTCTTCTCAAAAAGAAGCACCAGGCATTGACTTCCTGTGTCGTGGTCTCTCTTGATCAATCAACAAGTTCCCACCCGAGAGCCAAGTTTCAACCAACATCCAACGAGCACGGAGGTCGAAGCATACAGACGACGACATCACATCAGCCACGCACAATGTCTGTGCGGCCACCTCCCAAGAAGAAGTCGGTCGTCTTCTTCCACCCTGACCTGGGCATTGGCGGTGCCGAGCGCCTCGTCGTTGACGCTGCCATTGGCCTTCAAAACCGCGGCCACAAGGTGACCATCTTCACGAGTCACTGCGACCCAAAGCACTGCTTTGAAGAGGCCCGCAATGGCACTCTTGACGTCCGCGTCCGTGGTAGCTGGCCTGTTCCGCCGCACATCTTCGACCGCCTCACCATCCTCTGCGCCGTCCTGCGCCAGCTCCACCTCATCTGGCAGGTCTATCTCACCGGTGAGCTCGGTCGCCTGCGGCCCACAAACTTCTTCGCCGACCAGCTGAGCGCTGGCTTGCCGCTCCTGCAGTGGCTCTATCCCGACACCCCCATCTTCTTCTACTGCCACTTCCCCGACCTGCTCCTCGCCCGCGGCCGCGACAACTTTCTCAAGCGCGCCTACCGCGTGCCCTTTGACCTCCTCGAACAGTGGTCCATGGGCTTCGCCGCCGTCATCGCCGTCAACTCATCCTTCACCAAGAAGGTTGCCGCCGACACCTGGCCCAGCCTGGCCAAGCGCAAGGACTTCAAGGTCCTCTACCCTTGTATCGAGCTTGAACCTACGCCCCCGAAGCCCGCCGACGCCTCTCCCGAGACGAAAACCTCTGAGAAGAAGACCGAAGTAGCTGCCGACGACGCCGTCTGGTCCGACGAGAATATTATCCTGAGCATCAATCGCTTCGAGCGCAAGAAGGACGTCGCCCTCGCCATCCGCGCCTTCGCAGGCCTTTCTCCCTCAGCCCGCAAGAACGTCCGCCTCGTCATCGCAGGCGGCTACGACCTTCGCTCTGCGGAGAACTACGAATACCACCGCGAGCTCGTCGCCCTCGCCAAGTCTCTCGGCCTGGAGTCGGTGACGGCCAAGAACGTCATCTCGGCCCTTGCCGTCTCTCCCCAGATCCCAGTGCTCTTCCTCTTATCTGTGCCCTCGGCGTTCAAAGACTCGCTCCTTCGCTCCGCTCGTCTGCTCGTCTACACCCCTGCCAACGAACACTTTGGCATCGTGCCCCTCGAGGCCATGCGCGCCTGCGTGCCCGTCCTCGCCGCGAATACGGGCGGGCCTGTGGAGACAGTCGTCGATGGCCAGACAGGCTGGCTCCGCGACCCCGAAGACGTCCAGGCCTGGACAACAGTGATGCAGTCCGTCCTCGCGCCCGGCGCCGACGCCGAGATGAAGCGCATGGGTGCCGCCGGCGCCGAGCGCGTCCGGCGCCGAGTTCGGCCAGGAGAAGATGG
>NW_003315033.1:1325181-1338047 GCF_000150825.1 Verticillium alfalfae VaMs.102
CTGATATGTGTTCCCTGTGAAGATGAGACGCTTTTCGTGGCAGAAGCGAAGTGTTAGGGTAGTATGCCTGAATGCCAAAGCTCTGCAGAGCGAAGCATGGGACAAGCCTCCTAGGCGTTAAGACACATTGCACACAAAACGCACACGTCACGGGAGAAGAGCAGGGCGAGGAGACTAGAAAACGTTTCGTGGACGTGCATTGGTATCCTGCGCAGTGCGGCTATGCCATATCCACTACAGCCAGACCCAGCAACGCCGCGCCTACGCAGCGTAGCCGTTGGCGGCGAGCCACGCCTTGAGAGCGGCGGCGTCGCGCTGGCGGTAGGCGGCGCGGCCGCGGATCTTATCCTTGGCCGTCTCGAGGGTGCGGTTGAAGCCGGCCGTATCCTTGCCGGCGAAGAAGGCGTCAATCTCCTGGATCTTGTCGGCGTCGGCAAACTTGGACAGGCTCGTGGAGACGAGGCGATCGACGACGACGTTGTTGCCGGCCTTGACGACGCAGTCGTCCCAGTGGGCCTGGAGGTACTGCCACTGGGCCTCGCGGGCGGACGCGTTGGCGCCGAGACCCGAGGCCAGGACATGCATGTTCGGACGAGGGCCACCGACTCGGAGGCCGGCCGCGGGCGGGGACCCGATTGAAGAGGAAGGGGAGGATCGTGTTCTTTGACGAGCTCCGTGTCGCGGGGCCGCGCTGATGGCACTGAGGCAGACCTCCTTGCCATCGATCGACTTTGTTGTGAACCACTCCTTCTTGAGCACCTCGACCGCCTTGACGGGGTCGTGCTTGACGGCCACGCGGAACACGGGCGTGCGCAGAGCTGGGGGGAGAGGGTTCGACTCGGGCGACTCGACATAGGCCTTCCAACGCTTGAGAGCCTCCTCGGTGACGCTATCACTCGTTAGCAAGGATGCATCACTCGAAAGAATAGGGGCACGTACCCAGCGTGGCCGTTGACACCGGCGGTGAGGATAAGACGCTTGCGCAGCAGACCAGCGAGGTAGCTCTCGCCCTCGGGATAGTCCCAGCCGACCTTACCAACGGCTTCGTCGATCAGCTTAAGGGTGAAGGCCTGGAGGCCCTTCTTGATGACCTCGTCTTCGCCAAAAACGGACTTGACCGATGCGATGGAGTCAAGCACCTGGCTCCAGACTAGGTAGTTGTCCTCCTTGCTGAAGCCTTGGATGAACGAGAGGAGCGCAGCAGTGGTGCCGTTGCCCGAGAAGGCGAGATCACCGGCGGATCCAATGATGGCAATCTTGTCCTCGATGGACAGGCGGTCGAGCTGCTTGCCCAGCTGCAGCAGGCGCTCGGGCGGGTAGTTGACGCGGTAAAAGCCCGAGGCGCCAGAGTTGAGCTTGTAGAACTCGGAATCAATGTCAGTGATGATGTCTTCCTTCTCTCCAGCGCAATACGAGGTAATTCCCTTGACACCCTTCTGCCCTCGAGCTCGAAGAGAGGATCCACCAAGTTGTCTCGTCATCTTGAGGCTTGACATCGCCGGTAGAGAGGAAAGCGCGATTGCTTGATCGAAATCTGGTTGGGCTGCTCGGCGACGGTCAGCACGGGGTGACCGATCTTGGAAATCCAAGGGCCCATGAGCTTGTTGACGTCCCTTGCCAGAGGCCTCGCTGAGAGCGCTCCAGAGCGCTTCGGTCTTGGCGTTGCCGTACTGGTGCTTCTTCAAGTAGTTGGACACGCCCTTGAGGAAGGTCTCGACGCCTAGATGGTTTGCGAGCATGCGGATGGCGGAGCAACCCTTCAAGTAGCTGATGTGGTCGAAGATCTGGTTGACATCGAGGGCGTCCTTGACGGGAACGTGGATGGCGTGGCTGGCACGGATACTGTCCAGCTTGAACGCCATCTCCATACCCTCATTGATGAACTGCGGCCAAACCTGCCACTCGGGATGCAGGTGATCAGTTGCGAGCCAGCCAACCCAGGTAGCAAAGCCCTCGTTCAGCCACAGCTCGTCCCACCAGTCCATGGTGACAAGGTTGCCAAACCACTGGTGGGCGAGCTCGTGCGCGACGACATAGGCCACGCGGTTGGCGTAGCGCGGCTCGGACGTCTTCTCGTCGTAGAGGACGGCCGTCGTTCGGTAGGTGACCAGACCCCAGTTCTCCATCGCGCCGGCCGAGAACTCGTGGACGGCGAGCAGGTCGGCCTTGGGCAGAGGGTACTCGATACCGAAAATGTCAGAGAAGTAATCGATGATCCTAGGCGCATGCCACAGAGCCCAGCGGCCCTGCTCCTTGAGACCACGCGTGGTGTAGACACGGACAGGCAGCTGTTTGCCATTGTAGCGGCGCTCGGTAAAGGCCTCGACGTACTCAAAGTCGCCGATGGCCCAGGCGAGAAGATATGTGCTCATCTTGGGGCTGGTCTCAAAGGAGACCAGGTGGAAGCCATCGCGCGTCTTCTTGGTGTCCTTGACGGGCATGTTGCTGAGAGCGACCTGGTCGTCGGGGATCTCGAGCTCGACGTCAAAGGTGGCCTTGAGGTTGGGCTCGTCGAAGCAGGGAAAGGCGCGACGCGCATCGCAGGGCTCGAACTGGGTGCTCAGCATATAGTGCCACTCGTCATCGCGGGGGACCGAGGCAGCGGGTGTGACGGCGGGGGTATATTTGCTGCGGTAGAAGCCGGCCATGTCGTTGTTCAGGATACCCTCAAAGTGGATGAGGACAGAAGCCTTCTGAGAGGCAGGAATCTCCTGGTCAAAGGCGATGACAGCGCGCTGCTTCTTCTCATCGAGGGAGATGGAGGCGGATTCGTACGATTCGGTGGACTTATTCTGCGTGACGGTAACGGAAGCCTTGGACAGCTTGAGCTCGAGGGCATTGATGACGACCTCCTTGGTGGGCTTGGCAACCTCTACGTCAATGCTGCACGGAGGTTAGCGTCAGGCGTCATCATGGCGAGGGCGATCGGGGACGGTGGTTGGCAACTTGCCTGACGGTTCCCTGGTAGGTCCAATTCTTAAAGTCAAGCTCGCGCAGGGAGACGACATAGTGCGAGGGCCTGATGGCATCGGGAAGGACATCGCGGTCCGCCATATTGCCGAAAGAACTGGCGTGAAATGCCAATTCCGATGTGGTGACGGAAGAGCAGTGTCGACGAGGCGAGGTGGGAGGTCTAGAGTGACGTGACCAGGGATCAGCAAGACGAATCCCGAACGGTAGCTCGAGACAACGGAGGCGAGAAGTAGGTGTGGACAACGCAATACTCTGAAAGCACGATTGCAGATATAAGCAAGGTGGGGATGTAGTGAGGTTGGGAAAAGGAGGGATTTCCAAGATCTCTTCCAGCTAAAGCTCGAGAACCAAAAGGCAGAAGCCATATTACTAAGCCCAGCCCAAAGGGAGGGGCATTTGAAAGGAGGGGCAGATGGCGATCGAGACCGAGACCCACACCCGCACTGCACCCTACACCTACCTTAGGTACCTAGGTAGGGTAAGGTACCTTGCTAAAGGCAGAGAGCTCTCTCACCGGGCCACTCGGCACGCAAGAGGGGGGCGGGCAGGGGATGCCCTCAGATGAATACGATGAATGGATGGGGTAGGAAGGTACCCAATGGCGGGAATCCAGTGCTGGCGCATCAGGCTGCTTAGGGTCGGTCGGTCGACAGCCTACCTGTGGGGAGGTAGGGGGAGCGTCACAGGCGGCTGAGACCTCCGCGGCATACCGACCTACCTAGGTACCTTAGGTAGGCACCGTACCCAAAGTGCCCTGCGCTTAGCAAAGGCCTCAGAGCAGAGCCTCCGCCATGCCACTATCAGTGGACCGCCGGGGGTCCACAATGTGCCGAGCTGTGGACATGGGAGCACCAAAGAGCTAGGTGCTGCCTGCCACGATGGCATCCCAGGGGTATCTTTGTCTCTCTGGGGGTCTGGATTCAGGTCTGCCCCGGGTTCATGGACGTACCTCAGTTGCTCGCCGTGCCGCCGTGCCGCCACCGCCAGCTCATTGTGTAATGGCGACGTCGAGCCGGTCGGAGCCGAGCGCGGTGTCGCGGGCGCCCAAGTAGTGACGGGCGATGAAAACTGCTGGGAAAACCGCGTGTGCGTGACGGCTCCACACAAAGATGTGATGGCAGACGCGGATGCCGATGCAGAGACGCACGAGAGCCTCGCCCCTGACAGCCACCCAGCCGCTCCCAGCCTCGAGCTGAGAAGGCCGACGTGGGCCATTGGCAGGAATAAGACGTTGCCGGGCTGCTGTTCTTCAACCGAGGAATGGTGAATGCAAATTGATGGTGACGCTCATCCAGTGCCGAAGTCACCCTGTTTGTAGTCGATCTTGAGGTGGTGTCGTTCCGATTGATGAAGAGATGCGACTGGCCAACATGCAAGCGTGCGAAATGGGCACAGGCCGAGCTGATCCTGAAACAGTGTGAACCCGACGTCCGCATACTTCACACGGAGTTCTGACAACACTGGGAGAACGAACCTTAGGTATAGACTACCTACCTACTCAGTGTCATCACAAGTGGGACGAGTCGTATCGCTGCCAGCTCTCATGCGAACACCTCGTCAGGAGAACGCTGGCTTGTTCATTCAAATGCAAAATAACGCTGCTGTCAAAGTGACGCACACCTGGTCAATCCACCAAATCGTAGCATGCCTTCCCCGACGTCCTGACCTCCAAAGCATGTCCATGATTCGACTCATTGAACTCCTCCTCATCCTCCTACTGTCAGTCTCCCATAGATTGTCCCGCGTACGAAGCCATGATCGTTTGCTCTCATCCCTTGCCCCATGCATGTCCATGTTCGTTACAACCGGGGAAAAACAAAACCCTGAAACCCTGCCCAAACGCCCCAGCCCATGGAAACCGTATTCCGCAACAAGCCCTGCCGTACCGCAACACAGACCGATTCCGCTTGCCAAAGGAAAAAAACACCCGATTCTCGATATAGACGTCACGCTTCCATGAGGCTCATGCCTCTAAATCATGCCACTGTTGTGCTGGTCGCCGCCTCCTCTTGCTGCACCTTCTCCGAAACCGCCTCCCACCACTTCGTATGTGCTGCGCGGTCCACGGCTCCGACTCGTGCCAGCTCGTCCACGATCTCTCGGACTTGCGTCGCGAACTCGGCAAGCCCGAGCCCCGCCAAACGCTCACCAGCTGTGCTTGCTGCCTTGACCTTCTCGCTGGCTGACCCTGCGCCAAGCCTGGCAAACATGTGGACACGAAGTCGCGTCAGCAGGAGCCGCAACACCGGTTCCTGCGGTTCGGCCCCATTAAAGATCGAGTCCTGGCTTGCCTGAACGACCTTGGTAACAAGCGCCTGTAGGTGTGTCTTGGTCGCCGCCGGCATCGTCCGTCCTGCTTCGAGTGCCACCATGACGCCGTGTACCGTCGTCTCCATCTTGTCATGCTTCGCTTCGAGCACCAGCATGATCCGAGCCGCCTCCGCCTTCCACGGCGACCGCACGTCGCGTTTGAGTATGTTCTTGCATTGAAGAAGAATCGCTGCTGCAGTGACAATCCTCTGTGACGCCAGTGATAGTCTCTGCATCCTCTTGTAGTCCAAGAGGAGCATTTCCGGCACCGTCTCCTCTCGAATGGGCAGCGCTTGGGTGAAGAGATCGACCATCATCTGCGCGTAAAATTTGTCGGCCGTTGGCCTGTTCTTGGCATGGTTTATGCCTTCAGGGTCGCGTTTGCTCGCTTCCGCAAGCACCTTGAGGCGTGCCGAACGCCACGCTTCAACAGCTGCCGTCAGCTTGTGATGCCCCTTTTCCAGGGCTTCATCAAACTTCTTGGCTTCGTACTGCGGTCCAGACTCAATGAGCTGCGGGGCTGCCGTCGATAACATATAATTGACGTAGTCGCACAACATTACGTCGATGAAGCCTGTCAGCGCCTCTACTCGATCCACCAAGGTGCCTTGATGGAGTTTATTTGTCACAAGATCCTTGCACTCCTCGTCACGATAAGGTGCGCAGAGCTTAGGCAACAGAGAAGAAACCGCTGTGAAGAATTTCTCATAAGAAAAGCTTCCCATCTGAAACTGCTGTTCTGCAAGCTCAACGTCAAGGACCTCGCCGATTGTCTTGTGCATGAATGCCCCTGGCCGTACCAGTCGTTGGAGTGACTCTTTGAAGTATCGCATCATTGTCGCAAAGTACATGAAGCCAGCCTCCGATTCGTTGGAGTGAAGCTCAGCCCGCATGCCCTCAAAAAGTGGCTGCTGAAAGGTCGCCCTATGCTCGCAATATTCATCGGCGGGAATCCGGTACTCTCGATTGATAGCCAGTTCGTGTACAACAACTCGGTTCTGCGGCAGAAGTCCGCTCAAACCAGGCGGCAACACGATGGGCAGTGGAGGTTGGGGTTTCGTGGAGGCTTTCAGTGGTGTCGCTGGCGGAGTCACTGTCTGATCTCCCGAAGAGACGAGACTCGCGGCGGTAGCAGAGCCCTCGGCGCTGTCCGAGACGCGTGGCTTCATGTCGGCAGTGGGTTTGTTGGCGGCGCGAGCCTTGCGCGCCTGGCGCACGGCATCGGCGATCATCTTCTTGCCCCTTTCCTGGCAGCTAGCTTCTTAATCCGCACAATCAGTTTGACTTGATTGTCTTTGATGCTCTCACGATACGGCTCGGGGAGGCATCGTCGGTACTATCTTTGACCGTCTGCAAATCATGTCAGCTCAACGACTGGAGTACATGACTGCACGAGCTAGTCCGAGTCACGCGACTTCCACGCAATGAAGGCGTTATGGAACGTGGCGTAGTCTTCAGAGACGCCCTGGCGCAGCTAAGCTGGGGCCGTATAACTGTTACTCGCATTGAGGCGAGAAAAAACATTTTCAAAGCAGATGAGTAAATCCCTTGCTTTCGATACGAGATCCTGTAACTGCGGGTTAGCAAGATCATCGTGAGGCATAGGTTGGGGCAACTGCGCTCCAACCTGCTCCTGCTGTGCTGTGCCATCCTTGTTGCTCAGGACCTGAGCCGGATGGCCCAAGATGATGAAGGCGCTGAGGAACGTGCGGACCGCTGCCATCTCGCCAACAGAGCCAGGTTGACCCTCCTGCAAACCACAGATGCGCAGAATGCGAGCTGTCCGCAGAAGAACTCTTTCTTGGCCGAGCAGATCGACGACGCTGTCGAAAGTGGTGTCGCGGATACCGTCAACCGTAAGGCCTAACTCGGCAAACTCGCCGACTGCACGTTTCCTTTGCACTGCCCGCCACCACCATTGAAGCTTTCCTGCTGCCTCGTCTTCGGTATACGAAGGACTTTGCTTTGCTTTGGCCCGCTTCGCCGATGATGGCGGCGAAGAGGGCGGGAACTCGCCACTATCCTTATCATCGTTGTCTTCGGGCAGCACGTCTAGAGAGGTCTTCTTGTTCGTCAAGCTCTGACCTCGGAAGCGTTTGCTGGCCGAGCGATTTTTCAGCTCCTCTCGCCGGCGATCGGCTTCGGCCATGCGCTCTTCCATCCGTGCCTTGACACGAGCCAGCTCGGTCTCTCGCTTCTCTTTCATGCTCTCAGCGACTGCCCTCGCCTTCTTGACATCCTCGGCGCACGAGGCGACGATTTCGGCAAGCTTCTTCTCTCGCGCTTGTTGAGCGGCAAGAGCGCGTTCTTCTGATGAGGACGTGCCTCTCGGCGTCGCCTTCGCCAGGGCCGCTCGAATGCGCACCTTCTCAGCGTGGGCTGCACGATCCGCGAGCCGGGCTTTGCGGTCTTCGAGGAACGACGTGCGCCGCAGATGTTGGGCAATCAATTTGCTTTGGTGGCCGTCGCTGTTGCGGCGGGTGTAGTTGTGGGCGGACGAACATCGCGAATGGGCGGAGGATATGGAGTTCCGCCGTGAGGATGCCGCCGAGTCTTTGCGACGGGTCTGGGTTGGGCGGTAGAAACGCGCGGCAATTCTTGGCGGTGGTGTGTGGATGTGCCCGACGGCATCATCGTTGTCAACATCGTCGTCAGAGATTGGTGGCATGGTCAGGTCTATGTTGTTCACGTTGACTTCACTGGCTGCTTCTTCGTTCGAGAGCGGTCCAGGAGATACGACTGCCTCCTCCATGATGTAATCGGGATCAACAGGATCGGATGTGGACATGTTGGCCAGAGCAGGGAGGCTGTCGAAGGTATCAAAGATGTCGGAAGTATCGAGGCAGCACCTTCGCCCGGGCTGTTTCAGAGAGGTTTGGAGGCGTCCAGGCTATCTGTCTGTGACGAGCGCGTGGACTTATCTGGACAGATAGACGAGGTTGAGTTTGGGAGAAGCAACAGTCCGGACTTTCCCCCGATCTGTGCGTATAGGTAGGTATGTTTATCCTGGCTGCGATGGTCGTCGTGGACGGACTGGGGCAGAACAACAAGGGGACTCGGTGAGGATCGTCAGGCAAACGAGAGATGCACCCGATCCGCACCGAAATGGATGATTTCAAAGCGAGTGACCAAATGAATAATGGAAGAATAAGTCGTCAATAGCCAGGCTCGCAGTCAGGATGGGGCTCTGAAAGGGTCGGCATGAGGGCAAGGAAGATGCGAAGTGAAAACGAAGGCTGGCTGCAACGGCGATCGGGTGTCGAGGGGTGATTCAGACACCAGTTGTGAAGAAGTGGAGGCTGGGGGATGGGTATGCTGGTTGGTGTGGGACGCGGGAGCGAAGGAAGGAATGACGGAAGCTTCCAGTTCCCTGGATGCGGACTACACCTGCCCTCCATTTGTCTGCTCGGTCTGCTTACAGAGACAGACAGACACACCGTACCCATCGCGCCATGCCCTGTGACAACGCTAGCGCTCCGCCCTGAAATGTCCCTGGAAGGAGCAGGGCAGCCCAGGCAGCTGCCACTACCATCTGGTAAGACAAGACAAAGAAACGCTGCTGCTCGTTCAAACACCAGATAACGGATGCTTCGCTTCGGAGCCTTCAGTACTGCTTCTGTTCGCCGGCCCAGCAACGTGGATCTCAGTGGACGGTTTTACGCCCTGCTTGCCTCGAATCGCTTGTAACCTGCTTCAAGCGGGTGGATGGGTTTTAATACTACGAAGCTTATTTGTGCGACAGAACTGCTAGACCTGCTTCCTGCAGAAAGGTCCCGTGGTGTCATGCTTGCCCCATCTGTCGACATCCACTCTGATCTGGCGTCCGGGGATCTCATCGGGCGCTTCCGTTAAGATGCAAGATCACGTGCATTTGACACGGAACAGATGAGGGTGAAGGCGTTGTCAGCAATGGAGAACAGAAATGGCAGAATCACTGATCCTGATTTGACAGTTGCGATTTGCCAGATGGCAGGTGTTGCTTTCCATGGGTCTATAGCACATCACACTTGTGAGTCCCCTTCTGTTCCCGCTGCATCGCAGTGGGGTTTGATGAGCCGGCCCTTCCAACCATAGATTGAATCCACGTCACCCGAGCTTGACTTGCTATCGGCCCTCTGATTTCCTTCAAGCGTAATGAAGATGTTTGAGTGAATCGTTTGTTACACAAGCGACCTGCTTGCGAACCGCTGCGGTGACTCGCGCCAGGCGCTGTCCCTGGTCGCTTCTCGCTTGCATGAATACATAAGGCTGAGCCCTGCTCTACGGTACGTGCTCATGGGTTCCGGCTGCTGACTGTACATGTATGGCAAGAGGCTTGCTTGTAAGTAAATTCTTGGTTCGTCCGTCAAGATGCTGGATCGGATCAACTCTGGCCGCCATGCCTCACCGCTAGTAGCGCATTGCGTGTTCCACGCGTATCTCGGTCGCCAGACCCATAACGACCTCGCAGCGGGGGTCAGGTGGTGCAGCGAAACCTTGCCGCCCCGCGGATGGAGTTCGAAGGCCTGACCTGAGTCAATGACGACCACAGCTTCCCTTCGCGACTCGAAACGGCGGTCGTGAGCCGCTGGGCTTTGGATCAACGCATTCTTTGTTTGGCACGGAGCTTAAGGGGCAGCAGCTATTACTGTTCAGGCGCAGCGCCATCAATTGCGGGTTCGACGGCGCAACCTGCCAGACAGAAGTTCAGTCTGACGGACTACGAGTCCGGCACTTTGCAACACGCTAGTACAGAATGAGTTTGCAGAACATTGTTATGAAGGCACGTTGTCCCGACCGATGCTTCAGACCATGAAGACAAACCTAACGGTTTAGGGATAGCCGGTAGTCCTTCACTGCCCCCAAGCGTTTCCCTGATAGATCGAGCGCCGTTCTTCGCCTTCGAAGATTGGGGGGGGGGGGGGAATGTCAAGCGCCCAGCCGGGGTGACACCGTAGGCGAAGAAGGAAGTTAGCTGCTAACTTCTCTCGGTATGAGCCGTTACTCGTGGCCCAGTCACTGGTCTCCCAACGGCACTGACTCGCCGGCACATCTGGGCGACCAGCCATGGAAAGGCAGGGAGGGAGCTCGTCTCACAACAAACGGCCGCGAGCCTGGCCTCGTGCACGGCTCGGACTGTAGCCATGACCGCAAGACGCATTTCGTAGCAGCGTGTAAGACCTGGGACGACCGAGGTGGTCTCTTCTTGAGGTGTTGAAACCAGCGGCAGCACCCGGCCGGAAGGTTTACTGATGATCGGATTGTGACGTTGAGATGATGACTGGCAGGGACCGGGATGCACCCCGGAGAACGGCCAACATTCCCACGTACACCAACCCGTGGATCGTTTGCTCGTTGTGTCGAGTCACTTGTTGCCAGATGTGGCCAGTCACCACCAGATGAGAGGGGGGTGATAAAGAAGCTGTTCTGTTCCAACAAGAGTTCGCATCAGGAGTAGCGACTTGTGGATAGCTGGCAGAGTGGGCGTACAGTGTGAGCTGTTTTTGGCGGCATCAGCGCTGATCAAGCGGTCGGCATGGGTCTAGAACCTGAAGATCAGTGTGGCAGCCCTGGGCATGTGAGATGCGAGACCAAATCATCTACAGGCAGGGTGGGGTAAATGCGTACGGTAGACAGCACGTTGGTGCCGTGGAGTCCGGTTCAAGAAGCCAGAGGACCCTGGCGACCTGGCCGTCAACGGGTCTTGAAAAGGGGGCAGGCAGGAGAGGAATGATGAATGGGGGTTTCACTTCCGGGCCTAATGCCAGTGTCCAAGATGATGTCGCGGCCTTCGGTACATAAGGAGGCTGCCTGGGTTTCGGGGGCGGGATGGGATTGAACCAACGAGGAACCCCAAATTTAGCAGCTTAAGGTTCACAGGTGTCCGCTGACAGACCTACGTGGGTGTCAGCTTCGGGACGCGGGTACCTGGGGGCAGTTTTGCGCAGGAGGAGGAGGGCTAAAATGGCCAGAGCGCACGAGAACTGTCTACGTCATTGCGGCGCACGAGGCTCGGGTAGAAAGGACCAGTGAGATCCGAGGGGACCACCAGCTCATCGGGGTAAGGTATTGGTAACAATGGAAGGAATGTCTGGTGTCTTGAATGTCTCTCGACGTTTTGAAAAGAAATCGAAAAACAGTCTGTCTGTGTTCCATACTGCACGTACAGGCCTAGATGAAATGACTTGCTTGCTCTGATCAGATGAACCTGACATTGAACTGCGTTGCGGGCTTAGAAGCGTGTGGATAAGTACAGGGCCAAGAGAAGCAAGCACCTGAAATGTAGAATCAGAGACATGGATTTCCAAGGTTCGGCGCATCCTATGACGCCATGGGATTCTCTCATTTTCCACTCTGCTCAATTCCATCAGCGTCCCATGCGGTCAGGCGTCATGTGCACCTGTCAATCCTACCCTGTGTGAGCGACTGCCTGCATTGTCTGGGTCGAGGCTCCACGACCTTTACCAGCCGCTCAATGCTGCCTTGTTGGCTTCGGTTCACTGCTTTGCGCACTTCAGACGCGGTGAGTTGTGCTCCTCTTTTCTCTCGTCGGAACTGTGCGTATATGTGTGTGTGACTGACCCTGACATGCCCTGATCCGACCTAGCAATGCCTTGACTTGGCTCATCTATGCCTGACAATTTGCGTGCCTGATATTGCCATGGCCAGGCTTGCTATTTACGCTGACTCGCCTGACCGAGGAACAAGTTGAACAAGTTGGCAGTGATGGGCATGTGTGGTTTGACTACACCTGCGAACGAGACGACGAAAGGCCACGATGACAAGGCCATGCGCGACTGCTGGGAATCTCTCTCTCACTCGTTTCCCTCCTCCACCTCCTCGCCCATCAGCCGTCACCGGGCCTCGTCCCAGTTCCCCTCGATAACCAATTGCTCCGAGGAAAAAGGTGGCCCAGCGACGGAGAGCATCCACTCTCAAGCGGCTCGAAGGCACCCTGGGCAGGGGCCAAGCCAAGTCTGGCACAGGTCTGAGGTCAGGGCAGCCAGGAAAGTCCAGGGAGGCGCCAGGGTCCCGCTCACCTTAACGCCCAGACTCGCTGCTGATCCTGACCAAAGTGAACGCACACGACCTCATCGGACAGCCCTCCATCCATCCCCTTGGCTCTTGTTCCCCCCTTAGGTTCAGGCCTCCCCTCCCCCCCCCCTAACCCCCCTTCGACCTCCGACTACCGCCGCTGTGCTGTCGTCAACGTTGACTCTTCGTTCACTTGTGCATAGACACTGACGAACATTTGGAGCGCTTGTACAGTATTGTCGCTGTATTTCTTTCCTATCCTCATCTTACAGGCATTCTTTCCATACTTCCGCAGCCGACGAGCTCAACCGCTGCCATCTCATCTCCACCTCCTGGACTCGCGTGTCTCATCGGACCGGCACTACGGGTCCGCTCTGTCACCGCCCTGGCTGTACCTGCCTGGACCGCCTTTCCAAAACCCATCCCCTCTCCCCACCACCATCAGCCTTTGAACCTGCCTACCTTTTGGCTTTCACGGTCTGGGAAAGCGCGGCAGGGCTTCTTTCCCTCACTTGGCTTCTCATCTAAGAAGATCAACAAGGCACCAATCACGGTTCGGCCTTCTTCTG
>NW_003315033.1:1338225-1341639 GCF_000150825.1 Verticillium alfalfae VaMs.102
CATCGGCAATAAGGACTAATCTAAAGGTGACCAACTCTAGAACCGGTTTCTAGACGGGTAGACGGAAGGTCTGACCCTGTCCTCGAACGTATTTACCTACGCCGTTACCGGCAATACTATGACAGAGTCCCAAGAACAGGCGAAAAGGAACGCCTGTCCACTACGCAATGAAAACCCCATCAACAACGAGATCAACAGGAGCGCCGCGGTCCTCTCATGGTCGTGCTCACTCCCCGCTCCAACTCACACGCCAAACGATCTGCCCCATGGCTCCAAGGCCTCTACTCCCGTCGCTTCTCCAAGGATGCCATTCTCCGTTGGCCAAGCCTATCCTCCTCCGCCGAGGCTCTCTCCCGGCAGAAATTGCAGATGCGCGAGCTACGAGTCCCAATTACTTTGGCTTGGCGCCTGCCGAGTCGTCCAACGACGGCAGGGACAGCTCACTCCTGCCTCGCGATAACTGGAGCCCCCCTACCTCTTCGGTCAAGTCTTTCACCGCCGCCCTCCCGAGACAGGTAACCATCGACGCGAACCCAGACTACGAGGCCTTTAAAAGGCAGGCCGATCTGAACCGCGGCGAAAGCTTCTTCAACCTATCGTCCTCGCACTTTGGCGCACCGTCCACACCGGGCGACGCCGGTGCTGCTCCTGCTCGCCCTCGTCCTCCTCCTAGATGGCATACTCACGCCAGCGATAGCATATCAGAAACACCAGCGAGCCGTACGACAAGAGAACGACCTGCAAGCCGTATGGGATGTCGATCAGGGCCAGCGCTCACGATTCAGCCTATGTGTCGTCCGATTCTAGACCGGGACGCGGAATCATCAATTCAGCCTCCCTCAATCTTGGGCATGCCCAGATCCGAGTCTCCACGGCAATCTGCATCCCCCGTTCGAACGGAGGACCATGTTGTCCACTGTTGAGGATCGCCACCCGAGACTGTCTATCCCGAACAGTAGGCCAGATCCGCCGACACCATCTGTCCTGGGTAGATCGCACCAGCGAGCCGAGACGTTACCTGCCGACATGGAGCATGGACCATCTCTGATCAATCCCTCGCATCTGAAGTCTCTGTTGGAATCGCAAACCAGAGACACTGACCTGCTGTTGCTAGACTTGAGGGTGTCTCAGCAATATTTGCATGCGCGAGTAAAGAGTGCTCTCAACCTTTGCACGCCTACCACGTTGTTAAAACGAGCGACCTTTAATCTTACGAAGCTGCAACAAACGTTTCAGAATCCCGAAGACAAAGAGCAATTCACGAAGTGGGCATCCACGGAAAACCTAGTCGTATACGATTCGCACTCTTCAGAAAAGCGCGACGCCGTGTCTTGCGTCAATATGGTTAAGAAATTCGTCGCCGAAGGCTACCAAGGTGGCATGTTCATCTTGCGAGGCGGTTTTAAAGCGTTTTCTGAAGCATACCCTGACTTTGTCGAAACCGGCGCTCCATCCGGCATCAACGACGGCTCTGGACCCCTCGGCAACAACAGTGGTGGCAACGCAGGTATCCTGCCCGTCATTGGAGGCGTCATGCTACCGAACGCATCAAATAACCCCAATCCGTTTTTTTCGAATATCAGACAAAACATGGATCTCGCAGACGGAGTCGGGCAGCTCGAAATTGCGCGACCCAAAGGCTTGGACTCTCCTTCACTCCCACGCTGGCTCCGAGACGCATCCACCATTGACGATCACGGCAAACAGGTGTCGGACAAATTCTTGCACATTGAAAAGGATGAGCAATCACGCATGAAGAAGGCCTATTCCGTCTTTGACCCGGAGTCCAAATCAATGGGTACCATTCCAGTTCAACTTTCGGGTATCGAGAAGGGTGTGAAGAATCGCTACAAGGACATTTTGCCCTTTGACCATTCTCGCGTTAAGCTGCAGGGCCGAGAGAGTGGAGCTTGCGATTATGTCAACGCCAGTCATATCAAGGCGTCGAGAAGCAACAAGCGATACATTGCGGCTCAAGGGCCTCTACCTGCCACTTACGAGGTTGGTGTTTTTTGCTCCTGTGGTAAACTGACGAATGCCTTGATTAACATGCTGCAGGACTTCTGGTCCGTGATTTGGGATCAAGACATTCGGGTCATCGTCATGTTAACAGCCGAGTCCGAAGGTGGCCAACTTAAGTGCCATCCATATTGGAAAGGCAACGAATTCGGTCACACCAAGCTCAGGCTCCTGTCTGAGAAGAAAGTCTCCCTTGACATTGACAAGCATCGTTCTGGTTCACATGCACAGACGACATCTCAACCGTCAGCAGGCATGGGCCGAAGAAGAGCAAATACGACGACATTTACGAAGTCGCTAGAAGGCGCAACGCCGGCCCCGGTTTCCACATCATCCAGCGACTCGCCCTACGTCATCGTTCGCAAGTTCGCCATGTCACACGCAGCGCATCCATTTGCCCCAATTCGTGAGATCACGCATCTTCATTATCCGTCGTGGCCTGATTTTGGTGCACCGGCTCAACCTTCCCACCTCCTTGGTCTGGTGGAACTGGCCAATGTCATGCAGCGCGCGGCTCTGCCTGTAGACACGCCATCGGTGACTGGCCCTCGCGCATCGCCAGATCCGCCGATGGCTTGGTACGACGAGCCGGAAGCTGATGCACAGGCGCGACCAATGCTGGTGCACTGCTCGGCCGGGTGCGGTCGCACTGGAACTTTTTGCACCGTGGACAGCGTGATCGACATGCTCAAACGGCAGCGGCTGGCGCGGACGACCTTGAAACCGGTCCGCAAGCGCGATTCGGACGGCGACATCAAGATGAGCGGAGAGCGCCAAGTAGAGGAAGTGGTGTCACCGAAGACGGCCCAGGAAAAGGCGTTCAACTTTGCCACGTCCCCTCAGCGGTCGAGTCGCTCAAGCCCAGAGGGCAAGCCAACTTGGGAGGGCCCCTCACTCAACACGGCGTGGGTGGGGGATGACACGATCGACCTCATTGCTGAGACTGTGGAGGACTTCCGTAGCCAGCGACTTAGCATGGTCCAGAGTCTCCGCCAGTTTGTCCTGTGTTACGAGACCATATTAGAGTACATCTACAGATTACATGAGGGGGCAAGCGTGGGTGCGGCAACCGGCGGCAGGAGCAGAGCCCGAAGCGGTAGCCTCCAGCACCACCGGCGCAGCTGATTTCGTCCGGATATATTGCATCAGTAGCGAGCGATGGGAAAATCGTAGGGCGTTTGCAATGGGCGGCGTTTGGACGGTGTCCGTAGTGCACGCGCCGCATTCCACTCATCAAAGTCGTGCGCCAAGGGAGCGAGACGGCAGATAGGCCTGCGTCGGACGTAGTATCCTAGGTACCTACCTAAGGCCAGTAAGGTCGAGAGAATGCGACCATGACGCGTAGGTGTAGGTAGCGTAACGCGTGCAATGAATGAATGGATGATATGGTGGACC
>NW_003315033.1:1342146-1348841 GCF_000150825.1 Verticillium alfalfae VaMs.102
CCAGCCTCGGTGCAGACACCCTTGAGCTCGGCGCCGGAGCAGCCGTTCATCTTCTCGGCGACCTTGGTGAGGTTGATACCGCGAGTGAGGTTCATCTTGCGCGAGTGGATGCGGAGAATGTCGGCGCGGGCCTCGACGGATGGCGGGGGGAACTCGATTTTGCGGTCGATGCGGCCAGGTCGGAGGAGGGCGGGGTCGAGAATGTCGAGACGGTTGGTGGCCATGATGATCTTGATGTTTTTGGTGGGCTCGAAGCCGTCGAGTTGGTTGAGGAGCTCGAGCATGGTGCGCTGGACCTCCGAGTCGCCGCCCGAGGAGCCCTCGACGCGGGAGGAGCCGATCGAATCGATCTCGTCCATGAAGATGATGGAGGGTGCGTGCTCGCGGGCCATGACGAAGAGCTCGCGGACCATACGCGAGCCTTCGCCGATGTATTTCTGCACGAGCTCGGAGCCCGAGACACGGATGAACTTGCAGTCGGTGTGGTGGGCGACGGCACGAGCGAGTAACGTCTTGCCCGTGCCAGGGGGGCCGTAGAGGAGGACGCCCTTTGGTTGGGCAATGCCGAGGGACTCGAAGAGCTCGGGGTGCTTGAGGCCGAGCTCGATGACTTCTTTGATTTCCTTGATCTGCTGGTCGAGACCGCCGATCATGTCGTAGGTGCTGTCAGGCACCTTCTCGACCATCATGAGGGAGACGAGAGGGTCGACGGAGGAGGGCAGCATCTTTTCGAGCTTGTAGCTGTCGGAGAGGAGAGTGACTCGCTTGCCGACAGTGAGCTTGGTGACGTCGACCGAGTCGGCGATATCGACAACTACGCAAGGATTATCAGAATGAGGACAGATCCTGGACGCTCGGGAGACAGTGATGCATACCATATTTGCCTTCAGGATGCACCTTGACGAGGACCTTCTTCGTGCCCATGACCTTGACCACCTCGCCGACGTAGGAACCTGGTTGTTGTAGCAGACCGAGCTCTTCCCTCAACAAACGCACCCTAGAGTTGTAGTCGTTTCTTTGGGCTTCAAGACGGCGGAGGACAGCTTGGCCCTTGAGGATCTCAAGCTTCATCGCCTCAATCTTGTTCTGGTAGTAGCTGTCGAGCGCCATGATGACGTTGGTGCCCGGGGGGCGCTTGAAGGATAGTCTGCTGCTGTGCTTTCGGCTGTGTAGAAACGATCAACGGGGCGTAGATGATGGTTGGTAATGGCGGAAGTCGTCGGGTTTGGTTATCGTGATGAGGTGAGTATCGGGAACAGAACGATGTGCTAGGCAAGGCTGGGTGTAGTGCACCGTTGTCGCTGTCACAGCTCAGGCAAGCCATCGGGTACGCGTCCGGGGTGGCCTTGTAGGTCACGTGCTGCTCATAATGCAATACAGATAGATTTCTTAGATAAGCAGGAGGCGTCAGTTTTGTGGGGGTTCACCGCCTGCCACTCAGGTACGAAGCAATGGCCAGCCATGCATCGCATCGCGTCCATGACCCACCCAGGTACGGTGTACTGCACTGTTGCCGTCAGTGCCCAGAGCATGTCTTGTGCATTGGCAGGGATGCACAGTGACGTCTTCTCGAATCGGATAAGCGCCCTCTTGATCGAAAACTCGGCAACGGAGGCACGGTGGGTGGAACTCCTAAAGGAGGGACCCTAGTAGAGAGCCTACGAGGTACACGTTCACAGGCTGTTCATCGGCGTGGATCCAGGGATCGCAAGTCGCGGCTGGCACCGCTACCACTAAGAATCATCCGGCACTAGTAAGTCGAACGGAGGAGAGAATATTGCCAATCACGCCTCATGATGCCACCTGGGTGGAGATGGATGAGCAGAAGGGGTGTTGCCGAAATGGCCAACATGACCATCCAGATGCAGGCTGAGCCCCTCGTCACGGCTTGGTGTCTCTCGGTCGGCTTACGGATACTTCTTGATGAGCAGATGATCGGGAGCCTGCAATCATCGGACCAGCCGGCAATGGTGCGCCATCGCTACAGTCGACAGACGCAGTAGATGGTGACTATGAGGATGAGGGAGGGAGGAGGGAGCAGATGAATGAACAGCCGTGGGGCCCGATGCCACGAGTCTGGGGAAGGAATGGAGCAGAGAGCACTGAAGATGCGAGGGAAGCTCAGCCTAACAACACTAGGTCTTACCTTCCCTCGGCTTTGAAGGCCAACTGCAAAGGCCAAGAGCCATAGCAGGAATGAACCTCATCAGTCGTCTCTCCTCATGTCTCTCCGTCACATCTCCATGTCTCTCCCATCTTTGTGCCAACACCTGACCTGACGTGCTTTTGCGACAAGCCGACAGGACGTGCCTGGTACAACGGCCCCTCTCTACTTTACCCATCTGCCTCCTGCCCGACCTGACCCAACATCAAACCCACCACCCCCCCCTGGCTTTTTCAGCTCTCAGACCCTGTCATTCTGCCTACCTACTAATTCCCGAAGCTCGAGCTTCAAGCTACCTCCGGCTGGCCATCTTGTTTACCTCTCCTCTTCCTCCCCCAGCTCGGGTTGCGATTTTATTCTTGCCCCTCTCCACCTACCGGCTCACATCACTCTTGTCAACCGCACGCAAAAAGCTGTGAGTTCCACAGCACCACGGCACGAACAACCTATCGACGACGGCTTGACACGCAACCTTGCACCCAGCGGTTTCTGCCATGCACCAAGCAACCTTGCCACGCTGAATTTGTGAGGACACGACCTACGGCGACACCGGTCACAGCATTTCCACAACCTCGCGCCGCCTGCTGCGTGCAGCAAACTGACTCGATTCTACCGATTCAGCTCAACTTCACGCCATCATGGATCCCTATGACAGGTCAGGAACGCCCTCCAACCAGGGCGAGTCATCCAACACTTCGCCCACAAACACAAGGCGTCCAACTAGATACTAATCCTACGGCGCTGGCCGTGACGAGGGTTTATCTGAGAGCTTCCAGTCTTTCCAGTCCACTGATACGGTCAGGCGGCGCCCTGAAGATGGTTATGGAAATTCTTCAGCTTCCATTCTCTCAACCGGCGCCACATGACATGTTCCACTGGATCCGGGGGCGGACGCCAAGACTGACCCCAAGCCGTTCAATCTAAAGCTTGACCCGAAGCCGCGCGTAACCCTGTTGCTCAGCTAACAATCTTTCTTTCTTGCTTCTCCAGGCTCCATGCAAAGCAGCCAAAGCCTAACACCGCAATACGCTGGAGACTCCTCAGCCCACGACCGAGCCCACTCGCGATCGATTCAACCTGCCCGATCTCCCATGTTGGGACCCGACCGTGTCAAGGCTTCACGAACGCGAAAGCCCCCGATGCCGCGCCGACCGACCAACCCTGCTGCTCCCCACCGAGGTGAAGTCTTCTCAACTGAGGACGATCTTGATGAGGTTGCTGCAGATGCTACCAAACGCCACCGGGAACATCATCACCAGCAAAGCTACAGCACCCGCAGGAGGCCCCAGCTAGGCAATACTTTATCAAGAGTCCAATCCTCGCGAAGCGAGCCAGAAGAAAACGACGACGAGCAACCCGAGACACCTCGCGCCGACGACGAACCCGCTGAAGAGATGTCTGATGATGCAAGCGAAGCGGCTCCTGAAGAAGAGATTGAATGCGAGTCGGATGGAGACATCAGTGATGCCGAGAGCTTTACACTCAAGGATCGGCAGCAGGCTATCAACGAAACGCACCCCTTTGGTATCCGACTCTGGAAGCCTGCGCTGTACAAGAAAGACCGGTCTGTGCAAAAAACGGCAGAGGGGGATATTCACTCTTCTCCTGGTCTCAAGGTCAGCTCCTGGTTGGTCTTCTTCAACCTCCTCTGGACCATCCTTTTCGGCTGGTGGATGGCAACATTCGCGGCCCTTGGCGCCCTCGTCTGTTTCTTCTTTGCTGCCACACCCAGCGGTAGAGAATATGGGCGAGTCCTATGGGGTCTTGCTGGCTACCTGTTCTACCCCTTCGGCAAGTACGTACGCCTGGAACAGGACGATGCCTACCTAGACGAGGACCAAGGCGAAGGGCGGAGCATCTCCGAGTACGAGCAGTGGCAAAGCGGCGACCTTGAGTATGGACGACTGTTCTTCGGCCCGGAGCGCAATCGATCCATCGTTGGACGTTCGCGACGGAGTATCGATTCCGAGCTCAGTGAGACCGACAGCCTCCTCGGTCGTTCCCGTCGGGGCGAAAGGAGCCAAACGCCTCCCAGACTGAAGAGGCGACTATTCGGTCGTGGACAGTGGAACATAGGCCGCGTGACCTTCTTCCTGTTCTTCTACTTCCTCCTGACGCCGTCTTTAATTATCGTGTCTCTGATCTGCTGGTTCTTCGTCTTCACCATCCCGATGGGCAAGGTCACGATGCTGCTCTTCGATCATCTCCGACGCCACCCTCTCGCGCTGTCTTTCGACTCGGACGTCAGCTACGCCCGGCTTTCCAACGGACAAAACGCATCCATCCTTCTGTGCACTTATCGTGCTGTGGGAACCCGATACTGGAAGTACACCGTTGATGGCACTAACATCTTCCTCATCAATCTCATGGGCGTTGTTGTCTTTGTCATACTGGACTGGGCCGTCCTCGAAAATATGCTACACATGGACATCTTTATTACCTCGCCTGCTTTCCTGTTCGTCATGGGTCTGCTGTCCATCATCCCTCTGGCATACTTCATTGGCCAAGCTGTCGCCTCCATCTCAGCACAGTCGTCCATGGGTCTGGGTGCTGCAATCAACGCGTTCTTTTCTACCATTGTCGAGGTCTTCCTATACTGCGTTGCCCTGAAGCAAGGCAAAGGGCAACTTGTAGAGGGCAGCATCGTGGGCAGCATCTTTGCGGGCATCCTCTTCCTCCCGGGACTTTCCATGTGCTTCGGTGCCATCAAGCGCAAGACTCAACGGTTTAACGCCAAGTCGGCTGGTGTCACATCCACTATGCTTTTGTTTGCCGTCATTGGCGCATTTGGACCAACTCTCTTTTACCAAATTTATGGCACGCACGAGCTGAATTGTCTTGACTGCTTGGACTACGACGGCAGCCAGGCTGTCGCCCAAGGAGACAGCCGGGACTGTCGAAGGTGCTACTTCTCGCAAACACCAGCCCTGAACGATCGCTTCTACCTGGAGGCGGTGCGTCCCTTTCTGCTACTTCTGCGCCTGTCTGTTGTTCCTATCCTATATCGTAGGTCTTTGGGTTCACCCTCCGGACACATGCCGGCCATCATTTGGAAAGATCAGCTGGACGAGAAGAAGCATGACGAACCCCCCACACAAACATCGACACGACCTTCGGTTCCCCACTCGTTCCACGAGGCGCCTGGCAGCTCGAGCGCCGATATTCGAGATTCGCACTTGTACAAACGCATTCTCGGTCACACACAAAAGCAAGTCGGACTGCAGCCTAGGTCAGAGGACATCACGCGTCAGGGCTCTACATTGACAACTGGCTCTGCGAATGGAGCTTCCGGCCTTCCGCACCAAGTCCCTCCTAAGGTTAGCGGCAGCGATGTCCGCGCTGGTATGCATCTCTCTGGTCTTTCAGAGATTGACAACAACGCCCTGGCTCGCGAAGTCGCCGAAATTGCTGCCACTGCTGCCACGTTTGCGGCCCGGGATGCCCGTCTTCCTCGTCGAGGCTCGGGCTTGCCGACTAACACTGTGCCCACGACTCCACGCCCTGCAACAAGTCGCGCTGCCCCGTTCCCGGAGGCCGAGGATCCGGCTGCTGCTGCCGTCAGCGGTAACGCTCACGGTGGGCATGACGCCCCAAACTGGAGTCGTCTCAAGAGTTCAATCGTACTCATGGGCGCCACAGTGCTATACGCCATTGTGGCCGAAATTCTGGTAGACACTGTCGATGTCGTTTTAGAAGGTTTCGCTATTGACGAGAAGTTCCTCGGTATTACCTTGTTTGCCTTGGTCCCCAACACCACCGAGTTCTTGGTACGTCTTAACGCTTCCAATTTCCATGACATGTGCTAATCAGTGTAGAACGCCATCTCTTTCGCAATGAACGGAAACATTGCGTTGTCCATGGAAATTGGTTCAGCGTACGCGCTTCAGGTTTGCTTGCTACAGTTCCCGCGCTTGTCTTCTTCTCAGCCTTCTACCCCATGGATCTGCCTAGCAGCGAAGACCTCGAGCGGTATACATTTGCGTTGCTATTCCCCGAGTGGGATATGGTCCTCGTAATTCTCTGCGTCTTCCTCCTCAGCTACATGTACGGTGAGGGTAAGAGCAACTACTTCAAGGGAAGCATCCTACTGCTTTCCTACCTCGTTGTCATCGTCGGATACTACTTTTCGGGCTACTCTCAGGATGCCATGGGCTCGAACAGGTTCGACATCATGGGCAACGATGGAGCCTATAAGAGTTTCAAAACAATCGGGCGGCGAACTGGCGGTGCGGTATTTGAAGCATGAAGAGTGACGGCTGCTGCCGTGTGCATAGGGCAGGTTGGACGAGTAATATGGGATGTGTGACGGTTTAGTGGCTTGCGTTATCGGTCATTCGAGGGTCTCGCTAGGGCCGTGTTCGCAGCTTAGGTGCTGTACATAGCAATGGCCTTGGGCCCCGTAGCATGGTCGGCGATAAGCACGGGAGTTGGGGCTATCATTCATTTTTATCACCCGGGTCTGTTTTAATGCAAGTTGTGCTTTATTTTTAGCTTGATTCTTTTCTCCAACTCTATCTTTTTTCCCGCACAG
>NW_003315033.1:1349139-1353186 GCF_000150825.1 Verticillium alfalfae VaMs.102
TTACCTTGGAAAAACAAGGACCATCTACTTTGGTGGGGTTAGACCCCACAGATCACTGATGATCAGACCATCAAACATAGGCTTGTGGGCTCTGTAGCCAACAGAAATGCATTCATAGCCGACTTGCTTTGAAACTACAGTAGATACCCATCCAAGTGCAAACATACTTCGTGATCCCTCAAAACGAATGTTACATCATCAACGTCGCAATATCTTGGCTATGCCAACTCGAGGGAAAGGGGAGTTTAGTGGCCGGTAGCAGTGGAGACCAGGCCCTGGACGGCCTGCAGCACACACTCGTAGATGGCAGCCTGATCTGTGGCACGGGAATCGTCAGTACTTGGAAGAATCGGCAGCCAGGATTCGAATTGATTTACCGTTGGGTGTCTTGTCGGTGCACTCCTGAGTGATCTGTGCCAACTGCTCCTCCTCGCCGGTGACCTGGCGGCGGTTGATGCCGAGGGTGTCGAGAACGCAGACGTCGAGCGAGGTGATTTCTAAGTTCGATGTCAGAAAAGCAGAATGGGTCTTTTGCCAGATGAGGAACTCACCACCGATCGCCAGCTTCGTCTTGCACTCGTCCACAACTGCCTGGAATGCCTCTTCAGATTGGCGGCGGACCATGCCCGCCACGGGACGTCGGTGGGCCATTTCCATCAGCATGGCCGCGACGATAGCGTCCACATCCTTGTTCTTTTCCATGTCCTTGGTCGCGGAGTTGCGGTTGGCCATGTCCATGTCTATAGTAGACCTCGTGGTCATGCCGTTCTTCATGGCCGGGGCCATGGTACCCATCTTCATGCCCTTAGTCTTCTTCATGGTCGCAGCCATGTTGCCCATCTCCATGCGCTCACGCTTAGCCATGCCCATTGATGGCGCAGTGTCCTTCATGTTCATGGTGTTCCTCATGGCGGGTGTGGAGGAACCCATGTCCATGTCCATAGGCTGACTGTTAGCCATCTCCATCATAGGCGCTGCGGGCTTCATGTCCATAGAGGTCCGCATGGCGGGGGCCGACATGGCGGCACCAACGAGAGTAGCGATGACACAGGCCTTCATGGTGAAAATATTTTGGGGTTGATTTGGTTGAATCGGTTGGAAACGTTGAGTATTGCAGTGTGGTTGGGTTAAACTGATATGGCAGTCACACTGGATGCTGAACGCAGGGCGCTCTTTATATCTCCAAAGTTGAGATTCTGCTCTTGGCTTGTCTCTTGCATAAAGTCAATCGAAAGGCGTCCGATGACCTCTCAGAAACCGGTCTGACAGGAAGGCCAGGCATATCCGGGCACGCAAGTTCGTAATCACATTCCGCCCCGATGAACCGTCGCCGTGCGTTCAGCGAGATCTTTGCCGATTATGGGTGAATCATTGTCGCATGAGAATGACATCGATCGAAGCTCTTCTCAGGGGGACATGGCAGGCAGTGGCATCCCCTGTCGGTTCTGCGGCGCAGAGCCAGACGATCTGGGGCAACGACGAGATATCAAGACCAACAGCCGAGACAGTTGTCTGTCAACACGTCAACGGACACTAGCCCTTCCATTCCCGACCGACAGCAGGGCTGGGCTTTGCAGCCACCGGCCCGATCCCACTGGGGTTGCGCTGGGGCTTTCCAAGCGGGGCAACATTCCAGAGCAATCAACAACTTGAGGTGACAGTGTCTGTAAAGCTCGATATATCAGTTTGTACGATTCAGTGTAGGTTCATGAGCGTGACCTCTGCTTTCAATCCTTATATACACCTGAGACTCTACTGTGTTGTGAACCTAGACAGAATATAGATTCATGATTGTCCACGCTACTGTCCCATCAGGTAAAAATCAAGATACGGAAGAAACATCAATGATAACTCACTGCAGAATAGATAGGAAGAGGTCCACAGATGCCTTCCTTCCTTGAGGTTGGTACATCTGGAACGTCGTGAAAGCCGAGCCGGCGGTGCGTCAGATCTTTGTGGAGGCCTAAATTCGTCATCATGAGCAAGCGCCCTCCAGCTTTACTAATGTCGGCGGCAGAGACGATGACAATGACGGTGGCGGTGTGGGCGCCATCTTGAAATCTGACATGGCAACGCATCTCATCACTATAGTGGCTGATCCTAGCTGATCAAGAGAACGGCGATGCATAGGAATACCACGGCTCAACAATCGGCAATACATAAGAACTTTTCACATATTTTCAGCACCTTGTTAAGGAAACAGTACGTGACGAATCAAAATATTTGAGATCCACTGCTCTCTTGATGAACGGGACAGGCAGAGCCTGCTGCCTTGGCGAAACTTCCTGGATCACGCTACTCGTATAGCTGGAAGTGGCAGAGACATATGCAGACGTCCATCGGCTCGGATAATTATGCATGGTGGTTACTTACGCTACTGTTCATGCTTCAAGCGAGATGATGATAACTTTTTAGCCAATGTTTACGATCACGATGTTTACACCACGCTCCTCGCCAACACATGAAAATCATCATTAGCCCTTCCAGCTGTGGCTGCTTGGCCTACAGAGTACGTAGACAATGCCACCACGCCATCACTTCTTGCCACATTCGGGAGACTGCAAAACTGAACGACTGTTGTCAGTGACTATGAACCTACCCATACATCTGAGTTCCAAGTGAATGTGGAGCAGCGGAAGAAGCCCTTACCCACCTTCCAAGTCTGCGAGCCACTTGCAAAATGCAAAACATACAACACCGGGGATTCGCTGGTGGTCACCCACCCAACTACTAGTCCGGCCCTTATTGGTTTATCGCTGGGAGAGCGGACGGGATCCCGAGTTTTCCAATAGGTATGGTCGTATGTGATGGATTGGCTTGCGCCGGTGGATTATGATGGTCGTGGTGACGCGGCGGGTACTGATTGATCTGACGCGATGTCTTCGATTGATAACACAGCCTTGAACCAACCCTTTTGCTCCTAGGCGTCATATCCCAAGCTTTTCCTCAAAAGTAACCGTAAGTTGATTCCGGACTTCTTGATTCAAAACATACTCTTTTGATGCAATTGGATTGCTCCGAGTAGTTAGGCTTGCGGCCGTGTGAGAGTGCTGCCACTGAGCCCCTCTGCGGCCGGACGGTAATACGGGCATCGTATGAGCCTTCTACGTATTCATATAAGAGCACTTCACGTATATTCTCTGCCCCTCGTAATATAACACTGTATTAGTTTTCGATCAACTTTGTTCGCCGAGGTGGATCTTTACAACGATTTACATGCCTCAACGACTTCACATAACATGCAATACAACAACCTATCAGTCTTCGCTCCGTCTCGGATAACCTGAACAAGATGGGCCATGCCATACTTGCTACACAAAGCCGCCCACTCCGCGCAGAAACCAGAAAACCAGACAGGTACGAATGCAGTGCACGATCTAGCATGAAACCTAAATCTAAGCTGTCAACCCAAACTGCAGCCCTTCACAGGCTGTATAAAATAGTCATAAAGCGTTCCTCATCATGTGATCTGAAGCCTAAAGTAAACCAAAATGTTTGTCATCATGATCAGAATATCTGCAGAACTCATGTCGAGCTTTCTCACACAGATCGACCCTGTTTGTGCTATGACAAGAGCCGCCGGCAAATCTTACTTCGGGATGGAAAACGACCCATCTCATCCATCAGGATTTTCTCTCAGTCCTTGCGGACCTCGTTCAGCAGGTAGAGCTGCCCAGCCCACTGCTCTTTGACAGTAGGCCAGATCTGCGCAGGGGGCAGAATGAAACCGCCATCACGAGCGTTCGCTGGCGGCAGCTCCAGCGTCCACGAGTGGCTCGCATCGGCGGCGCCGTGGTGGAAATCACGACCGGTACCCGTCGAGAAGTAGAGGACCTCGCAGGGCGGGACCGACGGGTGTAGTTGCGGGCCGCTTCGAGGCCTTTGATGGCCGGCGGCGGGGGCCCTGGGCCGACCCTCGCCGCATGGCGCGGACGGCTCCCCGGGCAGGGTCGGCGGCCGCCCCAGGAACCAGCCCCCCGGGGGTGGGGGGATGAGTTGCAAGTAGGAAGGGCAAACCCGATTTAGGACCGGAACCCGGGGGGGCCC
>NW_003315033.1:1353636-1355143 GCF_000150825.1 Verticillium alfalfae VaMs.102
TACAGTACGCAGCTTCTACGCCTCATGATGCAGGCTCTCGATTCATGCGTGCTCTCCTATTCTTCACACTTCAAGGTCGACTCACCATGGTGCTAATCCACTCACGGGCGTGGACAGTACCGTGCCAGAGCTTCATCGAGGTCAGTCTTGCTCTATTTGAACCGCGAATTCGCAACTCACAATGACAGGCTTGTCGCCTTTTTTGCCCTCGCCGCCCCAGAGGTGGAAGGCATGAATGTCACGCCCCTCATACGAAGGCCCCAGCGTGAACTTTTCGCTGTTCTCGGGGAACGCCGCAACCAGGTCATCCCAGTACTTCAGGTGGTCGGCGTACGAGTGGTAGCTGTCGAACCACGACAGGTCGGGCAGCTCGCCGCGGCGGTCGACAGAACGGCGGTACGTGACAGGGTGGGCAGCCTCGTCACGGATCTGCTTCCCCATGTCGCGCGTCAGGAGGGTGTAGTCGAAGCCCATGCCCTCGAACGAGCGGACCTCGTTCGGCGGGATGGCGACCTCGAGGGCGTCAGCCGAGTGGACTGAGTGGAACGACGCTAGACGGGCTTCGATGTCTTCAATGTCGCGCGGCGACTCGGCGCGGATACGGTAGATGTGGTAGTTGTCATAGGTGACCTTCGCTTCGGGAATAGTGGCACGGGCTACGGGGTCCGAGGCGGAGGCGGCGGCGGCCAGGCCCGAGAGCGCGAGGGCTGCTCCGAGGAACTTCATCATGACGCGGCGGAGGAACAATCACCAGAAGAAAGCTAACGAGGGATAGCGAGGTGGACAAAAAAGCGATCTATCGAGGACGAGGGGAGGGGTATTTGCGCTTTTCTATCTCCCCCGAACTGGCGGTGCCATACTATCTATCTTTCCGTGCACAACCGCCGATGCAACCTGAGCCGGATCGACATCATGACGGTGATCCAGCAGCAGGGCGGAAGGCGCAACATGGCAGGAGATTCGCAGCTTGCGGAGAGAAACATACTGCAGGGTCAGCACTGGTGCAGGACCAGGGGCATCGACGGAGCACATCTCGCTGAGGCACCTAACTAAAGGAAGGTCGTGCAAGCAAGGTGGGTGAGGGGTATCGCCGGATCGTCGTGCTGGGCCAAGGGGGCAAGCAAATCTTCATCGCCCCCCCCCCGGCCCCGGACAGTATCGTCTTCGCAAGAGGAAGCTGGCTAACAACTGGAAGATGCAGATGGCCGGCCGATGACGACGTCGTAGTCTCCGCGGCGGGGGTTGCAGCGCGTCGCAGAGCTAAGAAGTCGATGTAATCCCAAAGCAGCAGGTGGCCGCACCGTTGACGGCTTGGCCCAGACCCCGGTCCCCGCATCATCGCCGTTGAGCAATACCACTGGATCTGCAGAGGTGGAGAGTCTGTGAGCCTGGTACGGTGCAGTTCAAGAAGAGGAAACAAGGATCGCACGACAGGAGGGCACCCACTCGTGCTCGTGTCCTCCCTCTGTATGGCGCGATAAGGGTGTGACAATTCGACGGAATGATC
>NW_003315033.1:1355465-1374642 GCF_000150825.1 Verticillium alfalfae VaMs.102
CCAGCCGCTTCTGCAAGATTGAGCTGCCAGCCTGAGGATAAAGGTTAGGTTCGGTCGCAAACCGACGTGTTCCCCCTCTCCTATGCGCGTTCAAGCTCCAAGACAATGCTCAAGGCCGACATCCCTCTCTCAACTTCACCCGGACCTCTATCCCGTCGTTCGGCCTCGCCGTAATCTGGCGATCCTGTCCCTTGTCAGTGGTATGTCTTGAGCGATTGCTTTTACAACAACTTACACTGAAGAGCTGCGTGTCAGAGACATGCTGCCCTTTGTCGTCCAACAACGGTTTTCCATCTTGGCCGAGCTTCGCTTCTGCCATGCCGACCTTGACGAAATCGTACTTGACCACAACAGTGGCGAGAATTATCCTTGCCTCGATGTTCGCTAGTTCCTGACCGATGCAGTTGCGCGGACCCCTCTCGAAGGGCCGCCACGCTGACACGGGTATGTCGCTCTCGCTGGCCTTGCCGATAGTCGCCTTCTCGGCGTTGTTGCTGTCTTCTTCTTCGTCGTCGTTAGACACGGAGGTGCTGGTGTTTCCCAGCCAGCGCTCAGGGACAAAGTCATTGACGGTGGAGCCATAGACGGCCTCGTCGCGTTGAATGAGCGTATGGCAGTTGTACAGGATGGTGCCGTCGACACAGAGGCTCGAGCCGTCGGCGAGCTTGAGATGGAAATTGGAGCCGGGAGGACACCAGCGAGCAGTACCGGCAGGCGGGTACAGGCGCAAAGCCTCCTTGATGACAGCGGAGGTGTAGGTCATTTTGGGCATGATGTCGTCGCCACGAGCCTCAAAGACGGCGCGCACGGTCTCGGGAGTGGCGTCTGCGCCAAACAGGTCTGCGAGCTCGGCGCGCAGAGTCTTGAGGGCGCGGGGCGTGCGGGAGAGCTCATACAGCGCCCATTGCAGCAGGATGCTCGTCGTGTCGTGGCCGGCGAACATGAAGGACTTCAACTGGTCGATGGTTTCGCTGATCATGGCATCGCTGACATGATCCTCGTCTTGGAGACTGAGGGCCAGAACGGTGCGGCTCTTCTTGCCCTCGCGCTTGAGCTCGTTGTACTTGTCCCGGACGAACTGGGAGAGGTGGGCATCAACACGCTTCGCCATGCGACGCCGTCTCCAGCGCTTGAGGGGCTGGGCAAAGGCAGGCGTGCCACCATCATCACCCTTGTAAGTGAAGAGAAGCTCGCGGTACATCCGGATGAATTCGCTTTGCTTGTCGTCGGGCAGCTGGGCGTTGAAATCGATGCCCATGGTCACGGCACCAATAATGTCAAAGGTGAGGCCAGTCAGCAGGGGCTCGAGTGTGAAGGATTCGCCAGAGGCGACGAGACGGTCGAGGCTTGCGAGTAGGGGCTCCGTCTTTTCGGTGATGAGGGGCAATAGGGACATGAGATGCTGCGGGGCGAACCCCGGGTTGAAGCGGCGACGTAGGCCCTTCCAGTGGGAGCCCGTGATGCGGATAATGGCGCTGGGCCCGATGAGAGGTTCGAGGAAGTCCATGGTCGTGGGCTTTCCGAAGCTGTAGGGAAAGGCCTTGGTCTGCTTCGAGACCTGCTCAGCGACCTCGTGCGTGCGTATGAAAAGTATCGGGTGGTTAAAGGGGCGGATATCAAGCAACATGATCTCGGGGTTTCCGATGGATTCAATCATACGCCCAAAGATTTTGTCTGGCCAAGGTCAGTATCAGGTAAAGGGCAAAGGGCAAAGGGCAGAGGACAGAGGGGGAAAGGTGGGCGACACCTACCCATATCTGTGGTCCCTGAACCGTCTGATTTGAAGTGTTCGCCGAGGACAGCCAAGTGGCCCCATACGACAGAGGGTTTGATCTGAGGAAGGTGGGCAAATTGTCGTAACCTGCGGTATGCCAAGGCTTGATAGAGGTAGACGGCGAGGGCAAAGGCGCCGAGGCCGCCCAGCAGCCATGGGTTCGTGAGCATGGCAGCGAGGAAGCTGCGGTCGTTCGCTAGTGTATGAAGATGGTATGTGAGGATGAGACGTTGGCGATGATTGTGAACAGTGCCAGATTGCCAAGAGGAGCGTCACCGACTTGCTGGTTATATCATTGACAGGGCGAAGCAGACGTGACACTGAAGACGCGATCGGCGCGTTGCTGATCGAACACCTCAGTCAATCAATGAGCACTGGCTGATGATGCCTCGTGAAATGGCAGAGGAGGCTGTCGATGGATGATGACAGCTGCTATGAAGTGTGTGGCTGAGTCCAGGGTGAGCCTTGAAACCAGGGGCTCTTTGGAAGGGGGTTTGCTGGTAGCCAACTGGTGGCGGGCGTGACGGGCGATCCGAGTCTCCGTGGCGTGGCACCACCCTTGTCACCGCCGGAGGGGAAGATTCTTGTTCTCTCTTGGTAGGTACCTATTGAAGGCGGCGAGGCTGAGCTTGGTGCATCGGTAACCAGGCGTACCGAGACGGATGGCAGAGGGTCCGTGTCAATAGCTTCACTTCCTCTATTGATGCTTCAGGGCAAGGACCCAGAGAGCGAGCCCCAGCCCCCAGGTGTTTCAGGCTCGTCCAGCGCCCTGTGGGGGGTGTATTTGATTGTTAGGCCCTTGATTGGGCCTCGTTCAGGGCGGGCTGACTCAACTAAGCAACCTCCATCGCTCTTGCTGCCACGCCTCGACGGGCTGGCATCAAGGCGCTGCCGTCCGGCGGTCAACTACCTTGGGCAGTCATGCTATACTTGCTTGTTCAGGGTCTTGGAATGGCCAAACATAGGTAGGCACCAACGATCACCTGACATCGTGAGCCTGCACTGCAGCTGTGTGTTCAACTTCCATTGCGCTCGTTCACCTAATCATGCTCACACCTCGCCACGAACACCATGACCGACAGAGCGGTGGAACCAGCACAAGGCCGAGTGACGATCCGGTAGCGGGTATCGACGTCGAATCATCCTGATCACAGGACCCAAAGGCCCGACGCAACTGCGCAAAATTGTCAACCGCGCCGCATTCTTTACACCCTTCTTGGTCTTCTTGCCACTCTGTCTTGAAATCTGACGGCGAAAATCGCCCTCCAGCGTTCATAAGCCCGCGACAAGTCCCAGAAGTCTCTCTCCTCTCGTTGCCAAGCATCCCGTGGACCTCATCTCCTCGTCCTATGAAATATGGACGGCGAGTATGCCCCCCGTACCTTGCTCGTCAATATATTCAATACGTGCAAACTTGCCACTGAGCCTACAAGTCTCACGAGTACAAGGACATCAGATCGCCCGCAGGCACCGTTCCGCGGAGAACACGAAAGATCGACTTCTGTTTGACGCGGACTGCCTTCAACATGCCACCTGAAGCCGTCCCCGGTGTTTCGCTCGTCATCACCATCTCGTGTGAATAACAAGAGCCCCGATTTATGACGGACTGGAGAAAGGCTACCTTGGGGGCATATTCGTCACCGGAAGCCTAACATAGCCATGATAGGTCTTGGTGGGGTGGTCACCAGTCTAGGGCACGCTAAATGCCCACCAGCATCACAATTGAGCATTATGATCAAACGAAACAAGATGCCTCTCAACAACGGCCGCATGGCCCAATGGCAAGGCGTCTGACTACGAATCAGGAGATTGCAGGTTCGAGCCCTGCTGTGGTCAATTCAAGCGCTCCTACGAGCGCTGACTCTTTTGTTTGTGTGATCTTGGTATGTGATGGTCGATTGTCGACTACAACTTTATGATTTTAGAAGCGATACGATTTGGCGTGTGCCAAGCAATTGGTTTGTTTCTTTTTCTTTTTTTCCTTATCGTTTTCTTATCTTCATTCGTCTTTGTTTTTCTCCAAAAGCCCTCTGACACAGGTATTCATAGTTCTTGACGTGTCTAAACCACGGAACAGACTGCTCCATCAGAGGACTGGGTACCCACTGTTCACTGTCGGTGCCAAGTTCTTCACCTTGAGCAGTCGGAACTTGACCGAAAGCTGTGCGGCACACGGTGTCTCCAATTCTTGGCTCGAGCCTTACGTGGGGGGCAGGAGTGATCACAAGTATGCAGTCATGACTAATAACGATATCCCCATGCTGGCCGGAGCCAACAGTACAAAACAAAAAGATATTGTGCGGCAGTCTCTATCATGGAAATGGGTTTTGGTGATACCACGGAAGCCCTGCGGTCTATGGTTCTTGTTGACCTCTCAGGTTAGTACTAAAGCTCCTCGCTGGGATGGATTTTCGCGCTCAACGTGCATGCGGCCACGACGGGATCGTAAGACAGTGGAGACGCGCTTTCTGGCAGGCAATTCTGCTTAACAGTCTATCTATCCTAGGCTTGGTACTCAAATTACATCAACCCTTCATAGAAAAGCCTCTCCCATTTTACGTGAATGCAAATGCGGCTTTGCGGGCAACTTCCGAACCAAGTCGCCTCAGAGACACTGTACTTTCCCATAGGGTTGCAAGATCAACTTCATTTCCAAAGCACACGGACAGGCTATCCGCATTGGCGGCAATCAATCGCCTGAGCCTCTTAGTACTCTGGGCTCATCCCGTTGTACCTCGTTCGCGTGCTCCAATGAAACTGACTGAAGCGATCTGAGAGGCTGTCGGACATCACGGAAGAGCAGCCAAGTTCCTTCCCAACGCGGCGCAGGGGGAGAGTTTGCAGGCCCGGATCATATCCGATGCATTCGCCGGCCGGATCTTGCCCGTGGACATCTGTTTACTCGCTCATACGATACTATTACCGCAGGACAGCGTGTATATAAACGTGCCTATAATCCATCGCATCATTTCTTTCTACTTTCGTGTCTCTACTCCTACACAACAAAGCCCACGGCTCTGATGACTGAGCTACTTGGCACTGGAATAGTCTACATCTCCGAAAGTTCCGTTTCCCCGTCCCCGAATAGCAACGCACGGCACCGCGCCCACCTAGGCTCGGCACATCAGGGGCAGAGACACATGTCACACGAAGCAAGGTTATCGGGATGCATGCGTTATCAAACGGAATCGCAACAGACGTTATTTATTGTCTTGTCTACCCTTGGGGGTTCTGTAAGAGGGAATGAATGTTTGGGGGCAAATACCAACGGTAGAGACAGCTCTGAAGCAGTGTGCCGGTTTCTGTGAATGACTAGGTCATCCGCATAAAACATCAATGAAGTACGGGTGAAAATCAAGCCACTTTGACAGATATAGGAAAAGCATAACTGAGGACAAGGCGCATCATTCGTGGATGGCGCCCATTCGGACGCTGAGGGGTTCAAGACACGACATGGTTTGGAAGACGTCGGGGTTCACATGGAACCCCTCCGTGCCGAAAGTCTCGAGAAAAGGCAGATGGTGCGGGTTAGGGATTTGCGCAGTCTGGGTATCGGACATGGGACCAAGTGGCACCTCTCCAAACAATGCTGACGGAATCCCAAAGCTCGACATTGGAGGAGTCGTGGGTGCATTGGTCAAACCAAGTGCGTCGACGTCGATACCAAAGACTGACAAGTTCTTTCGTGATGAGGGTAAGAGCGCTTCCAATGACTAGGGTACACTGTTAACCTTATTGCAATCTTGAAGAGAGAGTCTAGAAGGCAAATACCTGGGTTAATCCGCTTGACTTGGCTCAGACTACGGACACAGTACTCAAGTCGGCGCAGGGCTGCGCGTCGTCGACGTTTCGACTGAACCTGGAGGAGGAATATAGAAGCGGCGATGTAGACACTGTAGGATATCGACAAGACGCACTGGTCAATCCCGAACGACCTGCAGAAGAGGTCGAAGATTGATAGGATAGACGTCGCTGACGTGACACACTCGACGAGATAGTTCTGGATAGGCTCGAGGTCATCTGCCGCAACACTGTTTCTCTGTGACAGCATGGGCCGGTAGAGTAGAATCTTGAACGTGTGGTACAACGTGCTGGATATCGTTAGACGCACTCTTAAGCGCACACATGGCAAGCAACTCACTTCAAGCTGATAATGTGCGACGGAGGAGCCAGGGATGGCAGTGATGTTGTGTTGATCTTCAGATGCACAGGCAACTCTTCCCACCATTCCTGCAGAGCAATCTCCTGATCGACCAGACACTCCTGCATCTCTGCCTGGCTATTGGGTCGTACAGGATCATACATGTGGACGAGGATCTCGTTGAAGATCTGCGACAGCTGGCACACATTCATAAAACATGTGATTGAGTGGGCTGGTGAGGGTGGATATTTCCACCCTCCCTCGGGGACCATGCCAAACGGCGACCAAGTCTCAGTTTCGGACGAATCGTCAACTAACAAGAGAAATCAGTGTGGCACAGGTCGTCCTCGATCCAAGTAAACTCACGCATGATCTGGGGTGGTGATACTGAAGACTGCTGAAGGGAGGGCGAGCGGCCGAGATACAGACTGATCATCTTGTCCCAGAAGTAACAGCTCCAGAACACGCGATGGCGAATCTCGACATCTTCCTCACTAAGTTGCACGGAACCAGGATATCGCTGGCCGTCAACGCAGATACCGAGGTGATCAATGATGCGGAAGGCTAGACCACTGTAGATCCAAGCCTGTGCGCTGTTGCCCACACTACATTCTTGGGCACTGAGGAGAAGCAGTGTCTGAACAGTCGGGATGGAGTATTGACCCTGACTCAGCTCGTCGAACAGCATACTTCGAGCATGTTTTCCAAAGATGGCGCCCCCCTCGTATGATTCGTCGAGAATCTTCTTCGTCGCGGGATCGCTTCGGCCCCAGCGGATAGAGTGCGAAAGGACAGCATTCATCAAGGTGTGAGAGTAGTACGGTCCCAGCGTCTGCAGGTCGCGCGTAAATGCGGGCCGGTAGATGAAGTTGAAGAGTGGCTGGATCCAGCACCAATGAACGTTAAGGAGATATTGAAATGGTTCCTGCAGGGTATTAGCGGCAAGGCAGGAAGAAGACTCGCAACGAGCACAGATCAAGGGGACAACAGGACGCGTTGCAGGTCAAACTCACGGGAATATCAGACAGGTTCTCCAGCGCACGTTGCTGCCAGGCATTAGCGACGAGGCGCTCCCGGCGCTTGGTCACTTGGTTCAACGATGAGGACAGGCCACGGAAGCCGGGTGGGCGATCATCGGGAAGTTGGAAAAAGCTGGTGGTGCCGTGGTAGGTAATGCCTCCCTTTTCGTCAACGGTCAAGCCCTTGAAGCTCTCGCTGACAAAGTCCTCATAGCCAGGCTCCAGGCCGAGAGGGTCTGGCGTCACGGAATGGCTGCGTGAGGTGTTGGGAGGCGAAGATGTCTGGTAACGCTGCTCCGTGGGCGCTGGGAGGTCGGCGCGTGCGAGGGCGAGTTGAGACTCGAGCTCCTTGATGCGCTGCTCCAGGCGGGCAGTGTATGACAGTGTTGGGTTTCTAATGCGAGGGTCAGTGGTCTCAATGCCGCTGATGCCTGTCTTTGCGTTGATGGCAGCATTGCTTGTCTCTCACAGCTTGTAAACACAATCTTCAAGGCGGGCGGCGCATCTGTTGCATGTTGGCTGCTCGCCGCCACACTTGACCTGTGGTGATGGTCAGTTCACTGCACAAGTTCTCTCGATTTCTCTCAGGTCCGGAGGTTGGCCGAGAAGCGGGGGCGGTTTGTCCGGGCAAGGGACGGCAAGGACAAGAAGTGACGGACCTTGCGTCGACGGCATGGTTCACACGAGAAGGCGCTTTTCTTAAGAGTCCTCATTCAATGGAAGAGATGGCGATGATGGTCTTGGGGGATAAAAGACGATGGTCGCAAACGCGGTGCGCGGGGGTTGCCGTTGAGAAAGAACAGCAAGATCCAAATCTTGATCTGGACAGTGGCTGTCGCGAGTGATGAGGAATTAGGAAGTGACGAACCCCAAAAGGCAAGCACCACAGCGCCCCAAGCCCCGCACTAGACCCCCCCGGACAGACCCGCTACATGAGGGGCAGCAGGCGCTGGTCGCACTGTGCCTTCCACGACACGAGGGGCATACCTGCTGCCTTTGTTGTAGCGCGACTCGCCCACCGGCTGGTGGCGCCTGCCCTGCTGATGTCGATGTTTGTCGTTTTACAGCTTTCGCTGGCGGTTAGGCTCCATGACGATCACCTCAGACATGACATCAAGACGTCACCGGCCTGTATTTTGTTCTACTTTCAAGGCCGCATACCAATGTGGCACATGCCCGGCTTAGTGTGCCACTATCCACCACAATAGCCCTCCGTAGCACTGTTCCGTTCACTGAACGACCACTCACTGCACATTCCCGCTGAGGTTATCATCCGTATTGGCCCTTATCAATTCTCTACTTGTTCTTCACCAATGACAGCTCTAGTCTGACCTTCCTTTGAGCCCTCGTCGTTCCCGCCGTTTGTTTTACGAGGATCAAGCATCCGGGTCACTCGAGTAGAGTGGGGGTCACCGCCCGGCTACCGCTCCGTCCCCTCACGGACCGAGCGGGAAATAACGGACTCGGCAACTCCGCCATCGACCGGCCCTGAGCCGTGCCCCTTTTTCACTACCATGTTGTCCTCGTAGATCGATCCAGACCCTCGGTTGAGTTAAGCTCAATACTCGTAGACCGAGCTACTAGCTCTGGAGCCGCAAATCGTTCTTTCGCTGGGTTGCATGGTTGGCGAGGGAGCCAGCGGAGCTCATGCTTTGAGACCGTCCTTGCTGCGGGGAGCCTGGGGTAGCCTGGGTTCAAGGTCACATTGAGGGGCACCACGATGCTTGAGGGAGCCAGTAACATCAAGTTGGAACGTCAGCAACGGGGGTGACAAGGGGGTTGCGGCGCTTGTGGTAGCGCAGGTCGGGGAACCTCCGAAATTGTTCGACGAAGGAGCTCTCATCTTGGATTGGGCACGGTGATTGCAAGGGAGACACAAGCTTCCACGATCGTCTGATTCGAGAGATCCAACCACAGTGAAGGAGTCGGTTATGCTGAAGCGACATATGCATGGCCCTCGTTTGCGTCCGTCTTGGATGGCAGGTTCGCGAGGATGCTCACCGTGGCAGCCGTACGCAGAGGATGATAAGCTGCAAAGTCTGACAAGCATGGGTCCTTGAAAACCAGCTGAACTTTTTCGTCATTAATGGCACTCCGCGCCTTGGGACATCAGGGCGACAAAATTGCTTGCTCCTTGTCCTGCCTGATAGGCAGATTGAGATTACTGACATCAAATACTTGATACTTTTTTGCCACAATTGCACAGTACCGTCTCTTCTTCACAACCGGGACGAGCCCAGTGGTAATGAAAAGATAGAAAAGAACACGCCTGTCAGACGTCCGTCAACACCCACCCCGCCCGCGCGCCCAAGGGCAAGACCGCAAAGCAGGGACGAGATCATCAAACGCCCTCTATACAGCTCACCCGAGAAGGGCAAGAGCCGCCACCTTTGCAGGCAGTGCGAGGGCAACCAGAGCCATTCACTCTAGGGTGTCGAGGATATCAATCATCAACCAGGGTGGGATCTGTGGCTCTTTTGGAGAACCCAGAGTAGGTCGAATACTATAGAAATGATTCTCCTGAGGGATGGGTTAGCGGCCATCTTGCTACGCTGCCATGCGTATGTGCTGGGTGCTTCTAGTAGGGGGTGGCTTACTGAAGTATTGTCGACATAAGAAAAAAAGAAGAAAAAGGTGAAAAGCGGCGCTGGGCCGTCACATTATATAGAGGTCTGACTGGCGGTCTGGTGGGGCAGAACTGGCAGAATCAGCACCCGCTTCTGGCCAATGAATGGTGGGCAACGCAAAAATCGAGCTGCAGAATTGGGTGGCAGGTGCGACATGGTACGTGCCGGTCCCTATCTTATCTCAAACCGTGAAATTTCTCGTCTGCAACGACTTGGACGAAGTACTTTCATCCTGCAAAGAGCTTTTTGGCCATGGATGGGGCTAAGATCCGAGTTCATCTGGATTTCAGGGCGAAATGAAGCCTGTGGTGCAGTCTTGCGGTTTATTTTGGTAATTTTTGGTGGTTGGTTCACAGTGTCGAGAAGCAGTACGCTGCTGCACTCTTCGACTACCTGCGTACATTCACGCCTACACACCTGATCAGAGAAACTCAGGATTTTGCTCACGCTTCGTACCAGCCTGTTCTGCACGCATGGGTTTCTTGAAACCTCGTCGTGAACACTACTCCCGATGATGCACCATCTCAGTCTTCCTGATACAGTTTCTCTTCGAGAACCCATTCCCTAACGGCTGCCGTGATGAACTTGTCTACCACCTTCTCGTCTGCAGCGTCACGCCCCTTCAGCGCCTGCCTCACCCTGGTGCTGCTGACAACCTCCTCGTCGCCATCCACCAGCTCAACTCGCTCGGCCCACTCTCGTCGCCCGCCCGCCTGCTCGAACCCCCCTTCCCTCAACCCTGCGAGATAACCCTCCTGCTCCCCCTTCCCACCCCAGTCGCCGCCGACCCGCATCGTGATGCGCACCTTTGCTCTGTCCAGGAACGGCCCGAGCGCCTGGGCCATGCCGCCAGGATAGTATTTCGGGTCGAAGATCCGCACGAGCGTGTCGTAGCCCGCCAGGAACACCTGCTCGGCGTCCCCGTACCGGCCCTCATCCGCAATGGCCGCGCTCTTGTCTGGAAAGTACGGCAGCGTCGTGAGACCAAGGTCGACCGCAATGCCGTTGCCCTCGATGGCGTCTGTGAGGTCGAGTGCAAAGTGCTGCATCAGCGCCATGCGCGTAGGGAAGGCAACCGGCTGGGGCGCCTTGTCGGCATTGTTCACCGCGAGGAGGAGGAGCACGCGGGTATCTGCGATGGCGTGAGAGGCAGAGCGAATGGCCGAGGCGGCCATGCGTAGGTGTGCTACTGTTGGCGGGTTGAAGGATGAGTCGAGGACGATGAGTGTCTTTGGTAGTGTGGATGAAGAGGAGGGCGGGGTTATCTTGGAGAAGACGGTGAAGGCATCGCGACTCTGCTGGAAGGCCGTGAGCTGGGCCTTGAAGATTTGCAGAAGCTGCTGACGCGAAGGACCAGACATGGTGATTTGTACTGAGACTGGTGCTGTGTTGAATGATGGCTGACGTCGTGGTCAGTGAAACTGTTGATGTTGGGTCCATGGTAGGAGGTGTGTTTTGCCCCACATTGTGCAGTCAATTGGCTTGTGAGACCCAAATCATCTACACTCTTGTGTGCCCGAACCGAAGTCGGGTCGCATGGGAGCTCTGACACGACGCAGACTGGCCTATGATTTCGCGTTAATGGTGTGTTTACTTGAGGGAGGAAAAATTGAGACCACATCAATACTGCTCTACATTCTAGAAGGGATTACCTCTGCCTTCCTGGCCATTCGTAGTTACAGACTCGGTAGTCGTTCTGTTGATTGATTGAAAGATTAGATGCAAACAATCGTGGGATTTAGTCAATCAGTGCGCGCCTAAGTAAGCTTCCAGATGACGTCCCATTGTTCAGTCACGACTGTTCACAGTTCAGCCTCCACTTCGTCAGATCGGCGAGTGATCGATGCTTCGGTCTGTAAAAACAATGACCATCTCACTCGAAGCAGGCAAATGTCGGAGACGTAATAGGCCAGGTAGTAAGATACCGGAATACTAGATCTTGTTACCACCCCCCCGGGATCTCTACAACGTTTACCCAGCTACCCATAGCCTTCTCACAAGCCAAGAGCATCGATATCACCACTTCAGTACGCTGGTGTTCGAAAGAGGCCCCTCTGACGAATCCCTCGACCTGTCAGATCTGTCCTCAACCAAAGGGTTCATTGTTTGCTGGAAGCCGGCATGCCAACGGATCATGCACTACTCAACAGTATTGCTCTGTCTAGCTTGCTTCAGAAATACTTCCGGCCGGCCTGATGATTTCCTGACGGGGAAGAAATCGCTCCTGACGCCCACCCTTTGGACCCAAGGGAGTGTGAGGGCTGCCTGTCATTGAATTCAACACACTCTACGAGATGTAACCGAGTGGTTTGAAGATGAGCAAAAGTCTTTTCTTACAGGCCCTGCTCACTAAAGATAACCAAGATCCATATCATTCGGCCTGAATCGCTGATCGTGATCGAACCAAGACAAGCGAGGTCACAGATGAGATCTCGCATCAGCGACCAAATATCGTTCTCCGCATTAAGTGACCTACTCCTAATACATAGCAAGCACAAAAATCACAAACCAAGCGTCAGAAAGAGAACCAGGAGCGGCTGGAGAGTTGGGAAACCCATATCTTTCAATGCCAGTCCCGTGAACCCGCCGCCGGACCGTTGCTATAAGAGCATCGAAGCGCTCATATCTGCAACCAGGGGGATGGCTAGGAGCGAGGGGTCCCTTTGGCTGGCGCAGCACGCCGACAACCTTCAACCGCCTCGTCGGTGACATGGCCCGGTCGTCACAGTGCGAAACTCTCCCCACGACGAGAACAAAACAACAGCTCAGCTGACGGGGCAGATCCAAGTGAACATGATTCATCTATGCGCGACAGAAAAGACACGGAAAAGCAGGAGCGCAGCAGCATGGCAAGAAAAAAGCGAACGACGCAGCCCGGTGCCAGATCCCAAACCAATTCCCACAACACCTCTTGAGAGTCTGCCTCTCTATCCCCAGTTGGTCTCCGTCTCGTCCTTGCTCGGCTGTACGGTCCTCCCTTTTGCCCATCAACGGGGAGAAGAGAAGACCTTCCGCTTCCATGCCAATTAAAGGAATTCGGGGAGGAGTTAAAGAAAATGGGGTGACTTCAGAAAAAGCCATCAAGTGAGCCGTTTAGCAGCAGCCGCCGCTCGGGGACGAAGAGACGTTCTGGCCGGGGCCGACCTGGACGCTGCGCTTCTCGTTGTTGGCGGTCGTGGTGCCCATGCGCTCCTTGATTTGGCGCGCCATGGTGAGGAACGCCTGCTCGACGTTGCTAGCGTTCTTGGCCGAAGTCTCGAGGAAGGGAATGCCGAGGCTGTCGGCAAATTCCTGTAAGATGCAAATCAGCACCATATCTATATTTAAAATCCGAACTTACACAATGCAATGGGTCTATGCAACGACTTGATGTCACATGTGATCGGTGGAGGAGAGTCCATACCTTGGCAACGGTGTACTCGACAACCTTCTTGTCAGCCATATCGCTCTTGTTGCCAACGAGCAGCTTGTTGACGCCCTCAGTGGCGTAGCGGTCGATCTCCTGCAGCCACTGCTTGACGTTGTTGAACGAGTCCATGTCGGTGACATCGTACACGACGCAGATACCGTGGGCGCCACGGTAGTAGGACGAAGTGATGGTTCGGAAGCGCTCCTGGCCGGCGGTATCCCACTTTGCGGCACGTCAGCAAGCCCGGCACCTCGAGCATTCGACCGGTCAAGGCCAGGTAATAGATCGGGCCAAACTTACAATCTGCAGCTTCACCGTCTTTCCGTCAAGCTCTATCGTGCGGATTTTCTGCGCCCAGCGTCAGCGATGGTCTTCTCATGCCGTTATATGGGAAGGCAGAGCATCGTACGAAGTCGACACCAATGGTAGAGATGTAAGACTCGGTGTAGGTGTCGTCGGCGAAACGGAGCAGCAGGCAAGACTTTCCAACACCGGAGTCACCGATGAGGAGGAGCTTGAAGAGGTAATCGTATCTACTATCGCATCAGTCGAGAGAGTCGCGTCGGTTTGCAGACAGCCGATCGTTTTGCTGCTGTCGGCGGCTTGAGCGAAGGATGGAAACTCTGTAGACAAAGGGTCAGCTTGGCGCTTTCTTCGAAGTGGGCTGGCAGACCCATCGCAAACGCAAAGGGGGGGCCACGTACCACTCGGGGTTCATTATGGCGGTCGGAAAGACTGGAAACTAGCGTCGTGGTGTGATTGTTATATGGGAGCGCAGAGAACGCAGAGTCGGTCGTCTTGGGGGAGGGGCGATGGATTAAAAGGCCGTCGTGATGAGGTGTCGTGGTAGAGGTCAAGTGAGCCAGCGTCGGGAAGGCAAAGGCGAAAGGCAGTCAGGTTTAGGTTGGCAGGCAGGCTGCTACGTCAAGCACAGCCGTTCACTGGTTCACTGCCAGAACCCCCCCAAGAGACAAACGGTCAGGGGACCAATCGACAGCCGTGGTGGGACGTTAGCGCTGTTCGACTCGAAACACGTGATGGTACCGGGGGCGTAGCTCGGTACGTACTCTCTTATCTGTACAGTTTATCGCCTTGTTTCGGCCCTGGCCGATCTGATGAGCACATGGCACATGGCACGTTGCTGACTCGACGTCTCATGGGTACGCTATTGTTGGCTGTGTCTGATGCGAGCAATGTATCACCGGCAGTCACTGAGGAAGGATTGTGGATGACTAGATCTACCTCATGCACGACGTTGAACAAGTTCATGAATGAAAATATCTGAATACCTTTGCTCCGCACTTGAGTTTCCAATATTCCAAAATGTGTGGCAGGCATGTCAAAAGTTTGCCATCCAGTAGTATTCAAGCAGCATCTTGCCTCTTAACAGCCTGCAACCCTCTCATGGCAACTGTGTACTCGACTGCTCCGTCCAGACCCTGCCCAGCCGCCTGCACATGCGGCGCAAAAACAACCTTCATCCAGCGCCGCCAACTTGTCGATGACGGCAGGCTCCCATCCTCTTCATCGCCAGCATACTCCTGCATTCCATAAACAGCACGCTTGAATAAGGCTATGCGACAGGCAATCTGCGTCGACCACACCAACCCCAGACTCGGTGTCTTAAGACTATAGTCGGCGAGAGGATCATCGCCCCACCCGGTAAACCACCTCTGCTGGTGGTCCAACTCAAGAGTAGGCAATGCCAGAGGCCCCGGGTCATCAAACCTTGGTGGCTCAGGCATGCTGGACCGGAAGGCTTCAGCTATCGAGGACGGCGGCTCAAGCATTTCGGGTACGGCTGGCGGCCGGCCTTTGCTTCTCGAAGCCAGGGGGCTCTCCTGCGTCATCCTACCCAGATAACTGCTGCGGGGTGGTGCCATGCGGGATGATCTGGGAACAAGCGGACTCGAGAAGCGGTCGCCGACCTGGTTAGCCACAACAACGGCAAGGTTGTACTTTTGGGCCAGATCTCGTAGGAGAGCGCCCAGCCTTATGAGCTCGTTGGAACGGGCTCCCATGTTGGACCCATGGTTCTTAGTCACGCCACGTTCAAATTCAGCGCGATAGTTCGCGGCGACGGAGTCCAGAACAAGAAGCCCGATGTTGCTGCGTTCGACTTCGACGGGAACCTGGAAGCGGAGTATGTGCTCCTGCGACTCGAGGTCAGCGACACTGCCCACGATGATGGCATCTGTCGTGGGGCGCTCCTCTTCGGAAAGACCCGAAAGCAGAGGATTGGATGCTAGGATCTGCCTGAGTCTAGTGGTAGAAAGGGGTGCTTCGGTAGAGATGTAGAGGGCACGTCGGCCCAGGCCATGGGGCGAAGGGAGCTGAACCGCGAGCATGAGAGACAGAAGAAACTGGGTCTTGCCAACGCCGCTCTCGCCCGCGATTTCCGTCACGTAGCCCGTGGGGATGCCGCCGCCCAAAGCCCTATCCAAGTCGTCGTCGAGGGTGCTAATGACCAAAGGTCGATTAGTCAGTTCCTCCAAGGTGCGCTTGAGAGGTGAAGGTGACGCTGCTGGAACCCTCGAGACGCCCAGGTCTCGGTGCAGAGCAGCGACTACTGCATTGGAGAGTCTGGAAACGTCCAACAACGGAAGCTGTGTCCGTTTCCCAATGTCGGCGATGTCCAGGGAGAGTAGGTCAGCGGTCGTCACTCCATGCCTTTCGAGGGCCGTAATGAGATGCGCAAACGGGCCATCGGGGAAGTGCGGCAGGACGCGAAAGAGATCTGTCATGGCACACAGTGGATGTGCGGAAGGAGAGTGTGGGAAGCCGCCAGAAGCATGTTCAGCGAATGACGATTGGGCGAGTGTTCGCGTCCCTGAAAGCCTGGTGGCTGATGTTCCAGAAAGCAGTACTATGGCCGCCGAAGGATTTTCGTCCAGCCAGGCTAGGAAAGAACATAGAAACTTGTCGACGACGAGCTGAGAGGGACACCGAGAAGGCGTCCAATGGACGGCAAGTCAAGGGTGTTGCGAGGATGGCAGACTGCGAATCATCACCAGGTGGCGTTCAGTTAGATCGTGCTGCCAGCCCTAGGAGATTGGTAGCCGTGGTGGAACGGTGGCTTCTGCTGACCGCGATGAGGGTGTATAGCTGTCGACGCTGTCTTGGTGATCGCGTTGAGAAGGTGGTGACTGCCGACGCGATGGCGTGAGTCGTGATGCCCTGAAGTGGGGTGCATGCATTCAAGAGTCACAGAACACTGCGCTTACATCAGCAGTCCCGCTCTGGCGCCGCTGCCGGGCCACCAGGAACAAGCGTCAGGGTCCCTAACGCCCAAAGCGCCCGCCGTCTCGCAGCTCTTCGTGACTTTCTCCACCTCCACCACTGCCAGTCAACAGCACATCAATGCAACAGATGCCATCGACACTTTCGACTATGAACTCAAATGCACGTCAAATTAGGCCTCTGCGGAGAGCTTATGCCCACGAGTCCCCCTCTGGTGATACCCTCCCACAGACAATGTGGCAGCACCAACGAGCCTTCTGCTATTTGCGTCCTAGTACCGCCCTTTCGTTTCCTCAAACGGTCGACTTTGATTACCCCAGCGCAGATCTTCCTTCGTACCCACCCTGACCCAAAGGCCTCGTGAGCCAGTGGAGCTTCTTGGCTTCTTGAACTGTGGCAGCGGAGTATTCCGCTCTGGTGTTGGTGTTGCGTTGACCAGGGCTACCAGAACCAGACAGGCATCGAGCATCGTGCATTCACTCCGTCTACGACTTCTCTACCACGGATGGCTGAGAGGGAAGGAGACGAGTTCGGCTTCCTCAACCTAGTCGCTGGTACTTTGAAGGATCATAGCCTGGTATAAAGCTACCGGGTTCTTCGATGTCGCGACATCCCGTGGCACCACCCACCTGTACCAGTGCCTCCACCAAAAAACGCCGCAGCTATCCGTATCGAGCATGGCTGGCCAGCAGTGGAAGGGTCTCCATGTGTTGAACGACGCTGGTGACCAAGCACGAGCACGCCGCGACGCCGCTTTGTCTTCCTCCCGTGTCCTCGTTGGTCGTGGCCCTGTCAGTCGTTATACCTTGTTCCCTATTTCGTCCTCGGTCTCCTCGTCGCAAAGGCCGCATCAAGAGCAACCGAAAGCCGGCAACGGACACACATGCGCTCTGAACCCTTGGAGAACATGGCACTCGAGTCACGCTTCCTCTTCGCTTCTCGCTTCTCTTCTCGTCTCAACGCCAATCGCCCATCACGAAACCCACACAAGAGGGTCCAATAGTTTGCCCGGCTTATGGACCATGGGCACCGGCTGCTCCCTCCTTCGGCTACTTTTGTTCTCCCACGACCCTTGTCACGCCCTGTGTCGTTCGGTTGGGTGCAGCGCTGCTCTCAGCTCCTGCAAGCCACACTTGTGAGCCTTCGCTGCAATTGGCCCCGACACACCCATGATGCCTGAAGCCATGTCAATCTCTCTGTTGGCATTTCACCAACCTGTCCACATTTTGTCTCAATCGGCTTAGCCCAAGGCTGAGTCCCTGCGCTCCAGGGCTCACTGCGTGTTGCTCGACCTAGCGGCAGATACAGCGACGGCTCCTTTCTCTCTCTCTTCTGCTCGACCCCGTGTTCCTCATCGGAGGCGGCATGCATGGGGCTGGGCCTTGGGTGGAGGCGGCGTTGGCGTGGACATGGGGCGAGTGAGCTCTTGGTGTTGATGCTCTCTTTTATTGCTTCGAGCGCCCCCCGATCCCGCTCGCCAGGCTCCTTTTCCCTTCTCGGCCTCTGTCTTGTCGTGAAGCTCAGATCGAATTCGCTGTAAGAGCACGTGGATTTCCGAGACATCACGACCGTAGTTCTTCGACGATCATGGGCAAACGTCTTCTGTACCTGGCCAGCGCCGTGGTGCTCACCTCCGAGGTGTCTGCCGACCTCTACCGCGTTCCCGAAGCCACCACTGTCTTCAACTTTCCTCTCGATCAAGTCAACCCAAGGCCGACACCAGCGCCATATGACTTCCTCAAGGCGCGCCAAGAAACCAGCAGCAGTCAAACCGTTCTGGTCGCTCCCAGCAACACTTGCGGCTACGTATCCGGCCGACCCGGTGCTGCCTTTACCTGCAATGGCGCCGACGCCAACTGCTTGTTCTTCACAGCCGACAGCACCTTGCGCGGAGCTGTAGCATGCTGCAACTCAGATGTGTGCGGTGCTCGAGTGACATGTTACGATCGTGACGCCATTGCTTCCTCCAGTGTCTGCGACAATGGCTGTCTAGTTGATACTTTCACGCTCAAATGGTAAGGTGAAACGTAACCGTGTTGCTGCTCATCTTGACTCACATATGCCACAGCACCGAGTCATCAGCCCGCTACTGCAACACCATTTCGTTTTCCTCCAACATCTGGGACTATTTCTGCAACTCGATTGAAATTTCAACACCACAAGTAGCCACTACAACGTATCAAGGCCAGTCGAACGCAGAAGACTGGGCTCCCCTTGTTCTGACCGGCTCGGGTGAAAGCTCGGTGACACTTCCTCATGAATCTGCTCGAACCCCTATCTTTGACGACGAGTCGTCACGGTCGCCAGCACCTAGCAGCACTGGCGGCAGTACGACTGATGGCGGCAGCGGCAGCAGCGGCGGTGGGTCCTCGACACCCGTTGGTGCCATTGTTGGTGGTGTCGTGGGCGGCGTTGCAGCCATCGCCATCGCGGGCTTCCTCATCTGGTTCTGCCTCCGCCGCAAGAAGAAGCAGGAGCAGGTCAACAACCAGCCCATCCCCCCGCCTGTCATGCAACAGGTTCCGGGGCCCCAGAGTTCCTACCCTCCCAGTTCGCGGCCTCCGCAGCACCCCTCGCCGAACAGCCATCAGTCTTAATTACGAACCCCAAATTCGGTGGTTATTGTCCAGAACTACCAGCAGACCCCCTTCTCCCCGGAAACGATGCCTACTCCCCCCGGTTTCCAACAGCAGCAGCAGCAGGTTCTGTATGGCCAGCAGCAAACCTCGCCAGGAGGTTACTACCCCCGCCGGCGCTGCGGTACCAGACCGACAGGACACGACGAGCCCGAGCAGCCTGTCCGGCAGCACGGCGCACAGGCTGGAGCACCGTCGCCGCCAACGAGCCCAGGAAGCATGCAGGGTGGGGGCGCATATCAGCAGGGCGCTCGTGTACGGCCATCAGGGCAGACGCAGCCTACCATCCACGAGCGCAAACGGTGTGATCACATCGGGGCAGATGCACGAG
>NW_003315033.1:1374822-1390443 GCF_000150825.1 Verticillium alfalfae VaMs.102
GGGATTCCGCTGAACTGTGACAACGTCATCTGGCCATTCGGGCCAATAGTTTCGGAGATGGACGTGCACCAGCGGCCGGCAAATCACCACTGCGAGAGGAATGCTGCCACGCACCTCGTGAGAAACGTGCCAAAAGGTGCGGCTTGCGTATTTGCAAACTCACGGCACGAAATGTCTTGCCAGGATGGGATACCACCATGTCAAATCAAATCGCCGGGCGACAGTCACTCAACCCCCCAGTTTAAAAAACAGAACAAGCGTAGTCGGTATCGTATGCAACCTATCAACGCCTTCCTCCCTCCACAGACGCCTCGCAGCCAAGCAAGCCAAGTCCACGAAGCAAACCGGTTCTACTCGTCACGACTCCAGCACCATATCTTCCATCTTTCCCACCTTGCGTAGGTTTCCGTCGCCACGTCAGAGAACATCATCTGAGCATCTCTTTAGCCAGGAGCGAGGGTCTAGTAGTCACTCAGACGAAGCTTCTTGCCAACATCGCGCCTCCGCGCCTGCACGGCCGCCCGTTCCGACGGCTTCGTCTCCCCGCCGTCATACCCCTCACCCCGCGCCTTGAGCGCCTGCAGGAGCATGCCGGCGTCAAAGAACCCATCTGGGAAAAAGGTCAGCATGGTCATCGCGAGGGAGAAGGGCCAGGGCAAAGCTCTGGAGCATGCTGAGGAATGGGGAGTTGGACTTACATCCGCCGAGCTCGTCGTCGCTCATGGCCACGCTCTCCTCCGTAGGCGACATGGTTCCCACCGTCGATGACCGCGCGAAAGAGGGTTTCAGCGCGTCAAGGCCCGTAATGATCCGTCCGCGCGACTTCATCCTGTGCGTCGCGGGAGGCTTGGGCGGTTCCGGTGTCCTCGAGCTCCCGTGCGCGGGGTCTGCTTGGCGCCGCCAGAAGCTGGGGCCTGTGCCGCGCCTCGTCGTGATGCGGGAGCACCCTGCGCATTTCGAGGAGGTAGCTCTTCTAGAGTGTCCCCGAACGCTTGGTCTGTCGGTGCTTGCTCGAAATACAGATGCTGATACCCTCGTCTTTGATAATGTAACCGATACCGAAGCCGTCACCAGATGTGGGACCAAAGCCAAAGTGGCGCAGCGAGGGGTTGCCACAGTTTGAAGTCGAGAGTATCGTGTTGTTGAGCTTGTCCCAGCCCGGATCAGCAAAGAGAAGCGGCAAGGGGTTCACGTCTCGGCTGCGCGAGTTGGTACTGTCGCCACGCTGGCGGCGCCCAGGGGAGGGCGAGATGTCATTGGCGTCTTGCTGAGAGAGCACCGAGTCGCGGCCCGGGCTGCCAACGGCCGAACCGGGATCGCGCTCGGAGTAGCCATCGATCGACGAGTTGTAGCCATTCGAGCTAAGTCCCCCGCCCATCTCCTCATCTACAAGCTTCTGCCAGACGCAGAAGAGAGCATAGAGGTGACGGTCACAGCCTTGCGCTTTGGCGCACTCACGCGTGTTGGCCGTGTGCTTCTGACACGCCTTGCGCAGAGCCTCAACCTTTTGCTCGGCGGGATTGTCGGCCCAGAAGGTTTGAACAAAGTTGATTGACTCGGCCGAGACGCTGCGGATGGCTTCTGTGCGGCCGTGTAGGAACGTCTTGGTCATTGCAGGTTCGTACGTGCATTCGACACGGCCATAGAGACCATAGTAGGCTGCTTGGAAGGCCATTTGAACGAACGCGTCGGGGGAGAAGCCGGTGGAAGTGATGAAGTTCTTGCCGTAGTGCTTGAAGTCGAGAGTGCGGAATTCGTTCTGCTCAATGAGGTCCCGCAAGGCGTGTTTCGGCGAATCGCACAGCAACGTTGAGCTCGGGCACCATGTCCCATTCCAGCTTGTGCGGCGTCGTGTGGACATCACCAAAGCTGGAAGGGTCGCGCTTCGAGGGATCTGGGCTGGTGGTAGCCCAGAGCGTTGGCGCCTGTCCATTGATCGTTCGGGCAAACCGAAGGATCGTGTCTGTGTAGACATCGCTAGCGAACCGCAGGACCGTGTGGCCATCAACACCAGTGTGCTCAAAGTTGATGCCCGCGCTACCGTTCTTGCAGACAATAATCTGCAGCTTGTCGTACCATCGGTTGGTGCATGTCCCAATTTGCACGCCCTTCTCAACCTCGCTCGTACCGCAGAGCATGTTGCCGCACAAGGCATCAACGTCAGCAGGCTCAGTGTAATCGAGACAAAGCACGAATAGCGCCGAGTCCACGATTGCAAGACCGTCAGCGTTGTTGGAGCCCTCCTCACGCGTCAAGACGTCACGCAAGCCAGACCAGATCTTTCGGTTTTCGGTGCTGAGGACACCGAGAGCGCCCTTGGCGGCATCCTGAATCCCAGTCTGTGCGGCGTCCTCAATGATCGTCTGGAGGTTGATAGAGATGTCCTTTTCCGTCATGATGACATCAGAATTATCATCCAGAACATCAAAATAATAGAATTGACCGTGGCACAAGACAACGATGTGTTTGGACTCGGGGTCCTGAACGATTTGGCACCCATTCTCGGTAGGAACACGAGCAGTGCCGAAGAGTCGAGAGAATTGGTACATGCATAACGGCGTACCCTTGATCGTGTCCGGGGGCAGCTCTTCCCTGCGCACGGCACGAACGAATTCCAGCGAGGACGCCACAAGCGACGCGGCACGGGTGATTTGGTTGTTTCTCGCAGGCGTAGGGTCATCCTCGAGCAGAAAGAAAGGGTTGAGATTCAGGACGACGGGGTTGTCGTAGTTGAGATACGAATCGTACCCTTAGCTTCGGTCAGCAGTCATTCATGATACGTGAAAGAAGGTACTTACAGAATTGTTCAATGTAGCTCGTCTTGCTCTCGGCATATCGCTTGAGCTTCTCTTGCAGCTCAGCGCCGTCCTGCTTGAGAAACTCGGCCACAGCGGCCTTGGTCTCGCCGTGCTCTCGTGCATTTTGTAGAGGCTTGAGTGCCGCAAGATACTTTTCTGTCGTTTCCGACAGCTCGGGGATGGGCAGATGCGGGAGGTCGTCCTGGTGCGCAAAGGTGACGCCACCCTTGGACTTTTCGTCGTAGACACCCATGGATGCGGCTCCGTTGGTGCCGTTGATCTTGTAACCGATGACGCCGCTGGTGGGGCTCACGCCGTTGACTCCGTTGGTCTTAGTCTTGAGCAAGTCAGGATGCTTCCAGTTGCCGTTGACGTCAGGAAGAGATCGAGGAACAGACGATGGTGTGGTAGGTTGCGCGAGCGTCTCGCCGAGGCTTTTGGGCCGGGAGAAAATTCGCACTTGAGTAGGCATGCTGTCAGCTTCCGGGCTAAACTGGAAAATCTCAAGTGTAGAGAGGCGAGACGCAGGTGCTAACGTTCAAGCCACGCAGCGCCGAGCGGTAGAAATAGTGACAGTCCTGAAGACAGTACGATGGCATTACTCGCGACGATACATGGATTGTTCACAGATGTGTGTATGCGTGTGTATGACAGTGAGCAGGGCAGGGTGGGAGGATCAGAGATGAGGGACAACAAGGCCAAGTGGGTTGTCAGAGTAGGTCAGGGTAGGAAGGGGGTGGGAAGACGACAATATAGCAACGGGGCAACGGATTCAAGGTAATGGATGGCTCAGCTGGACCGAACAGGCTTGAGCAGGGTGAGATGGGGTGCCATGTGCTCGGAAAGACCATGATGAGATCAAGTGGACCCCCACGGCGGTTGGAGGGACCTGAAGCATGAGGGCTGGGGAACAAGAGGGTTTGAGATGGAGACTCGGTACACATGAGACCTTGTCGGTTGTGTCTTGCGGCCAGCACTCGATGCCGTTTACATGTGAGAGGGAGGGAGAGGGCGAAGGTCGTGGAGACTCTAAAGTGTACTTGAAACGGGCTCCGTAGGACCGACGCGAAGTAGCCTCGACGGGAATAGCCCACAGGTGACGTGCCCAGGATACCAAGGATAAAGGTAGCAGAGGGGAGACGATGCAGAAAAAACTGACCTACCAGAGCCAAGACTTGAGCCTAATTCAAACGACACGCAACAGTGGACAGTCGGCTGTCGGCGCGATATGTGATGCAGCTCGAAGGTAGTAATGCGCGATATTCACCCAGGCAAACGGGTGAAACGGATGCAACGGAGGACTGCTTTGCAATCTGTCAGCGAGACGGCTCAGGCAAGGGGGCTATCACGAGCCAGAGGCGAGATGCGGATGCTGTTGCAGATGCTGTAGGCGCCAGGTGGGCATCACTCACCAGGTTCAAGGTGCGACAGCGTCAGCAGACAGGGAACCGTGCTGTGGGCGACTCTGCGAAAAGGGTTCAGCAGTGACACACGCCAGGAAAACGAAAGCCTTGGGCAATCTGTTAAGGTCTCTGAGGGTCGCCACAGAAGCGAGCGGCGGTAGAAGCGATTGAGGCCCCCAGGAGAAAACCCCCCGGGGTCGATGTTGGAGGGGGGGGGGGGGTCAAAGACAAAAAAACTGACGCCGCTGGTGCCTTGATGTCGGTAGGGAAGCGTTCCTTGGAGAGCGCCCCGTATGTCGGGCAGAAGGATGTCGTAGCTGATCTTGGTGGGGCTGTGCCCCCCCCCCTGGCCGCTGGGACGAAGGGATGTCACCTTTTCCTGGCTCGCGCCGCTGGGCTGGGGTCGTCGGAGTGGCCCACTCGGAGGGTTGATTCGGAGGACGTGGTGCTTGGGCGTTGAGCTTGAGGTGTGAAGGAACCAAGAATAGGCTGTGCTGATGTTTGCTCGGTAATATTGTTCCGTTTCCTCACTCTGACGAGGCTTGCTAGATCTGGCAGATGGGACAAATGTGAGACCGTGTCGAGAAAGGGTGTATTCAAATAAATGTTGCCATTGCTAATCCGTTGGTTAAGGAAGATCACGGCGCGGTGTGCTTCTGATGGCTGACGCTCGTGCTGATCCCGTGCTCTGTACTCGTGCTTGTGCGGGTACCGAAAGGTTGGCACAATCGTATGGATGATGTAACCCTTCTCGGTGACATGTGCCCAGAGACGCGCACTGGGGTACAGAGGAGGGAGAAGAAAGGACCCCTCTCTGTCCCACGTCCCCTCCGTCGGCGCCGCACGCGTTGACTAGAGCCTGGGGGCCTTGACGGGCGTAATAGATTGCGGCCGAGCTGCGGGGTGCAGATTGCTTCTCACGGCCTGACGGATCGATCGATATATTGGAGATAACTCGGAAGTCGTCGGTCGACCTGGAGCACCAGAAGTTCCCAGAAGGGCGGACCCTCTGAGGATTCGGAATGCAACTGCGGTCCGAAAGAGATGTGCTGACGAGACGTGGCCTAGACCAGGACGACGGACGACCGGATCGGCACTTGTGCCGTGCGCGTGCTTCCTCGAGTGTCGCGACGTTGCTCAGTCATTCACAACGATGCGGTCCAAAATGAAGCTGGTCTGGTTATATAGGTCCATCGTCCGCCTTGTTGCCGTGTCGCGACTACGCCTCGGAAGGACAGATGGAATCCTTCGTCACTGAATGTCTCCCCCGAGGTGTTTTGCATCCGAGTCGCCACCTGGGCACGAGCTACATCGCCTGATACCAAACCATTGCTGTCTGGCAATGGCCGTCCACGGTTCTGGAGTAGTGAACAGCGCCAGTGATGCGCCTAAACACGCCTAGGACAGACGGATGCCACGGGTCAATGGATGCCTCCCGTGACATCAGTCACTGCCTCAACAGGGGAGGGGAAGGATCTGGGTCACGTGGGGCCAATTCGAACCTTAGCTAAGCACATCTACGTGGATGACGTAGGTGCTCGAATGGATGTCCGAATTGGTCCTCGAATCGACTTCCCAAGGCAGCATAGCGTCGAATGATCAACCCCTGTTCCGATGATGAAGACGCCATCCACATCGCCGTAGCACAGCATGGGCCGCATCGCAAAACCCACTTGCCAGTGCTTGCCAGCTAGTCAATTCCGTTCTTGATCCGATGGAAGCAAGTGGAGGCCTACCTCTGATGGCCTGTCATTGAATAGAGTCTCAGCCCTATCGCCGTGGCCGTGCCTCCTGTCCTTCTTGGGAAGTCCATTCGAGCATGCTGCACGATTGATGCCTACCTGACCCCCCTTTGTCCGCGATGAGAAGTCGTAGAAGGTCTATGCCACGCAGTCGCAGCATGATGTGAGGCGGAGTATTTCGCATGCTCAGCTTCCTTCATATGCCTTGCCCTCTTGGTGACAGGCTCGATCAGCGCGTGGCTGTTTCCAACCATTCATAGCCATCATCAAGCATTCGCTCTCTTGGGGTTTGTTATATTATATTATAAAAATTTCAGAAGCAGCGTTGTTTTTTTCTGCGTCGTACTTCTCTTTGTGAACCTCATCATATCTGTAATTTGACTTCGTAGACCAGGCAATCCCTCACCTGTAACTATGGTCCTCCTCTACACGACAAAAAAGCTCTTCAAATTCTTATTTCCTCCCGATTCTGCGTCTTCCCATGAACTCACCGACAAGAATCCTTCCTCGGAAGCATCCTCTACCTCTCCGCGATCCACCAACACATCCAGCAAAGTATGCAGGCACGACATCAGTCCCCGCTGCGAAACCTGCGTCGCTGCCCGTCGCGCCCAGCTGATCTACCGCTGGAAGATCATACTCGGCCTCTTCCTCCCCTTTACAGTTTCCGCCCTCGACGTGACCATCATAGCGAGTGCTCTACCCTGGATCGCCGCCGACTTTGGCGAGCTGACCCAGCTCAACTGGATCATATCCGCCTTCAACCTGACCTCCGCCGCCTTCATCCCCTTTTGGGGTCAGATCGCTGACATTTTCGGCCGGCATACCACCATCCAGGCTGCGACGCTCATCATGGTCGTCGGCAGCGCGCTGTGCACCGCGGCGCCGACGAACGCCTTCGCCGTGCTACTCCTGGGACGAGCGATTCAGGGGCTTGGTAGTGCGGGTATGGATATTTCGGTGCGGGCCATTGTCGCCGACAAGGTCTCGCTCAGCGAGGATGCGAAGAACTGGTCCATATTTACGTTCATCGGCGGCGTGTCGTGCGGAATTGGGCCAGTGATCGGAGGTGTGAAATGGTGCTGACACCCCAAAGTAGAAACATGAGCTAATAGTTTGATAGGATACCTCACGAGCGCAGATTGGCGATGGTGTTTCGGCATTAACCTGCCTGTTGGTGTAGTAGGCATGGCAGTCGTATTCATTGTGCTGCGAAAGGAGCTTCTTGGCCCCCAACCTATCCCGCGACTCGAAGAGACCGTCGAGACGGGCCGTCGAACAACGTTCAAGCATCGTCTTCGGACCATCGACGGTGGCGGCCAGGTCTTGTCTCTGCTCGGCTTCTCCCTCCTCATCTTGTCGTTTACCTGGGCGGGTGCGACCTACGGCTGGAGCACACCGGCCGTGCTTGTGCCCCTCATCTCAAGCGTCTTCATTATCGGGGCCTTCGTGTGGTGGGAATACCAGATGGCACCGGGCAACATGCTGGCGCGGAGGTTTAATCATCAGCGTGCGATGATTCCCTGGGAGGTCCTCGTCAATCGTGACATCGCTCTACTGTTCTACACGTCCTTCGCGACGGGCATGGCCATGTACTCGGTCATGTACTTTTGCAACTTTTATTTCACAATGGTGAAGCAGCTCGGTGCCGACGAGGCAGGCGTGCAGCTTCTCTATTTTATTCCTGGTCTTGCAGGTCAGTTTCGTGTAATTTTGCGTCCGGGATACTCATCTGCTGACCCTAGCAAACAGCCGGCGTGTACGCAGCCATGTTCATGTGCAACATCAGCCCTGGCCAGACATGGCATCCCATCTTCTTCGGCTCTGTCATCCAGGCGCTCGGCATCGGACTACTAGCATGGGCCTGTTGGATCGAGCATGATGCCACAGTCTACGGCATGATGGCGCTGTCGGGTGTCGGTGTCGGCATGAGGCTCATGCCCGTGCCTCTCCATGGCATGGGCTACTTCCCACAGCGAAAAGCGGCCGTCATCTCACTCGCTCAAGTGTCGGGCCCACTGGGTGGTACACTGGGCTTGACTGTCATGACGACGGTGTTCAACAACGTGGCGGGCATTGAGAGCAGCGAAAGAGACTTTACGGCGCTGCGCGACATGGATACGAGCCAATTGGCGGCCATGGCGCGCGATGCGAGAAAGGGTATCGTGATGGCATACATCTCCATCTCTCCGTTCATGGTGCTTGTGAGTACATCAAAATGACGCTTAGGGCTGAAATCGCTGCTGACACGTACGGCCTCAGTGTGTCGTGGCAGCGGCCATGTTGGGTAATGTTTTCATTGCCAGGGCCAAGGAAGGCGAAGACGAGCGTGAGAACAAAATCTTCCCTGGCGTCTTCTTCTGGGCGTGGATTCGTGGCGAGGCTCACGTTTCGGAAAAGCCAGAGGTACTTTCGACCACGCGGCTTCCGGCGGCCACCGAGGGGTGTATCTTGCCCCAGGTTGAGCATAGACAGACAGCTGAAGATACGACCAGACAACAAAGTCGTAGCGGAACTCGAAGTTAAGTGTTCAGTTCCTAGGGCAACGAATTCCTCGAACTCATGGGTGTTTGCTGCATAGCGAAATGTATTTTCATCGACTGGTACACTAGGTAGCATAAACTGTCAGCACATGGCACTTCCCCCACTGACCGTCGGTACGAGTGCGGCTACTGGCTCCCGGCCTCTCTGCTCATGTGGTGTCGCGTATTGCACAGAGGGCCGGTCGAGCCGAGATACGGGGACAGAGGAATGGAGTACGAAGCTTGGTGCCGTTCTTAGTGGAAGAGAGGATTCCACACGCACGCGAGAATTGCAGTGTACCAAGTATGGGACCTTCCCAGGTAGGTGCTTTTTTTTTTGTTCAAAAAAGGCTTGGTCTCGGATACGGGTCTGTGCATGGCTTGGTATTTTTCTCTGGTGGTCGAAGACTGGTGGTACATGGTAGGTGCTGCGAGGGAGGCGGGGTTGACGAGATCAGATGTCTAGATTTAATTGATTTCCGATTGTGTAGGGAGACACAGAGGCGAATGGTGCATCGTTCCGTGTTTGTCTTGACCGTCTCAATCTGTGGGCGAGACTTTTGCTCTCCTCCTCTCATTTGTTTTGTGGCCAGGTAGTGCCAGGGACCCTGATGATGCAACATGATCGTACCTGCGTGGAAAGAATCTTGAGGACGGTTCTGAAGCAGGCACCTAGCCGTTTGATGCACTGTTAGTCTGGTGGGTCGTGGGCCCTGAAATGCAGAAAATGCAGGGGCACACCACGCCTAATCAGTTAGGTGCTAGGTGCATCGTATTCCGTCGGGAGGCTGTATTCACCCACGCCTTCCACAACATCGCAGGCAAGGGTGGGGGCCCGAGGGCCCGAGATGGTTAGCTTGGGCCTGTAATCTTAGCACACGCGACCGCGATTCTATTTTGATTGGAGGACATGGGGCTCTAGTGGACTCCCTTAGTCCAGGGTGGTCGTGATGTGACGAGAACCTCCTTCCCGACATCCGTCATGAATGCGCCTTCCCCGGACGTCTGTCCCCCCTTCCCTCTTTCTCCTCTCCGTTCTTCAGCTTCGCTCTTGCCCGACGTTGGAGACGCCTGGCCAACGTGTTTGCATAGCATTGCGTTGCATCGTCCTTTGCTCAAACTCACTTCTCGACACTCATTCAGTCTGCTTTAATTCCTGTCTCCGACCACTTTTTCGGTTCCGTCGACTCTCTGCACTTTTTACTCTTCCTTGGCTTTTTGGACCCTCTAAATTGCGCAACTGTCACTCCACGCACACAACAAAACATTAGCTAGCTACTCTACCCAGACGACCGAATCTTGGACAGTAACTTGGCTTTTGCGGAACGACGCAATTCTTTCGCCATGCTTGTAAGTTGTTGCTAAACCCGGCGCTTTTGCTTGTCATTGGCTCGGTGCACCTTTCCGGAGGCTTTCCTTCGCTGGCACTTTGTCCAGACAGCTGGGACATGACGCTTAGGCCCCTGGTTGGGCAGTTGGCTCGTCGAAGCACCGTCATGTGGAGTGCATCTGGCGCCCTCCCTACGTCGAGAAAAAGCAGTACCTAGCCCAGTCCGATGCTTCTTCTTCTGGCCATGGAATTTCAGCAAGCCGATTTGGACATTTGATTTCAGCAATGCTAATTCAAACCCACACCAGCTCTCCTCCACTCTTGTCGCCTTGGGCGCCACTCTGACCGCGGCCCTGACTCCCCTTGAGGTCCAAGGCAATGCCTTCGTGAACCCCAAGACCGGCAACAAGTTCCAGATCGTAGGTGTCGACTACCAAATCAATGGTGCCGCTGGTTACGACCCTGCACACGGCCATGACCCTTTGTCCGAGGCGGACGTCTGCCTCCGCGATGCTGCCATCATGCAGGCTCTTGGCGTAAACGCTATCCGCGTGTACAACCTCGATCCCAACCTGAACCACGACGAGTGCGCCTCCATCTTCAACGCCGCGGGCATGTACATGCTCATCGATGTCAACTCGCCCCTCCCTGGCGAGGCCATTACCGCTTGGCAGCCGTGGACCAGCTACTACATGGAGTACCTCAACCGTACTTTTGCTATGGTCGAGGCTTTCAAGAGCTACCCGAACACCCTTCTCTTCTTCTCGGCCAACGAGGTAATCAACAACGAAGCTACAGTCGTCGATGTCCCTCCCTACCTGCGTGCCGTTACGCGCGACCTGAAGAACTACATTGCCAATCACGCCGACCGCAAGATTCCCGTCGGATACTCTGCTGCCGATGTCCGCGAGTACCTATGGGATACCTGGAACTACATGCAGTGCACGCATGACGAGGACAAGGACGATATGAGCCGCGCCGATCTTTTTGGCCTCAACTCCTACTCCTGGTGTGGCGAGTCTGACTTTGAGAAGTCGTCCTATGACGATCTTGTCGATGGTCTCAAGGATACTTCTGTCCCCGTCTTCCTCTCCGAGTACGGCTGCAATAAAGTCACTCCCCGTCCCTTCACTGAGGTTGGCACCATCTACGGTGACCAGATGACTGGCGTCTTCTCTGGTGGTCTCGTTTACGAATTCAGCCAGGAGACTCACAAGTTTGGCCTTGCTCAGGTTTACAAGAACAACTCAGTTCACCTTCTCGAGGATTACCACCTGCTGGCCGAGCAGTATGCGAAGCTCGACTTTAAGACTTTGGAGGGCACTAAGCCTTCCAAGAACTCCCCCAAACCTCCCAAGTGCGACGCCTCCCTCATCAAGACGAAGGAATTCAACGCCAACTTCACGCTGCCTGTTGTTCCTCCTGGCGCTCAGGAACTCATTGACAACGGTATCGAGAAGAAGCCCTCTGGCAAACTCGTCAAGATCTCCAACTGGGAGGTTGACTCGGACTTCAAGATCTGGGATGCCAACTGGAACCTTCTCACCCTCTCCGTCAAGCCCCTTGCTGACGATGAGTCAAACAAGCCCGGCAACAACGAGGCTTCGACCGCAAGTGTGAGTGCGGGTCCCACGTCCTCTTCTGCGTCCTCGCCCGCATCCACTTCCAATGGCGGCACTGCCAACGCCGACGAGAGCGCCGGCATTTCTGTCCGTCCCGCCGTTGCCTTTGCAATTGCGGCGCCTATTGCTCTCCTTTTGCTGTAATTGTCGTTCTTGTTGAGCGGGGTGATGATTGGAATGGATAGACCATAACTTATTCTTTGTAAATGATGATTCCGAAGGGTTAATGGATAAACATGCCATAGCAGTTGTTGTCGTTGTCATCTTCCAGGCTTACTTCAGCCTGTCGAGTTTCTTTATTTAATTCAAATCCATACATTTGCTTCATCCCAATTATGTGTGCAAGCAGACAGCGTCGGGGATAGTGATGACTCGCTGCGGTGTTGTTCAGGTGTGCGTGTCTGTATGACGTGGTTGGCCCTATCTCGGTAGGCCAAATCATGGTCTCGACGGTATATCCCACCGACGAGATTCCTTTTACGAAGTATGCTGCCAAGGCCATCATGGCCTGCGACTTCTTTTCATGGCTTCGCCACTGCGTCATCTGGCTGGCATCGAACGAACGGGCGTGTGTGGCACGTGGTCAGGCAAATCATAAGCTCAGGAACCTCCTATCACGTTGACGATAGCATGGAATCCGCAGACACCCCGAATGGTTCACAGGCACGAGGAGATGGAGCGACAAGTCAGTGTCATAAGGCATATGTATTCCACAGTACCGGGACAGCCTCTCTAACAGAGCACATGTCTGATTAAAGCGTAAAGAGAAGATGGACGAGTTGAGGGAGCGAAAATAGTCGAAAGTGAAGAAACAGAGCCGACGTGCGTCCAGTGGGAGTGGAAGAAGAAATAAGAGGGGGGGAATAAACTACCAGGTTGACCAACACGCACACAAATACTTGTAATAAAAAAAAGAACAGCTACCCCATCTGGTCGGCGGGAGGGAGAAAGGGGGTATTAACCTGAGTCCTCGCGCCACGCCGTCGATCTTTTCGTTCTCGCTACTCCCCGAATGGACCTCGTGCGTATCGCTGGAGACGACTATCAAGACAGCTTCTCAGATCGCCCCTGACTGTACCATGCTTCCAGGAGAGATGCAACATCTGAACATCCTGCGTATTCCAGCCAGTTTCCGGACCGAAAGGCTCGCCTGTGACGCCTCATGGCTATGATCAAACACCAAACATGGAAGCAAATCTGGCAAGGCGTCCATCCTCTGGCCGCTGCGAAATCGCAAGCTGAAGGCCGCAGGTATTCACGTCATGCCCAAGCTAGCCCACCTAGTATCCGTTCATGGTCATCCGTTGCGAGCCCCTGCTAAGTTCCCGGTCGGCGGCAGGGCTGATGGGACGGCTGCTACCGCCGTGCGCGCTGCTCTCCTTGAGGGCGAGCAGTTGCTTGGCACGGAAAGTCTCATAGTGGATCTGAGACGTCGTCTCGATGAGGTCCTGGAGATGGGTGCGGAGAAGGAAGTTTCGCAGGTAGACGAACTCGCAGTGGTTCTCGTCCTCGACGTTGATGACGCCCCACCTGTTCTGGCGACCGCGGACCTGCTGGCCATTGACGATGATGGACTTCTCAGAGCCCACGACGGCGAAGGGAATCATGTCCTGTGGGGACACGTTAGCACGGCACGGAGAGCAATGGTAGAGATCGCAAGACTGACCTTGATGCCGGTGTTGACAGTGCGCTCCTCGTCATCAAATTCCTCGTTATCGTAAGGGTACATCTTGAGGTTGTGGAAAGCGAACTCCTCCTTGATACGGGCCTTGAACTCCTGGCGCTCCTCGAAGGTCAGGGAGTCGGCCTTGGCAATAACGGGAACAACGTTGACGACATCAGACAGCTTCTTGAGGACGACAATGTCAATGGGCTTCAGGGAGTGGCCGGAAGGCTGGATGAAGAACAAGCAGCAGTGGATGCGGGTGTCCTGAATGTAGCGCTCGCGCTGGGCGGTGAGCTCCTTTCGCAGGTACGCGGAGTGCTGATCCTTGATGTACTTGACGATAGGGTCCCAGCAGCGGTCGTTGTTGACGAGATCACCGTAGCCAGGGGTGTCGACAATGTTGAGGCGGAGGCGGACGCCGTTCTCCTCGATGATGTGGGAAGCACCCTTAATCTCGGTGGTCGAGCGGATGGGCTCGTCGGGTTGCAGGCGGCCCTTGGAGTCGATCAGGTGAGAGGCGAAGATGGTGTTGATCAGGGTCGACTTGCCCAGTCCCGTCTGGCCTGTGTGCAGTTCTCGTCAGTCACGGTCAATGTGAAGGGATTCAGGGTCCACGCCTGCATCCCAGAGGCAGGGAAGCTAGGACCACAGAGCTGATGGTTTATGGGGTCGACCTACCGACACAGATGACATTGAACTGGAAACCACGCTTCAACAGCTTCTTCTCGATCTGGGATGTGATGCTGTCGAAACCGACGTGGGACTGGGGGAAGATGGTTGAAGGCTGCTGCGTCTGTGCCATTGTGATAGCTTTTTTGTTCGCGTGAAGCGAGTGTCGGTGGACAGGTAGATTGTGGGGGTGAGGAGGACGTTGGGGAAGTGGAAGTAGAGTGTAGCTTGAGATGCCTTATTCCAAGAAAGCGACAATAATGGAAGTTTGGCAGGGAGTTGGGTCGTCGAGTCGCACGCTGGATATGGACGAGAAATGTCGAAGTCGGGACTTTGAGGATTTGGGGGGGCCGGGCAGGGGGGGGGAGATGGGATGATGCGAGGTGGTTCCAAGTGAAGCCGCCGTAGGCCAAAGGGGAGGGACGTGGAATTTCTTCGCGGATGCCCCTTCCCCCAGCAAACACAATTTCCGTCCAGAGCAAGAGCCAGGGGTCCTGGAAAGGGGGAAGGGGCAGATGACAGCTGCTATTGGCTGGGAGCTGTCTGTGCTCTGAACCGTGTCTTATTGGTTGTCGTCGTTGGGTCTCAATTGACACGGAAGCTTGGACCACATTGCCCCGGCTAGATTTTCTGAGGCAAGATCTGAAGCGAAGTCACCAACGTCGACGCACCTCACGCGATCCTTGATCACCGAACGACCTGCTGTCTCGCGCCGAACACTGAAAAGGAAATACCCCGCCTCGCTCTGGACGAGCTTCGTTGCAAGCCATACGTTCGCCAACTCCTCCCGAACACCGGACCGACAGCCCAAAAAAAAAAACCACAGTGGGTGAGGCGGCGCCTACCTCGATCCCGACACCATGGCCTCCATCGCAGCTTCGACAACAACCTCTCTTCTCCCCCGATTCTCCGCCGCTGCCATGCTCAACTCCTCGAGGACATGGACCCGGTTTGCCCAGCAAGTCACACAACCTGTCCTCCCAAGGCTATCCGCCGCCCTACCCGCTATCTCGCTCAACATCCCCGGCTGGCTCGAGGGCATATGGGAAGGCATCCTGCGGGCCGTGCCCAAGAAGAAGACGACACACTCCAAGAAGCGATCGCGCTTGATGGCTGGCAAGGCTCTGCAGGATGTCACGTCGATCTGCAAGTGTCCCGGGTGTGGTCAACCAAAGAGGAAACACGTCGTTTGCCCGCATTGCATGGAGCGTGAGTTGCCAGGGACAGAAAGACTACATTTCAGGGGAACTGTGCTAACGAAAGTGCTACAGAAATCAAGGGAATGTGGCGGGGCGCTAACCCATCAGGAAAGTTCCTCTGAACAACGGCATGGAATAGACGAAATGGAGAGGGGCTGAAGAAGAAGGAGAAGAAGAAGAAGAAGAGAAGGAGAGAACTGTACATCACAGTGTATAACCAAAGGACTGTATAACGACCCAAGACGTCGCAACCAACCAAATTTCCATCCACGTACGAACGACGCTTCCTATCTCAACGTGAAACCCGCCCGCTAGGAAGCTACAATGACAGACATGAACAATCATGGCCGGTACTGACGGGCGCCTTATGAGACGGCAACGCAGGAGCGGCGGTTCGAAGATCTTTCTAGTCCCAGATCCTAGCAGTACAAGCATGTGACGGCGAAATCTTGGTAGGAAACACTCGAGGCATGGCCCACGATACCCGACATGGCGACCCTGCTGGCACGATAGACTCGCGATCACGAAGCAACAGTCACCGCGATACGCTCGAACGAACATTCATCAAATTGCTTCAAAGCCGAGCCTGAAGGCCTATGTTGGAATATGTGAAGAAAATGTACAAGTTTGAAGAGATGTTTTCCAGGTCCTTTTCCTTGACTTCCCTCCC
>NW_003315033.1:1390796-1407143 GCF_000150825.1 Verticillium alfalfae VaMs.102
TCAACGGGTGCAGCGGACTCGGCAACACGGGGCTCGGACGCGGCAGGGGCAGAAACTACGGGGGCAGCGGCCTCAGTCTCAACGGGAGCGGCAGCCTCGGTCTCGGCAGCGGAGGAGACGGGGGCGGCCGCGGCGGAGGAGGCAGGGGTCTCGGGCACGGGCTCGGCGGGGGAGCTTGCACCGCCGAGACTGATACAGGCGAACGAGATGTCGCTCGTGGTCGAGGCGGGCAGGGCGCGGGTGACGGCGTCGAGGCGCCACTCCATGTTGACATAGGGCCAGCAGATCCTGCCGTCCGACATGGTGACCAGGTCGCCGGAGACGGTGGTGTCGAGGGACTCGATGGGGCTGCCGACCTTCTCGCCGGCCTTGTTGACGAGCTGGTAGTGGGTGCCGGTGAACTTGCCGCGGCAGCCCATGGCCTCAAAGTCGCAGATGGGGCTGGCGATTTCCTCCCAAGTGACGAGGGCCTGCGAGGCGTCAAAGGCGGCGACGTGGGCATTGGAGCAGTCGGCGGTGCCCTCGGTGACCCAGTTGATCTGCTTGTCACCATCGGCGGCGCCGACAACAGACGTAGCCTGCTCACCGACGATGGTCGACTTGTCGGAAAAGAGGGCGATGGCAACGTTGCGGTTGCTGGTGCGGTTCGCCGACTTGGTGTAGCCAGCGCCCATCCAGTCGTTGGTCGTCAGGTCGATGGCGCCGCGCGAGACCCAGGAGAAGATGTACTCGCTGGCAGAGCCGAAACGGGCGAGACCGCTGTAGCTACCACTGGTTCCGCCCATGGGCTCGTTGCTGCCACCGTTGATGACCTTCTCGTTGGAGACCTTGACGCCGTTGTTGCCCATGCCCTGCGTCTTGGTGTTGAGCCAGATGGCGCCCTGGTCCTCGGCACAGATGGACGCGTAGGGAGGGGCATCGGCAGCCTCAAAGGCAATGCCGGTGTTGTGGCTGCAGCCCCACGAGGACGAAGCGCCGGGGATGTTCTCGAGAGTGCCATCAGGCTTGACGTAGCGGATGGCATCGCCAAAGTGACCCTCGGCCCAGCCGCTGTAGGCAGTCACGACAAAGTAAGCGGCGTAGTAGCCAGCCTCAGCGGAGAAGACAAGGTCACCGTTGAGATCGGGCGAGGCGACAAGGCCGTTCTCAGCATCAACACCGGGGCCTCCGAGGAAGGTCTTCCAGGATTGCGTGCCAGCAGCGTTGTAACGGTAAAGAACAGGAACGGGGGTGTTGCCGGCAGGGGCGTTAGAGGTGCCGGAGGGAAGAGCCTCGTTGGTCAACAGGGCGAAACCATCGTCGTGGGCGACGAGACCACCGGCCTCTTTGGCGCCCTTGATAGTGACGGAGGTGCCCGTGGCAGCAAAAGTAGTGGGGTTGATGGGCTGGACGTGCACGTCCGTCTCACTGGCATCGAGATAAGCGAGGTAGGCCGTCTTGCCATCGGGCGAGAGAGCGAAGGGAGTTCGACGGTGGTGAGGGTAGCCAGTCCAGTAGGCCTCCTTGACGGGGTTGTAAGAGTGGGCGAGAGTCGCCGAGTCAACGTGCTTCTCGAGCGACGATGTCGTCAGCTGCGCAAGCGACAGCGAAACGTTGAGAAGAAACGAAAGTGTGAGCCTCATCCTGACGGGCTTTGAAAAGAGTGTGTACGAAGAAAATGAATGACTGAATGAATGACGACAAGTCGGTTTGGAAAGGAACGTGGTTCGAAAGAGAGACGGCTAGACGCTGAGGAAGAAAAGCCAACAACCACGATGGCGTTCAACACTCAGTATACATAGATCCTGCCCTGCACCACACTTCCAGGGGGCAATCAGTCGGATTCGGCAGCAGAAGCCGCCAACTGTCGACGATGACATGAGAGATTGCCCTCCCCGGCCGTTGGCATCTATTCGACTCAGGGGCGCGTCGTTTCAGCGGCCACAAACGAAAGTGGAGGAGCGGTCGCCATCTATCTTGGCCCCAGCGTCTGAGTTGGGCGGAGTTGGGCCCAGCCCTGTCCCTGCAGGTTGACTACCTCAGGTAGCAGAAGGTGCTTGTAAGGCTGTCATCTCATCTTGCCATGGCACGCAGCCGTTCCGGGAAGTGACTCGTGCGTATTTGCATCTAAAGACTGGTGTTTTCGTCCAAGTCAAGTTCCCAGGATGCTTCTCTGGGAAATTCAATGCGACGGAGCGCCAACTTTTCGGAAAACCAGATTATCACTCGAGTATCGGCCCAGCGATCATCAAGACCAAACGACGAGGCCCAGTGGTTGACCAATCTCCTGGGCGTTCGGGGCGTGCTAGGTTTCAGACCCCTGAGTATTTCCCAGGATCACTGTTCTTGAAGATCCGGGGTAGCCAGCGCCGCAGCAATGTAAATTTCCGCCTCAGGGCCTGGAACTTCTTCGTCAGCAATTGCTGTGCGGCTGTCGTCTCGAATTGAGGCTTTAGTCAGACATGTCGGCAATCTCTTTATATGAAGAGACTGGTGGTCTCGTGTCTGGCTGGAAGTACGCCGGGTTCAAGGATAGGTAGAATCGATCGATGCAGGCAACTCAGTCTACGCAAGTACCCGAACATGATACCATTAGCGAGCTGGGAGAACCATGCTTTTGGTGTTATTCCTATCTTGCTGCAATGCATGGCCTTCAGATCAAAACTCCCACTTTGCAAATGAGATGGCGCTTGGAGTTTTTTGTTCAACAGTCGGCCGCCTGTCCTTTTTCCAACGACTCATGTGCAACGGAGCAGAGGTACTGCGCACCGCACTTTCGAGAAGGGGGAGGGGGCTGCAGGCAACATGAGCTGCAGGTAAATGCCAAACATTTGCTTCTCAATTGAGCCTACCTTGCCTGGTTCTTCAACACCATGCTTGCGACAAAAGGGTTCGCCATCAGAAGTGCTGGTGATGCCAGTATCAGCAACAGGAAGCCGGCCCTTTACAGAGGAGGTAAGATTCGGTATGCCGCTCGATTTTGGGCAGTGTCCTAGGGTTCTTAGAGTTGCAGCTCTCGATGCAAGGGCCATGACTCAAAGTACAGTTTAGGCACCTTAGATAAAGGAAGCGGAATCACGGCGGCCAAGATGTTTGAGGAATCGACATTGCGCCTCGCACAAAGGAAGGGAATGCCCCATTCAATCGGCACGTTGGCGAGATCCTCACATACGTTTGATCATCGATCCCACTGTGTCGCCGAGACCGCACTGAGCACACTTGGCTCGTCGATTAGCCTTTTCTGGAGCGAACCCCATCCAGCATCGCATTTCTGGCACCACTATGAACAACAGCGCTCGCATACTACGTCGCCGCAGAAGCAGGCTGGCTACCTAACCTAGGTACCTATCTCACCGCACTGGTGCCCACCCATACGGCACCTAGACTTACCAGAGAACACGTTCATGTCGCTGAACACGGTATGTGGCAACTACGGACGTTCGTCCACGAGCCTTCGAGCCCGCCAGCAACACATGAATGCCCTCGGCCACCGGTTCCCGAGTACGAATGCGACACATGTGACCGTCATTTCGACAGCTCGAAGGATGCGGCCCAGCACATGGACACACAGGGCCACTGGGGGGACGAGTGCGTTCGCTCCACGGAAATGTCCTGTGAATTCTGTTTCGACTTCTTCGGCGATATTGAACAACACAAGGTGGACTACCACTGCTACTGTCGCTCATGTGACCGACCGGGCCTACAACAACCTCATCAACGCATGGGAGACTGACCTCTGCCACCAAGTCTTCAACCTGCGATCCTCACTGAACCAGCATCTGAACTCTCCAGCCCCCCAGCAGGCGCTGTATCACTGTCCAAAGCATGAGATGCCGCAGGAAGTTTGCAATGCCGGAGCACTGTTCAACCGCCTAGAGAGCGAGACATGTGGCGCGATGCGCTTTGATGACGTTGAACGACATGCGCAGGCCATGCTGAATCCCGATCGGCTTCTCAACTATTCTCAGCGTCGCAAGGTTCCTCGTAAGATTTGAGTTGTATATCAACGTGTGCTTCTGCTGGATTGCTCAATTTGAGTGCGAGGTCCTGGTCCGCTGCTATCACGCCTCAAGCATCCTGTCAGCACGAAGGTTGTACGTTCTGACATCTTGGCTTGGCGCAAGCCTTCGGTGTGCAGAACGACTTTTGGAGGTGACCAACCTTTGTGTGATCGAATGTACAGAAATCACTACGCTCGCCTAGAAATTAAGATGTATCGCGTCAGCTTTCCTGCAAGTCATTCCTAGCTCACAAGCCAATTATTTGTTCAATTTCCCGTGTTATGCAAGCTACACAGCATACATGCCATTCGAGATCACCTGCAGCGACCTTTGCATACACTGCATATCGGCAAACTTCAATTTACTTATCATCATTGAATGAAATTCATTCTATCCGATGGATGAGCCCAGGTCCTTCGCTGCTCTAGCTAGACAGGCCACCCTTGCGACCGGCCTCCTTGGCCTTCTCGCTGCCCTTTTCGAAAGAGCCTGATGACGCCTTGCCACCCTCAGAGGCAATCTCACGCTGACGTGACGTTAGCTTCACGGATTGTTACCCGAGATCTCTGGCCACATACCTGCTTATCAGCGTCCATGCTGGCGAAGCCACCCTTGTGACTGGTCTGGCTGCCTTGGTGACTGGCCTGGCCTCCCTTGGACGCAATTTCCTGAACCTCCTCCTTGGGACTTATCAGGTGTTAGGAACCGTACAAACGATCATAGTGTGCTTGACTGACCGGTTGGCAAAGTTTCCGGGGTTGCCGTTGTCGGCCATGATGATTGTGGATTGGTCGTCGATGTTATGACAGATTGGTCTGCTGATGTTTTGTTTTGCTTAAACCCTGCGATATTGTTGACTACAAAGTCTGAATTAATCCGGGCAAAATACATGAACGATCGTAATACATCTCTTTTATAAACTGTTGAGATGTCAATGATCAACTCTGACGTCCTCAAATTGACGCAGGACACAAAATCATGATATGACGTTGCCGTGAGAGATCATTCGAGCAACCGTGTTGTCATCATATGCGCACACAGCACCACTCTGGCAGTTAATTAGATGGAGCTCCCATACGGCATATTGAGCCCAGCTGCAGATCATGTCATATCCCCATGATTTCTTATGCCATGCTGATCCACTGACGTAGACTTCACGGCATGGAGCTGGAGCCACAAGCCCTCTCCATTTATGCGGGGGGGGGGGGGGTTTCGACTGGTCATCATTTGGGCCTCTACCACTTTCAACTGGACGGTGAGCTGCCGATCTTACAGAGCCAGATTCTAGTCACCCAAACGAAGATGATGCGCTAGACCCCCGTGATTCTGGATTGCAGAATCGCACAATCGAAATCGGTGGATGAAGAGCATTGCAAAAGAGACACGAAGTTCCGTGAGATCCGACAGAGAAGTAACACCAAACCTGGATCCGCTCCTCTGTCACCGTACAGAACTTCGCTTGAATACGTGATCGACCGATGGCTCTGAGATTTCCCAGCCAGACGCCCCGTTTGCTATCAGATTTGAACACGAAATCGGGTGTGTTAGTCACTGATCAGAGTGAAAACGCAGGGAGGCTGGCTGCTGATCATGCCTGCAAATAGCCATGATCGAGAGATTGGCGATTTTCACAGCAGCAAAACAAAAGTCCTGCGTTCCTTTCCTTGCTTTTACTAGGGACTTAGGTTTCTCATGCTCTTTGTTCAAAAGTACAGGGGCTGAGACTGCTGCGTACTAGCCGGCGACCATGTTGTCTCTGCTATAGCACAATCCGTGACAGGTCTGTTCGAAAAAGTGGCGGCCATGGCTTGCAAGAATCCTCAGTCTCGCATTAGCTAGAGCCACGGGGCGCCCGTGATGTGCAGAAGCCCAGGAAGCGGTCTAGAAGCTTCAGCCAGCGAGTCTGGATGCAGCACAGCAGTGGTCCCCCCAACTCAGACATTCATGGTGCCCTTTCGGAACAGTTCCCGGGGCCGTCAGAGAACCCGCTTTCCCTGCATCCTTGTGGCCCCTACTGTTGATGGGTTGCATCACGGAGCTGTCAGGCAGACTTACTGCCCAGATGCAGATGGGGCAGGGAGTGATGCTTGGTTTACGACACGGCCTTGTGAGACAATCGAAATAACAGTTTAGTTCAATAGCCTAACACCCCTACCAAATTCACGAGACTAATTAGTCCGGGATCCTTCGCAAGGCCTTTCGAGAAATAGCTTAGCTCACATGTTTGCGACTGGCAGCCCGGAGAAAATGCCCCCAGTACCTCACTTTAAGGGAGGGTGGGACCTACTCCCCCCCTTGTGCTGTGGACGCGGCCAAGTGTTGCTCGAAGTCAATTCGTGCTGAACAGGCCGGCACTCTGTCCGCCTCCGATGATTGTACTTCTTCCGAAATGAAAACCTCTGCCAATGCCTACACCTTTCCAGGAGGTGGGCCGCTTACTGGATAATTATGGGACAGAGTGACGCTTAGCCGGATAATGTGTGTTATGACGCAAGCTTTGTATTCACGCGTTTGCTTCCTATCGTTGCATGGCCTTCCCATCCCCCCTTTTTGCTGATAAATCAGCCGTGTTCATTTGACCTTCCGATCGTGATATGCCGTTTGCCCGTTGGATCAAAGAGCGTCTTTCCCCGTAACGCCTTGAAGTTGCTCTCGTCTATGGCCGTTGTGTGTGATTTGCGCTGAAAAGTAACAGTATGCCAGGAACTCCAATGATTACTCTACTAGATACCCAACTCTTCTCCCTTGCAAAGTCATTTGCGGGTGCGCCCTCTTGGTATCGTGATATTCCCTCTCGTGCCCGCTCAGAATGCATCATGAGAAAACTCTGCGACAAACTCATTCGTTACCGGCCGCAGGGGGCCTGGCTTCTCCCGACTCATGCCCGCCGTCGATGCCTCCTGGTCCTGCTTGAGCCACATGGATATGGCGGGGTCGTTGCAACCCACGTGCTTGAGTAGCGCGTTGTGGACGTCGTGAACCTGATTCAGTACCTGCGTGTACTCTTGCCGCAGCGTGGCGTGCTGCGCTTCGACGCGAGACACAGTTGCCTGCAGGTCAGCGATGGCGCTCTTTTGTTTGCTCCAGCTCCGGGCCGAGGCGATGCGATGGCGTTCGCGGGCGTCGGCGCATTCGATGGGTGCCGCATCCGCCGTGACTGTGCTACAATCCGGCATGCTCTGCCGGCGTCCAGACTCGTCCACCGGTTCGAAGAAGGAAACGGGAGGCGGAGGCTTCATGGAGGGGGAGAATGGCAAGCCGCCCACGCTCGGGGTTGCCGAAGTCATGGAGGGTGCCGATGACTGTGTCGTTCCGGAGGAGGCTGTCGTCGAGCTTGAGTTCGTTCGCGAGTTAACGGGGCTAGCAGGCCGGGTGGTCAGGTTTGGAGGAAACGAAGAGGTGCTGGGATTTGTTACTGGTGTGAATCCCGGGCCCTGCGTCCACTCCATTCCGTCCAGGGGACCATGCATCGGGGCGCCGCTGAAGTCTGGGCCTTTCTCCCACGACGGGTGATAAACGCCTCCAACGTGATACGCACCTTTGCCTTGCTGTTGCTGTTGCTGCAAAGGTACGTGACCTACCATACCCGGTGACGGTCCCATCCAAGGCTGCGAGGACAGCTGGCTGCTAGCAGCCTCTTTGTTCCAGTCGTTGTTCTGCATTCGAAAGGGCAATGGCGGGCGCAGAGCCACCTGGATAACTGCCATGCATTTGTGATGTTGCAGGGAGACGGCTCTGAGTCGTTCCCACTGTGGGCGAAATGATCGAGCTGACCAGCGAATGCGTGCCGTCGTGGCAGGCGCTTGGAACGCGCCAGTCTCCATGCCGGAAGTCACACTCGTGTCAGGCCTCATGGATGGACCAGTCGTAGTCCAAGACATCTGAGGGGTCGTCGAGACCATCGCGCGCGTTGTCGAACTAGAGGTGAACCCCTGTAACGGGCTTCCAGACGACGCCCTCATGTCGTCAAAGTTGTTCCAGCTACTGACGTCGGAATGCCTCCTCTCCTCCTGCTTGATCGGCATGTCCGTCTGTTGCTGGCCTAGCTCGCTGTCGTTCAGGACCGCGGCCGCACGGCTTCTCTCCTGGAGCATGTGCAAGGCAGCGTCTCTGCGCAGGGGATCCTGCAGCGCTTCAAGCAGCGCGTCCTGCTCGCGCTGCCGTTGCTTGAGTACCTCAATCTCGTCTCTGAGGCTGCGTTTGCTGCGGTGGATCCGAGCCTGGTACTCGCATTCAAGTCCCCGCGACGAGCATCGTGCACATGGTGTCTGTCCATCACACTGGAAAGAGCCAGCCCTGTCAGTTTCCCACCTCTCCATCGCTCAGTGACATACGAGAATTGGTCATGCTCCAGCTAGTTGACTGACCTTTGATCGACCTTTTCGGCATGGTTCGCAAGCCTCTCGAGTGCAGACGCGCGGCTTTCGGTTTGTTGAAGGAGAAGACATTGCCCCGTGGGCTTTCACAAACTGCCCCGTGAAAGCCAGAAAGAGAAAGACACAGGGAAAGGGAGAGAGACGAAAGGGGGTACCAATTCAACAATAGATGCGACGGTCGAGGATGGCTTTTGGACGTTGGGGGCGCTTCGTCACGAGTTCAGGCCGATGTCTGCGTCTATATGTGCCTGCGAAGAACCGTGAAAGACGCCGTGACTTTGAGAGCTTCGAAAATTATGTTGAAAGTGGCACAACAATGAGTACTCTCTAAGTTGCCTATAACAGGTGACAGTGGTCGAGGGGGGCGAAATGCAAGTCAGGGGATCGGCGACCTAGATTCCCAGGGGCCGTGGCGGGCGTCGATCTAGACTGAAGCGACCAGGCAGGGCAAATCTCGATGTAGGAAGAAATGGGAAAGAGGGGAGAGGTGCGCAAAGACGTCCATGGGAATTCAGACAACTACTACAATCCATTGGGGATGCCAGGGGCGCAAGGAGAGAAGGGCCTTTTGGGGGGCGAATTGGTCGTGATACAAAGCGGTCTAGGCTGCGGATATGACCAACGCCCCGAGTGGCAGGAGGGAGGGATAGAGGCAAAGGAAAAAAAATAGAGTAGGAATAGTTCAAATGACTGGAGCGTGACGTGACCTGCGTGATGGCATGGGTTGTATGAGTCCACCTATCTATCCTCTTGGACATCTGGCGACAGGCAACCCCGGAAGCATGTGCCGTACCGCGGCCTCGGGCAGCCATACCACGCTGAAGGGTTAAAAATGTGGGAAGATCACTGAGCTGTCGATGCGGGGGGACCACGGAAACGTGGAACTCGCGGGCTATCGAGACGACCTCTGACAGAGACAGATGAAGAGGCAGGATTTCTCTGGACGTGGATCCATACCGGCGGAGCAAAAGGTCCGCACTATTCGCCAAGGTGCGTGCAAACGGCCGCTTTCCACACTTTTTCCCCTCTCCAAATATCCGCCACCGCTTTGTCCGTCAGGTTGTGCGTCAGGGGATGCACTTTGCGGGCGGGATCTATCGTCTTGTGTGGCTTGGCCAGGGGTTGGGCATTGCTAGTCGCCACATCGTTCAAGAAGGCTTGCGATGTTTATTGGGCATCATTGTCAAGTGAGGATTGCGACAGGTGAAGAGACAGCATTTCCAGCAGGCGTCAACCTAGAGAGAGAGGTACGTGCACGTGCAACAGGCTCTCGACGATCGGATCTAGGCCTGGCGTGTCTTGTTGTCTGCCCCCTGACGGACACCCACTTCAGCCCCAGCCTTGTAAGTCAATGACCCAACGTGGCTGCTGGCGGGCCCTAGCTAGGAGGGGGGGAGGAATGAACTAGGGAGGTCTTAGCCTCATGAATGATTCTCAAAAGAAACGCCAGGGTGGAGAACAAGGAGAAAACAAACCCCACGCTCGTGAGATAGAGCTCAGAAAATGCCGTCATCAACAGCACAGGACCGCTCAAACAGCACAAGGCTCGTCAATTGAGCCTAGCGGGTGCCCTCAGGGAGCCACTTGAGCTGTTTCCTCTCGGCTGGCTGGCTGGATGGCTGAGCACGGCAGCCAAGCTTGATGATTGTTTCGGCCTTCATGTTGAACACCCAGAGCTGCGGCTCTCGCAGAATTGAGATGGCATAATCGGCTGTTTGCGCGACGTTGGCTGGAAGAACTGGAGCAAAACGGCATTGACAGGCATGAGCAGCCGCTCATATCACAACCTGATGATTGAATTGGAGCTCTCATAGCCCTGTCACTTTTGGTCATCCACCCGACATTTGCATGACGACGCGCGACGCAATGGGCGCGTGCAGTGGCACCCTGCCGAAATGCGACAACTGATCAAAACGCTAGCAGGAGGGAAAAATCAACACGTCGGGTGACACATCTAAACGGCTACCAGATCATCCTTTCATGGATGGTCCGGCCGATCAGCGCAGGTAGGGTCTTGACACCAAGGCAGTGGGATTCTAGCAGTGAGTCTCACCACCCCCATCAAATAGGCACACCGACATGGACACCTTGTGTACATAAACAAGCTGCCAGTGACAGACGATTTATGGGGTACGCTTATGCGGCAACGATCAGCTATCCCCCTTTATTCCCGCCTGCCAAGCGGTCACGAGGGATGTATTGATTGGAGAAGGCAACTGAAGGTCCACCAACGCATCCTCCAATATGGGCAAACTCCTGGTCGCTTTACCGATATTGTTTACACTCAATGGGTCTGATTCGACGTGCTTGAGCCGCCTTCTAGCAGCATGTGTTGTCAATTGATATGGCCTGCCAGCCATGCACCATTCGGAAGACATTGAATTAGATTGCAGTGACAAGTTGCCTCGAGGGCGTTGGAAAGACAACTTGATTGCGATTCTCTGTGGGTTCTCTCTCTACTCAAAACTTCCGCTCGGGTGTCCCACAGAGCACAGGCTTGTAAACATCTTTCTGTTGTCAATAACCGGGCACCGGCAGTCCGTATTGCGAATGCCCAGCGCTTTCCGTGGCATGCTTCGGAGGTACCTCCACAAAGTGGAGATCCGTTGCCAACACCGTAGCCTTGACCTCGAATGTCGAGGCTATCCAGGGGATCACTCCCGAGAATCGCGGAGCGAGCCCACAGTTGCCAACTCTCGGCGATGCCCTGCGAGATACGAATCCCCAGTGCCCGGATTTTTGCACGCTGAACCGGACTTCTCCCAACGCCAGAAACCCAGTTGACCGTCGATGGATCTCGATGACATGCGTCAGCGCTGCAACTTAACTGGTTACCGAGCTTTAGGCCTCGCAGTCAGAATAGGCTGAACCAAGCCCCAGGTCCGCAGCAATGACACCCAGCTAGTAAAGACATGAGTCGTCAACTCATGCTTCGAGTTCTTCACATGGTATCTTGGCGGAAGACACTTTTATCTAAGGGTGACATGACCAGGGCCATTTCACTCACCGCCAAAAATATGGAGTCAATCAAGATTCGTCAGATGCTACAAGTACATGTTATGGGCGCCCATAGTCCAACCCTCATATACATTTGCATATTCTGATACAATTTGGCGGAGGTTTCCGGGAGCTTCGTGACACCCTGACGTCTAGGTTTATGGATGCCACTGTGTGGCCCTATTCACCTACCGATGTATCGAGCCCCCACCTGGACAAGACGGCTATCAACCCTGACTTGACCTTGAAATACCGTGCAATGGAGAATATATAGTAACACGCGCAAGGCCATATCCATGTGTGCCTTGTTCAACGAGCTACTGATCCCCTAGAGTTTGCCGTTTCGACTTGGCTGCAGTCCTTTGAAAGGACGACAGACTTGGAACGCATTGTTGTATATCCCTGCGGCCTGGAAGACTTTAAGAATGCTTCCGCGGTGCTTAACCTGAGAATGTCCACAGGTGTTCTGTTACTATGTTCTCCACGTTGCACCACGCCCTAGCCTCCACCGGCCTGTAGCATATGTTTCAAAGAGCTTGCGCAAAGAGCTTGCGATAATATTATGGGACTAATGAGGCTACATGTTTTCAGAAGACCAAAGCCACTGATAGGCCATCTTGTACGATAATGCTGCTATGGAAGTTTCGCTTATACGAAAACAATACCGGCAAACTTGCACGCATCGGAAACGTCATAGCACTTGAGAGACTATGGGCTACCAGATTGTCATTAAAGGGAGCCTTTGGTCCCCGAGAGATAATATCCGAAGGAAGCGGGAGTATAAAGATCTCTCGCAGCTTTCGGAGAGAGTTGCCGAGAGGGAGCTGTGAAAGTAGGCTTCCGAAGAGGGGCTCGTCCATAATAGTTGTTCTATGACATGATTCCTTTTATATCTTTTGGTTATGCGATTCTGGATTCCTACATGACCAGCAAGGTCATCTTGTTCGGCTCTTGCAGGCGAAAGGCTAAGTGCATGGCCTTCTCACTTGAAAAGGCTTTGGAATGGTTGGCCGAGACTCGCCGAGCGGGCAATGTGTAGCTTGGACTTGGATCTCTAAGGGAGGGTCATTTCGTTCATCTTGAATCTGAGCAGCAGTGCTATAGAACTGTCAGTGCGTGGTATAGAGCAGAGTGACGAGGTCTTCCATAAGGTCCGCAGGCAATTAGAATATAGGTAGGAGGTCGGGATACATCTGAATTCTGGCCCTCTGCAGTTTGAAGGGCCCTCCGCAGTCCTTATGCATACGTTTCTCGTAACCCTTAGCCCCTGACCGACCCCCCTGCTTACTAGCTCCGCAGGGCCACCTGACAAATACTCATCAAGTCACTTCAAAGATCCGACTCAAACGTCGTTCTCAAACAGTCCTTTCGTCAGGTCGATGTCTTCATACAAGCGTTGAAAGATGAGCTAGAGAGTGGTACTGAATGGAGGCATCACGGCTTTTTGCCTTTCTTGGCGACTTTGAGAAAGACTAACACTCCTGAAAAGTTTCGACTTGCGACGAGCCCAAGTAGTTCCACATACCTTAATGATCATGAGCTTGTTAGCGTGGGAATGAGGCGCTCTTCATTGGCTTGTTGGGACGGTAGATTCTTGTAGAATACATTGCTTGTAGCTCTTCTGCAAAGTCGAGTTGGTCTCCTTGAGTGACCTTGTCTTGGTAGATGATAAAGCCTGGGTTGCTCGTATGTTTCTTCAGAAATTGGCCAGCCATCGTGCCCAGGGCAAGTGAAACGTACCGAGGAGGTCAGCGGTTTCCCGACTCTGGGCTGCAGCACATTATAACCTTTACCAGACTTCTGCATGTTGACGCGAGGGACATCTCAGAAGATGTCAGTGTCACGCATTTTCCTTGCCCTGGGCTCTGCTTCTTACACTCCAGCTGCTCATGGGCAGTCCCAACGACCACGGAGACGGACGGCCTGTCTGTGCTTAAGGTTGAGGACACTGCTCCAAAGGATGAGAACATCGCTATTCTACACGATGGCAACTTGCTAGTCACCTCCGCTGGGTTAACTACCATCCAACACGTCTCTCGCTTTGCCTGATGCCACCTGTCGCCGTGGCTTTAGATTAGCAGGGCAAAGTGTCACCCTGGGCCAGGGCATTTTCGCCATTGTTCTCGTCTCCTTCGCCGGCGGAACGCCGCCAGGCCCTGTGAACATTATCGTCAATAGTACACTGCTAATAAAGACGACTCTACAGTGTCAAGAGCCGGAATCAAGGCCTGGGTTGCGGGAAACGGCAACAATTTGATCAAGGGAACTGACATCTTCAACAAAACGTCCACTATCACGCTCAATCCGATTCTCTTTCGTCCTCTATCTCTGTAGCTCTGGTCAGAACCTGCTTGGACGGGGATAATTTATAATTTATAATTTCTAGTGTATCCAACATTGTCGGATCGCCAAACGCCCGAGTTTCCAATACTGTTGGCTTGCAGTAAAACCTAGGTGGCGGTGTGCACAAGGAGGATGGCCATGAGGCATAGGAAAACCCTCCTTTCTCTTAAGTGGCTTTGCAGAGCCATGCAACAAGAGGGAGGGGAGGTGATCAGGGAGCTAAGGACTATGAGAACGTACACATAAGGACTACGGACGGCTCTCCGAGCCGCGAAGGGCCATAGTTCAAATATATATCATGATACTATACCCATTACCCATTGCCTGCGGACCACGTATGGAAGAACTTTCCACTTTGCCCTAAACCATGCATTGGCACTTCCAGTCACGCATTCACTTCAACCTGCTATCCCCATTGACGGGAAGACGCCCATGGTCGTCTCATTGTTCGAGATGCGGGACATTTCGCCATCTATGCTCGAGCTGCTGTGCTGGTAGTGAAATAGACCGGAAATTATTAGAGATATCATTCAGAATCGGTTGAGAAACTGTGACGAGTGGACACAATGCATCCATCCACAGAAGGCAGTCGCACTGTTCCCTGGGGTCTTCGGACAAATTCATACCAGTGCTCACGAGTACCATGGACTAATAAGTGCTGAACAACAGCGTGTACCGAGGCTTCACAACAGTATGGGAATAACACTTGATTTCAAATCATCCCAAGAAGATCGGCAGGTAGCAGTATGCTTGATATCGAATGCGGATAGCCGGTTGGACCTCAACCTGTGGGTTCGGTTGGTAAAACTCCGCATCCAACTCCGCAGGGCGCAATTGCCGCCTCGGGCTTTAAGCGCCAGACGAAACGCGTTAAGTAGAGGACAGCGAAACACGGCAAACCCCGTCACATCAACTGCGCAAACCATCGGGCGGCACACATCGCGGATACAATGACTGTCGAGACCAAGAAAATCCTCCTCACTGGGGCGACCGGCTTCATCGGTGGCAGCATCTTAACCCACCTTCTCGAATCACCAGAGCCGTCCCTCAAAGATGCACAGATCACCTGCCTGCTCCGCGGTGCTGATCGAGCGGAGAAGCTCTCATTGGCGTATGGAGATCGAGTCAAGCCAGTTGTGTATGAAGGCCTCGACGACCTCGAGACCACCACCGCTGCTGCTGCCGAGCACGACATCGTCATCAACACCACAGCCGGCCACCACACTCGGGCTGGAGTCGCGCTGGTCGAAGGTCTGGCTAAGCGGAAGGCGTTGACGGGTCGCAATGTCTGGATACTGCACACGTCGGGCACCTCGAACATTGGCGACAGGCCTATCACGAAGCCCAATGTTCCGGTCCGTGTCTTCGACGACCTCGTCGACGATACCTACAGCTACGAGAAGGCTCTGGAGGCAGAGCATGCCTATCCTCAGCGCACGGGAGAACTCAGCGTTGTCGATACAGGTCTGGCGCGAGGCGTCAAGACACTCGTCATCATGAGCCCCATCATCTACGGCAAAGGGAGAGGCATCTTCAACCAAACGAGCATCCAGACCTTCACCCACCGTACCGCCCTGAAGAGAAGACAGGTGGCTGTCGTCGAGGCGGGCAACAACATCTACGGCCACGTCCACATAGCCGACCTCGCAGATCTCTACAAACTCGCCCTGCTCGACATTCTCGACAGCCAGGGCCAGAATCTCCCAACGGGCCCAAGGGGCATCATCTTCAGCGCGCACGGCGAGCACACCATGATCCGGCAGGCCGAGCTGATCGCTGCTGCCGGCCATGAGCTCGGCGTGTTCCCAGACAAGCAAATCAAGCATCTTGGGCTGGAAGAGGCGGCGTGGGCCGTCCTCCCTCACATGAAAGCCTTCACGGAAGAACAAATCAAGCTTGCGGGCCCTCAGATCATCGAAGCGATCCTGGCGGCCAATGCCAGATCGATTCCGAGCGTTGCTCGCCGGCTGGGATGGAAGCCGTCCAGGGGCGAAGACGCCTGGGAGCAGTCCGTCAAGGATGATGTGAGGAGTGAGGCGGCTGCCTTGAGTCTCCTGTGAGAGTGTAGTCATAGCCCATAGTGCGCCGAAGAAAGTGACGCACTAATTGAGTTCAGCAGTGGCCGCGAATGAAAGGATGCGATGCGAATCGCCTTTTTTTTTTTTTTTTTTTTTTTTAAAGTGATTGTCACCAAGTGTTGAAGGAGTTGTTGTGTAGGTGGCGTGGGGAGTACCTGATCCAGGCGCCGCACCTCCCTAACTTCGGCCCCCAAAGCAAGACGGCGATTACTAAGACAACCCGCCAGGGCCCCTGAGCGTCGGGCAAGACCACCCCCTAACCTCGACCCTGCGCCAGGGGAGGCACAGGGGGAAAGGGCAAACGGCGAAGGGGCCAAGGGCCAAGGGCACCCTGAGGTCCTGGTGCCCCTGCCTCAGGACAGTCCCAAAAAGAGGCACCTCTGCATCTCTGCATGAGGTACCTCTACACACCCTATTCCATCGACATCGCATCATCGTACATCCTGACAGACGCCTCCGTGCATCCCTCAACTTGTCCCGGACCACTCTGCCGGCTGCAGTGCGCCCATATTTGGTTCTCCAATGACAAAGGCCGCCACCAGGCAGCCTGTCCGATGCTCCCACGATGTTTTC
>NW_003315033.1:1407269-1432198 GCF_000150825.1 Verticillium alfalfae VaMs.102
CACCACCATCCACGGGCCGCCCCCTTGTCAAGCCGAATCCATGTCACACCACAACGCCGATTGCGAAGTTCATGCCTAGTCAGGAAGGTAGCTCTGGGCTTTTCCGGGCGCCAGCACAAGTTGAAGCGCAAGACTCGCGCCAGTGTATGTCGGTGATCGATGGCGTGCTGGTGTGTGAGTGTGGCTTGTGCTATCACGGCATCGTTACGGCGCTGACAACGAAGACGGTTATGCTGTGCTTGGTGCCGGAGCCCGGCCGGCCTCCAGTTGACAGAATCACGGACCTGATGCCGAATCATCTTGGTTCTGGTGGAAAGTGAGCCCTCGATGATGGGTGTAATCCCTCATTTCCAAAGGGCCAGCCAACAGTAGCCAACAACCCCAGCAACCAACAACCCTCCGAGACCTTCGTGTCAGATCATCGGCACGGCGGAAACAGGATCTCCATGCGACCCGCCGAATACCCAGTCGTGTAAGAAGTTGGGCCATGACCATCCGGATCAGCATCGGATACCCCCGCGTTCGACAACTCAACATCACTACTGTGCCTTTGAATTGAATAAGACCAAGGGAACAAGAGAACTCGCGAGGCAGGGAGATGCACGTCAAAGTCATGTCCAAATGCCGCCATAATGCGACTTCTAATGCTCGCACGAGCGCATCTTTTTCTTAACCAGTTGCCTTCTTGGGCCTTGACAGTCAAGCAGGTCCATCTCTCAAAGCAGGAGTTGCCATCCCTTGATGGCCTCTCGGTCCTCTCAGTAGTGAGCCTAGGACCGCCGACGGTGTCCTCTGCCCCCAAAACCTAACCCACAAATGTTAATGCGACTGCCGATCTGTGCCCCAGAGTTATCGGCAGTCATTACCTCGCTGGTCGAATGGCGCGTCGCAAAACATGCGGGAGGATCACGAGCTTTCGGCACCGTCGTCCCAATCAGGCAGTTCAACACCAGATACCTCACGGACCCTGGACAGATCAGGTCCCCCACCCCTCAACGCAACGAGGAACCCCCATCAGATGAGCGCGCACCGGCCGGAGCATGTCCAATCAAGGGGCCTTGGCTACGGCGAATGCCTGCCGTTCGGACATCAGATTCGTCTAGCCGCCAGATCACGGCAAGCTTAAGGGTGCTGCCGAGACGTTAGATCGCAGCGCAACAGGGACACACCCCGGCCCGATAACGTCGACCTGCGCCTAACTTGACGACCCCGTCGTTCATCTGCGCAACTGCCGCCATCCTTAGCTCTCGCCCCTATGAACCGATCAGGAAGCTCGAAATGGTAGCATGTTATCCCCTCACGTTGTAAGCTTGGGCGCCAGATACCCCATGCTATCACGACATTGACTGCTGTTCTTGGATTACCTCTACTCAACAACTTGTGGAGGCCAATGCCACGATGGACCGCCGCCATGAGCATCAATCAGACTGAGGATCTGAAGCGGAGTACAAAAGAGGTCGCTCGCGCCCATCGAGCTTGTTCATTTCACTCATCAGCATCAGCCTTCTCATCTGCTTTCAACTCCTCGGTCTTGCCTGTCTATCTTCCGGTCTCCGAACCCCTTCTATCGTCATCATGGTCAACTTCAGGAACGTTCTCCTGGGCCTCTTGCCCTTCGCGGCCGCTGCGCCCGTCGCCCCGGGCAGCCCTGATGTTGCCAACAAGTACATCGTCACCCTCAAGTCTGGCATCTCGACCGACAACGTCGCCTCCCACTTGAACTGGGTCAGTGACGTCCACAAGCGCAGCCTTGGACGCCGCGATCTCGCCGGTGTCGAGAAGACCTACGACATCAAGAACTTCCACGCCTACGCCGGAACCTTTGACGAGTCTGTCGTTGCGGAGCTGAAGAACAACCCTGACGTACGTTTCCTGAAGGGCTGATGGACCCCAGTTTGACCTCAGTGACTGACTACTCTTCAGGTTGCTGCCGTTGAGCCTGATCAAATTTACACCCTGTCGGCCTACACCACCCAGTCCAGCGCCCCCTGGGGTCTCGCTTCCATTTCCAGCCGCACCTCGGGCGCGACTTCGTACCGCTACGACAACTCGGCCGGCGCTGGCACTTTTGCCTACGTCGTTGACAGTGGCATCTTGACCACGCACACCAACTTTGGCGGCCGCGCCATTCGTGGCTACAACGCCGCTGGCGGAGAGTGGGTTGACGTACGTGTACCAAATATCAAAGCACATACCTTGCGAGCTTATACTGACGCCCCCTTTACAGAGCATCGGTCACGGTACCCACGTTGCTGGCACCATCGGCAGCACGACTTACGGTGTTGCTAAGGCTGCCACTCTCATTGACGTCAAGGTCTTCGTCGGCCGCACGTCTTCCACCTCCATCATTCTCGACGGCTTCAACTGGGCTGTGAACGACATCGTCAGCAAGAACCGTGCTAGCCGCTCCGTCATCAACCTGTCGCTCGGTAAGTTCCAGGGTCCTGCCGCTTTCTGGCTCTGTGGATGTGTAACTGACACCAATATCAAGGCGGTCCCACCTCGACTGCTTGGACCAGCGCCATCAACGCCGCCTACTCTTCTGGCATTCTCAGCGTCGCCGCCGCCGGTAACGAGAACGTCTCCGCCTCCACCAGGTCTCCCGCCAACGCCCCCAACGCCCTGACCGTTGGCGCCATCAACTCCGCCTGGGCTGAGGACACCAGCTACTCCAACTTCGGCCCGGCTATCGACATCCTCGCCCCTGGCACCAACGTCCTGTCTCTTGGTTACACTTCCAACACCTCCACCAGGACCCTGACCGGTACCTCCATGGCCGCCCCTCACGTTGCTGGCCTTGCCCTCTACCTTGCCGCCTTTGAGAACATCAACACCCCTGCTGCTCTCAGGAACCGCATCGTTGCCCTCGGCACCTCCGGCCGTGCCACCGGTATCCGTGGCGGCAGCCCCAACCTCATCGCCTACAACGGCAACGCTTAAGGCTGACAGACCTGATGCGTGGCAGACCGTGGGACGTTGAAGGAGAAGTACGGCATTGCTAGATGCGGGAACGACTTTATGGATTGGCATGAATATGATCATTATCGAGGTGGCACGAAAATATGATGAGGACGTAAGATAAACACAGAGCTAGAACTTGTAATATTCGAACTCGGACATTTCTTGCTGCCCCGTCTCGGTCGAAGAATCGACATGTTGTAGCACAGTGTTCAAGTAACTCGCCCTCGAGTGACAATGAACGCATATCGTCCGATACAATGATGCGGTGTATTCTCTATCTGAAGACTGCAGATATCGTTCAACCATAGTCAGTTTCGACGCTCATTGGGACCAGGTTGAGCAAACGTCACACTCCAATCTGACGAACACGACCAAATGGAGCCAATCACCAAGGTGAACAGATCCCGGATTGTAGTCAGCCCAGCACTCTTGTTGTTACTAGAAAGCAAGTGTTCTTGGTAAACAGTATTCATGCTCCAGTACAGATCATCGACCATTTCAGACACCCATACGACAGCTCGTGCTCCGCTTCGCTCACGAGCCCCTTTCCCTACCCGCTCTTCAGTCAAAGACATCCATAACATATCGCACGTTCCTCAACGACTCAATCCACTCCGCGGCGCTCTTTTCATCCACCTCGGCACCCTTTTGCTTGTCCATTTCCATCCTCAGCTTGATCGCCATGTCCCTCGCCGAGTTGGCCACCCCCCTGGAGCCACAGACAAAAACCTTGGCCTGCTTCCTCCAGAGCGCCACAATCTCGTCCCGGTCATGCCACATGCGATCCTGCACGTGCCTGCACCCCTCGCTGGCCTCGGCCTCGCGGCTGTATGCCCGCCGGACGCTCACGGCGCCGAGCTTCTCCCACTGCTCCAGCTCGTCGCGGTACAGGTCGTCGTGCGCCCGCGAGCGGCACCCGAAGAACAGCAGCGCAGGCGCCAGCCGGCGGCCGGCGGCGATCATGCTGGCGCGCTCCTGGGCGAAGGCGCGGAAGGGCGCGAGGCCCGTGCCCGCGGCGATGCAGACGACGGGCGTGTTCTCGGCGTCCGAGGGCAGGCGGAAGGCCGTGCTCGGCGTGCGGATGCCGACGTGAAGCACGTCGCCCGGCGCGAGGGAGTCGAGGTACGTCGAGGCCACGCCCATGTACTGCTGGCCAGACCCTGAGAGGGAGGGCGCGTTGAGCACGGAGAAGGTGATGGTTGCGTGCTCCGGGTTCCACATGGGGGAGGACGAAATGGAGCTGCGAGCTGTCAGCGCGTGATCGGACTTCTGCGGACGCATTCGTGCCGTTTTTCTGTTGAATGTTGCCATTCATGTTTCGCCGAGGCAGGAAAGAAAGAACTTACTACTGTCGCACACGCATGGGAGGCAGCATTGATAGGAACAGACCAACGGGCAGCTGCGCGCTGGGGAAACGCTCGAGAATGTCGAGGACGGACACTCGCTTGCTGCTGATCTCTTCGGCGTAGGCATCACCGGACAGGCGGGTGATCTCTGCCTTGGTCTTGTCGTCACTGACAGCCTCAGCAAGCGCGAGAAGGTTCTATCAGAAATCTGTTAGTAAGGGGAGAGCTGGATGGGGGTTGCAGTTCTGCATAATGAGCACCCACTCTCTTGGTAGCAGGCTGGCCCAGCTCGACGTAGGAACTCAGCAGGTCATAGGCCGGCACGCTCTCGTTGACAGGAAGTGAGGTCGGCCCATCGGTTGTGATGCTCAAATGAGCGTCTCGGGGCAGCTGAAGGCATCGCATCGCCCTGTGCACGGTTTCCTTGGGGTTGATGGGCAGCACCGCGAGGTAGTCGCCAGACTTATAGCTCAGACCCTCGGGCAGCTTGATTTCCAAGTGCTTCTTCACCTCCTGCTGCTCGCCGTCTGCCTGGGTGAGGACTCGCGCATCGACAACAGTGGCATCCTTGACGTCCTGGCGGAGAGTCGAGGTCCGGGGGTTTGTGATCTCAACGTTCATACCCTTGACCTTGTGAGTCGGCGCCGCATCGCTCTTAGTTTCAGTCTTGTACTTGCTTTCCAGAGCGGGCCAGAGGACGTCATCTTCCCACGTCTCGAATTCGGTAAAAACCTCGCCCGTGGACACGTCCGTGAGACCCATTTCCGCAAGACGGGTTCCGCCCATCGCTTCCATCTGGGTGTCGACCAACTTCGGAATACGATGGAATGTCTGCACCCAGTCACGGTTGCCGCAGCCAAAGACGACGTAGTTAACGTTCTTCAGAGGTGCCTCGTCCTTTTTCATACCCTCAACCCAGGCAACAAAGTGGCCGGCGTTGTCTGGAGGGTTGCCTTCGTATGAAGCCGTGACAATGACCACGGGCTGATCAGTCGGCAGCGTCTGGTTAGCACTGTCGAGACAGTCCACCTTTGTAGCGCGGAAGCCGTGTGATGCCGCGTCGGAAGCCACTCGGTGAGCGAGCGCCTCGCACGTGCCGCTGTTGGAGCCGTAGAGGACGGTGAGGGGGAGACCCTCGCCCGTGGCGCTCGAGCCTTGAATTTCCTCGGTCTCCTTCGTAGCTTCGGGCTGCACGGCGAGGCCGGCAAGACGGCGCTCGAGTGTCGTGGGAGTCAGACCGTCGCGGAGGACGGCGCGCATGTGCATATCCTTGGGCTTGATAGTTAGAGTCTGTTTGAGGTGCTTGTGATAGGTTGGGTCGAGGATGAAGTTGAAGTTCTGCAGGAGCATGGCCATGACCAGAAGGGCCTCCTGCCAGGCGAAAGGACGGCCGATGCAGGCCCTCATGCCGTTTCCAAACGGCTTCCAGCAGTTGGGGAACTCCTTGTTGAGGCGGTCGAACTCGGCGTCAAGCATGCGCTCAGGGACAAAATCGTTGGCCGTCTCGCCAAAGACGAGCGGGTCGAGCTGAGACTTGGCAAGCAGGTTGACGATGGTCTCGCCCTGCTTCACAGGATATTTTCCGCCGAGCAGGGTATCTTCGAAGGCCTCGACCGTGAATAGGGGAATCGTGGCGTTGAGACGAAGAGTCTCGCGGAGAACGGCCGAAATATACGGTAGTTTTGCCATGTGCTCAACCTTGATTGTGCCCTTCCCGCAAACATCGTCGACTTCTTTCTGAGCCTTCTGATAGGACTCTGGATGCTTCAGCAGCTCGAGGAAGGCAAATGACAGGAGACCAGACGTGGTTTCGTGGCCGGCGATCAGGAACGTGATGAGGTTATCCATGATGCTCTCGTCTGACATTTTCTTGCCAGTTTTGGAGTCAACACCTTCTAGCATGGCCGTCAGCAGATCACGACGATCACTCTTGCCGGCTTTACGCGACTCGAGGACCTCCTTGGCGGTTGTCCGCAGGACACTAATGTCAGCATCAAACTTTTGATCCCTGGCGCGGTAGAAGAGCGACGGCAGCGGTAGCCTGTTCGCGCGGTGGCCGCACTCGACCAAAAAATCACCCATGGACTCGATGAAAGGGTGCAAGACCGGAGAATAGAAACTGTTGAAACGGAAGCCCATAGAGCATAGTGCCAGGGTATCGAGCGTCAGTCGCGTGAAATCGTCAGTGACCATGATGGGCGTGTCGGGGCCATAACGGGCCCATTTGAGGGTGAGCTGAGAGGCAATGTCGTGCATCTCGTCGAACATGTTGCGAATGGAAAGGGGCCCGAATGCGGGCATCAAAATCCTGTGGGCGATCCCCCAGTTCTCCTCTCCCATTTTCGCCTTCACTGCCTGTTAGATCGCTCATGAGATGGCAGGGAACGTCTCCAGCAGAGATAGGGAACTCACTGTGAATAAACCATCGTGAACACCGTTTCTTACTTGCTGCACAGGGATTAGAATGGAGAGCGTATCACGAAAAATGTTTTTTTTCTGGCGCACATTTAATGATGAGTTGACCGACTTCTTGAATCGCTTCTCATCGCACGTCTCGTTGACGAGCTTCTGGGTGGACACCAGGACGACTGTCCTGCCAGGGAACCTCAATCGGTAAATTTCACCTTTGGGCGGGCGACTGTTAGCCAAGGGCTTTAATGCTTTCTCTCATCGCCGCATCGGTTGTGATGGCGACCCTGCATCAGTCCAGAAGAGGGGTGTGTAGCAGTACCAAATCGGTCGGCCATTGATGTCATCGATCCCAATGGGAAATCGGGGTCCATCTCCTTGACGTTGCCAATGAGCGGTAGGCCCTGGGGCTCAGGTATAGGTGTTTCTTCAGCCATCGTCCGGATGGTTGCGGACTGTATTGAATGGGACTAGCGATGGAGGTGAAAAGGAAGAAGATGCTACGATATGAATGAGAAGGATGTGAGGGGTATTGGTAGTTTGTTCAAATGGGCCGGGTTGGGTAGGCAAAAGTTAGATAGAAGCCTCCTTCACCGCTGGTGATATATACATTCCTCCACTACCTTAAGGTGCCTTACCTGAGGGTACGGCACCCAGGGTACGGTGCTGTATCGCCCGTGCGATGATATGCGCCAAACTTCATCCGCCCGGCGCCTTTTACAGAAACGGACCGGAGGACCACGCGGCATGTTTGTTCCAACAAATTCCGCTCCCAAACAAGTCGTGGAAACAAGTCGTGGTGCCCTAGTGGCTCGCCTCGCTCTCGCTCAGCGTTACGCAAGCAGGTTGGACCAGCAATGCCATGGTGACGTTTTGGACTGTTTCAATCCGCCTCTACAAGCACAGCAAAAATGAACGATGGTGCGAACAGGGGGCGGGCCAACAGGGGCCTTGGGAATAGGGACCGAAGACAGGGTGGTAGCGGGTGGGTGCCGACCACCAGTGAGATTCAGGGTAATCAATCTGCAGTGTCGGCACTCCCTGTCCCGATCTAGTTATTCTCGTACAGCATGATCGGTCACCCCGGCCGGCGGTCAGTTGGCTGGCTGCCCGACTGACCATATCGTGTTCATCTGTTCATTGACTCGCGGGCTATGCACGATGAAGTCAATTTGCATACATAGGCCACGAAACCTACGAGCAGCCTCAGAACACCTCCATCTGCCATGAATTCTGCCTCTTCTAGCGCGCTATGGAGCTATGGCCACGGCACTGCAGGGAACTAGGGCCAGCTATTACTGACGGTCCCAAACTCTGAAGCCCGCTGATGAGCTAGGCACTCGTGGATAGTGGATAGGGGATACGCCCAGTATGAAGACCCGTTCAGTGGTCTCACTGTTCACGCTCATTAGCGACTGAATGGCTTGATTTACCATACATCCTACACTCGGTAAGAAGGCCTGGTCTGGTTTGCGCGCTTGATCCTCGCCGGGCTCAATATCCGGGACTCTCCCAAAGCCGACCTCTACTATCCCCACATGAACCCGAGGTTCTTTGCTTCTACCTAGACAAAGGCGTATTGGTGGCCCACAACTTACCAGGCCGGTTTCAATGCATCGTGAGGAAGCTTGGGGCAGAGGGTGGTACGTCCGTATCACTGACTGCTCCTCAACAATTCTTCCGAACCGAGGCCTGCTGCCACTTGGCTTTCCCGTACCGCGACAACCTTGCCTCGCCTTGTGGAACCTCGATCGGCACTCTCAAGCCCTCATTCACACGGCATGACTCGCTAGAATCTAACGTCAAATTTAGCGGTCCACAAACGCCCACAAACCGCGGCTTCTCGGCCGAAGCGCCATGTGAAGAAGCCAACCACCCCCCGGACCAACTTTCGACCAATTTTCAGTCCGACTCTTGTCCCGTTCGGACACTGCTCCGACGGGGTGGCGATACGCCGCCGCTCCGTCTGCGACAATCTGCTGTATGTGGGCTATGACAGGTACAGCACTAAGACGACCGCGTGTCCTCGCATTGGTGATGCTAATGCTCAGGCTTGGAACCGGAAGATATTGATAAGATCTACAATCGCGGGCTCGCATGTATGCCAGGCATGGTCACCCTCGAGCAACCCGCGCTATGCCCAGTGCATAGGGGGGGGGACGGTGCCAAGAACAGTGCAGCCACGATGGAAGCCTAGCAGGCTTTCTTCCCAGGTTAGGTATCTTGGCCAAGACAACAGCTGAACAACATCCAAGGGGATTATCATACTATTCACGCTTTCGTCGGCAGAGAAACGTTTGTCAAATGCATTCAAGTTTCACTGCATTGCGCAAGCTTGCTGCGCCTTCCTTGGTTGGCCCTAGGCCGCCTGAAAATGCAATACGCTCCGCTGTAGTGGCTTCAACTGGAGCCATGTGCGATTGACTGGTGCAGGATCCACGCGAGGTTGCTGATATTCTTTCGGCGCTTCATGCCAGCCAAAACAAATTGATTGTCCATGTTCATGCTGGCAAAAGTGATGCCTCGTACTGGAATCGAACCAGTGATCTCATCATTACTAGTGATGCGCTTTACCACTAAGCCAACGAGGCATTTCTTGTTACCATCGGGTTTTGCAGGAGTACTAGTCAGTGTCCAGCCCCTCTCTGGGCTCTTCTTGGGCTTTTCCTTGAGACTACATGGCCAATTCTGGTGATTCGAGCTGTTCAACCTTGCTCCTATTCATTCCATGATTTACGGCGGGAATACAATTTCAAAGATGCGATACGTCTAAGAATTTACAGCTCGTGAACCCAAGTGGGCATTCAAGGTCTGGAGCACAGTATGTTCGAATAAGGTATGTTATAATCATTCCTGTACTTTGTTACTAGTATTGAGAGTGCAAATTAGGACTAATGAGAAAGGAGACAGACAGCGATGCTCTAGCCGATGTCGAGGAAGGTGGTAAGCACCACTGATGACGACGTCCGGCCATGTGCGCCATTTCCAAAACATTCGGCGTCACTTCCTTGATGAGAACAACGCAAAGGGACCTTAAATCTCGTGAGATGTGTCGATATCCGTTTCTTGTTGCGGCAGGGTATATCCTCCGAGTCCGGCTCTTGTGTTATAATTATGTTCATCCGACGCCGTGATAGACTAAACGATGGCTATCCTCGCGAGTCCGTCTCATTGCTGTGTTGGACCCTTAACATGTGGTATATGCGTATAGATTGACGAAAATGCATTGTGCATTAGAATTGGATGGGCGGGTATGCGGTGTGTGTCGTGGGATGGGAAAATGCTGTGGATAAAGATACTCGACTCTCTGCCTTCTTGATGTTGAAGGAACCGAATTGAGTGTTTCAATTTACTGAACGGCATTTCGGATCCAAACTGGCCTGCCCGGTCCGTCACCAAGGTTGCTTTCGATGTCGACCCTGAGTGGCGAGAAGCCGTTCTCGAAAACGGCGTTGATGGGCAGAGGAGTCGACCCGCTGTAGCGCAAGCCAACATTTATCGTATCATCGCCGTCGACCACCTTGATGAGGTTGTCGTTGATTTTAAGAAGCATGACGAGGATGCCGATAAGCGCTCCAGTGGCCGCCAGCTTGACGATGATGTCGAGGAACGCGAGAATCTTGGAGCCGCCCGAGGCACGGGGTACGTCACTGGCCATCTTGTGCTTTTTCTTCAAATTTCAATAGATCGGGCGAGGAGAGGCTTGTTCTTCGTGGAGTATGTGCTCCCGGAAGGCGTTAATGTGGGATCGATAGATGCTTTAAGCAAAAGTGTTCCACCAGAAAGGAGCGGACATACAGCGCCAGACCCCGCATGACTGAGAGCGGCGTCGGTCCCTTAATATCTTGAATGACAGCCCGCCAAGGCTTTGAGCTTCCAAGTTCTGTCGTGATAGTTGCAGGGTAGCGCACGAAAGCTTTCAGCTCCTGCATGCTAAACTCGACCCCTTGTCCACGCCACCAAAATAAGCCCGGACTAACGACTTGCCGCAGCGCCCTGGCGGCGACGATCCATGGCTGACTCCATGCATTGATTGGTCTCAAGCTCTTATTTCTACACTGCGATCTGCTTCGTGATATGAATGTGGCTTAATCCTGCCACGCCGCTAACGGCGCTCCTTGCCTCGCTTGACTCCTGACAACGTTGAATGAGGTAGGTGGAGATTGTTAGGCAGTGGCGGGGATACGCGAGTCTTTCCGTCTTTGTATTGGTATGAGACTGCGGTCCAAGGTATAATCAAATGCCTGGAGGTCACGCGTGCGTTGATCGCGTATCACCAGCGGTGATGAAGCTCGCTCAGAGTTCGACAACATTCTATGGCTTCTTGGTTCGAGTGCAGCGCTCAATCTATGGAGGCATTTACTATCGCATCACTGTGCTGTCAGACCAGTGCATACAAGGAGAAGCACCATTCTCCAATCATCGAATATTTGCCATCGCGGGAGGAAGAAATAATGATGTTGTAATCTATGCGCGGAAGGAGCGCTTGGGAATCAATCAGTCAAACTTGCTAACAGCCCCGATCCACTCATTACGAACGAAGCTATTTCACTCACTTGACCTTGACGTTAGGGTCCTGAAGCTGGAAATGCATAATACTGACAATCCCAGTCAGGTTTATTTGAATTCGAACCCACATGCGCTCTATCTGGCTAATATGAAGGGTGTTCTTACCCCAGGCTTGTCTAAACCCTCGCATTCAGAGGTCGTATTCCCTCGATAAGACAGATATGAAATCTTGTGTCAACCGTTGAAGTTAACATGGGATCACACCTACTTCTGAAGCTAAGGGACAGACGCTCGTATCACCGGCCAATTATACTATCAAAGGCACCTCATCTCCCTCGGTCACCACAGACCCCGAACCGTCCGTTACAGAGCCAGTACGCTCCTTCTCTTGCTTTGCCAGACGTCCCACATCAACCCAATTCGGTGGGTGACGCAGAATATCGTGACCAACATCCTCTGCATCGAGACCAAAACGCAGCAAAGCCTCCTCTGAACACCACTCGCCGGTGCCCATCAGACCAACAGGCACAGTTGGCGAAACGGCAGATCCAGTTTTACCTTCAGCCATGGCGTATCCCGCGGGAACAGTGATACTCGGGACGCCACAGTAGTTGGCCAGCCACACATACTCCATCGTCTTCATCGTCTGATCTCCATCGCTAATGCCATACTTCAGCTCCTTTTCGTTCCGAATCGGCCAACCAGCGCTGGCGCTCGTAGGGGTGACAATGATCATCCCAGGATGCTGCTGCCACAGCCAGGACAGGTGCTCCATCAGCACCCGCCGTAGCTTTTGGGCGAGAAGAAAGTCCCAGGCCGGTGTGGTGCGTCCGAGTGCCAGGAGGATTCGATTGGCGGGTGAGATGCCTTTTGTGCTCTGCACGAGACTAGATGCGTCTGTGAGGAGGGTGATGGCATGTGCTATTTGTCCTTCGGCCACAAGCGGAATGTCAATGGGAACGACGGTGTAGCCCTTTTGGTCAACGAGACGGTCGATGAGGTTCTGGCAGATCTTTTGGACCTCTGGGTCGGCACGGGAGATCCAGTCTATGGGGAAACCCAAAATCTTGGTCTGCTCCCCCTCTGATGAAAAGTCGAAAGGTTTTGCTGGCGGGAAGAAGGATTGGGGATCAGGCACGCTTGTGACTTCGTAGAGGGCAACCAGGGAGCGCATGTCGGATGCAATCGGACCACGCACAGCAGCCGTTCCGCTGTGATTCTGGCCCGGGTAAAAGGACACCCTTCCGTGAGTGGGTTTGAGTCCAAAGACGGAACAGAAGGATGCAGGGAGACGAATGCTGCCGCCCCCGTCGGCTCCCATGGACAAGGGCACAATTCCAGTCGCGACGGCATATCCACAACCTGACGAACTGCCACCCGTGTAGTAGGATGGGTCGTACGGGTTTCTCGGCGTTCCATGGAATATGTTGTAACCAGCGGTGTCTAGAAGAATTAATGATAATCAGAGGGTGAGAAGGGCTGAGGTATGAGATGGAGTCAACTTACCCATGCCGAATTCGTGCAATGACAGCTTGCCGTATATGACCGCACCAGCCTCCTCTAGTTTTGACACACACCAAGAAGGCTGGCCTACATTACCCCGAGCCCCTGGCCCGACTTCAAGAAATTCAGCATAATCGTGGATGCCGCCTTGAGTAGTACGGTAGCCAAGGACATCGTACTCATCTTTTACGGCCGTTGGTACACCGTCCAGCGGCCCGAGGGATCTCTTCTCGTTATATCGAATCGTCGATGCCTCGGCTGCTCTGAGTACCAGCTCAGCATGCACCTCGATCCACGCCACGGAATGTTCGCCGGGTGGCGACGTGTCGCGGCGGATGAGGGGCAAAATTGCATGTGCGACATCCAGCGGCGTGAGTTCTCCTGATAGATACTGGGAACGGTAGTATGCCGCCGTATTTGGGAACATGGATGATTTGCGCGCAAAATGATGTTGATCCAAGATGCCCTCCGAGTCCGAGTGATCAGTGGGCTTCACTTCGGCGTGGCTAGCATCGTCTACGACAGGGAACACGGCAGGGTCATGTCGTGGCTCCACGGTGACGATGTAGTCCCAGATGTCTCGGAGCGACCCGAACTTGGCGTTTTTCCATGCGGCTCTGCGAACGAAGCTGACATTCTCCATACTGTTCGCGCCATCAGCCTCAAAAAATGGGAGGGCGTGCTACGCTACAGGTCATCGTAACAACTCACAAGAATGCAGCAGCTACGAGGAACCAGCCGTATATCCTGGGGTTCGGCCCGCCATCTTTCCTCTGCGGTACGTTTGGTCTACACTGCAAGTCAGCTTGACGTGCCTCTTCCCGTAAGGTGCATGAAACCTCAAGATAAGTGCTGGAGAGGCTTACGCTCGGACAGGATCTGGATACAGGAACATGCGCCGGGGCGCGGGAGCAGACATTGTGCAATGATTCGACCGGCCGGCCACAGAAACGACGTTGGACAAACGGTAGGGAGGCGTTGATGCCAATTTGAAAGTGCAGTGACAAAACAAAAGGTGACGTCTGGAATATAGTTCAGGACGTCAGTGTGTCATGACCATCATCCGAGGGTGCCGACGTGGATCAAGCACAGGCTGTTTGGTTGGTGGGTCTCGGGGAGCCATTAGTGGCCGGAGGCCCGGGCGGCAGACGGAGATCCGAGGCCAGCGTATTCACGAGTCACACATCACCAGATCAGCTGGAAAGCCTCACCAAACTCTTATCAGATGTACTTGACGCTACCACCATCGCAAAACTCAGACCAGCGTGTCTCTGGTTCGGTGGGGTCCTTAGGCGGACTTGCATCAGGTAGCGAGTGAGCGAACACACTAATCAAGGACGAGGAATGAGCAACCTATCGAAACGAAACATCCTCTTACATCAGATCCTTGAATGCCGGTGCCTTCGCGAGGAATTCCTTCCAGCTCGTTAGAGGGTCCTCGAGGAGCGCGTGCGACTCGTCTAGAGATGCACCGCCATAGTAGCCGCCCTCGTCCATGAGACGCATGTTCTCGAGCATTTCCTCTGCGGCAAAGTCGGGGAGTCCCATGCCTTTGAGAATGTCGGTGTAAGCCGTGTGGGGAAGCGAGAAGAAGGTCGCATCCTTGCCAGCCTCGGGAAACACGGCCTTGAACTCCTCGAGGAGCTCCTTCGGCGTCATGTATTTGTAAGCACCCAGCACCCGCTTTCCCAGGACCTTTTCCTTGTTCTGAATGATGGATTTGACGACTTTGCCCGTGTCGGTGATATCGAAGACGGGAATGGGTGCGCTCTCGGGCATCGGCAACGCCAGAGTCCACACGTGAGCGGGGGGGTCGGCGCGCATTGCCTGGCCGGGAATGTTGGTCATGTAGAAGCCTGGCATAAAGAAAGTTGCGGGGATGCCAAGAGAGCGGGTATGCTCCTCCACCGCAGCCTTACCGTCAAAGTGGTAGACGTGGGGGAGCTTGCCGTTGGTCACTGAGGCACGCCATGTCAACTGCGCTGATCAACGAGGCTCAAAAGCGCCTTTGGTACTTACATTTCTTGACATCCATGAGAGAGCTCCAAATGAAGTGCTTGACGCCAGTTTCTTGAGCGGCATCGGCAATGTCTTTTCCCTGTTTGACCTCGAGCTCTGCGTTCAGGGATTCCCAGTAGTTGGTCACGGCGAACACGGCCTCAGCCCCGGCAATAGCTTGGACGACCGACTTCTTGTCAGATAAATCGGCCTTTGTGCGCCTGTCAGCTTGGAGACCTTCTTCTAAGATATAGGGCTCAGTGACCAGCGGGATTACCTGGACAGTCTCGGCGCCCTGGGCCGCGAGCTTCTTGGCGGACTCTTTCGTGGTGTCCCGGGTTACAGCACGAACAGACCACTCGCTCGAAAGTCTGGCATCTTGAAGGATCGCGGAAACCACCGAACCACCTTGCTGGCCAGTGGCTCCAAACACGGTAATGATCTTCTTTGCCGTCATCTTAGGTTTGAGGGCTTGAAAAAGTAGGCGAGTAAATTGATATCGCGACTTGACTTCAGGGTCGTGATACCCTAGGGAAGGGTGGTGTGGGGTGAAATGATGTGCAACTCTGGAGAAAATCACCGCTGCGTGCAGGCACTGCAGTGTTTAATAGTAGCTCAATAATCACCTAAAATGTCATTCTGCATAGGCTCTCGTGTGTCACAAAGGCGACATGAAGCCAACGCTGGTTCGACACATGCACTGGTCTAGCACTTTCAGCACCCATTGGACATCAACATGCGTGTGCAGTGCATCATTAGGAATTAGAGTTCGGCGTGCAGGCGACTCAAGGTTTGCACAGCAAATGATCAAAGGCTAGCGATGAGGCACATCACGATACTGGTGCGGGGTTCATCATTCTGACGCAGCACTGTTGGTCACTAAACCTTTCGACTACCTGTTTTCAGGTCATGGACAGCTGCCCTTACGCTGGCTCATTGCAGAGGCGCTCCGCAAAGACACATGATGCAGATTCTAGCACTGTCGATTAATTGGCCGACGGGAACGAGTCCTGGGCATGGGCAAAGCCCGAATGGCCAGGCCCAGTCCTTTGATCGCATGTAAAGACTGGCGTCGGCCAGTTCGTCCACTACCTGGGGGCATCACGATGGGAATGATTTATCATCAATAGCTCCAGTAGACTTAGAAATATGTGAATCAATATTCCTAGACCAGTTGCATGAAAGCTGCTCGAACTACGGAGGATGTGCGCTATGTCACTAATCCGGCTCCGGGGTTAAATGCGGTATTGATGCTCGGATATCGAACTATGGACATATCCTAACTCCGTATACGCATAGCACAGGTGTACTGACAAATTCAAATGACGACAAAAAAAAGGATTGATCATGTCCATGCTGCTCATGGCCGACAACATATCTGAAAGCTAACTAGCTCTATCCTTCAGCTGGTTGTCGTCGTTTTATTGTTTCCAACTGAGGTAGCCTCAAGTGTTTGCATCTATTTATTGCCGCCGTTGTGTGAAATCCTCGCAAATATGACGTCAAATAAAAAGTTCATACTCATTACTGGTAAATCCCAAGCCGCCGTAGCGGTATGCTATCAGCTAACCTTGTGCATAGGCGCGAATTCGGGAATTGGGTACGATACGTCGTACATCCTCGCCAACGCCTCAGCAGATAACCATGTCATCATGACCGCCCGTTCAGAAACCAAGGGCCGCAAAGCTCTACTTGAAATCGAAGCTCGCAAACCGGCTGGTACGCTGAGCTTCGTCGAGCTTGACATTACCTCTGACGACTCCATCAAAGCGGCCGCGGAGCAATTGGCAGTGAGATTCGATGCTATCGATGTCTTGGTCAACAATGCCGGCATCTATAGCCATGACGGGCCTGTCTCACGCGAACACCTCCAAGAGGTCTTCAACACCAACGTATTTGGCGTAATGTTATTGACGCAGGCTTTGGAGCCCTTACTGAAGAAGTCTGTCGACCCTCGAATCATCAACGTTTCATCTTCGCTTGGCTCCATCAACCTTCGAATGGACAAGTCCATCAGGGAGTACCATGTGACTGGCGAGGTCTACCGCATGAGCAAGGCGGCCCTCAACATGTTGACCGCATCTCTGGCCTACCAGTACAGAACTTGGGAGCATCCTGCCAAGGTTTGGGCATTTGACCCTGGATATGTCGTTACCAACCTGGCAGGAGAGGGCGACAGACAGAACAAAATCAACAACGGTGCAGAGTCGGCAGAAACCAGTGCCCAGGGAATCTTGGAGATGATCCGCGGAGACAGAGATGGAGAAATGGATCGATTTGTAGCAAAACAGGCTAAGGTGCACCCTTGGTGATTTGCTGGAGTCCTTGTCACGCTGCCGTAAAGAGGACGGCGCCGACATCAAATGTCATGAAGATAGATATACAAATGAGGTGGTCGAAAAGAGATGGTTTACACCAGGGATCAATTTTCTACCAGTGCATTCTTTGATCAATCATCGGTTTCATATAGTCTTGCATGCCTTTTCATTGTACACTTCCCAGCCCAGTCTGCCTTCCTCGCTGATCTTTTGATGTTTCTGCTCTCAATTTGAGAACGTCATATGATCAAAATAGAAAGAAGGCTCTCCGAGAACGTTTCATTCTCGTTGTGAGTCATGAACATGACAGTGTATTGGCGCAGCTTGTGATCGACGATAATGTGAACAATAGAACGCTCACACATCCTGATGCTGAGTATCGACCGGCGTCCCGTTGCTCTCTCCACTTCGAAGCATGAGTTCGATCTTAATGGTAGTTCGTTAGCTTCATAATATTGTATCCTTGAGGAAGATCACGACTCACCAATTCCAAGTCTGCAAGAGCCGCCTCAGGCTCTTGCTCCGGGCGTACTTTGCCAGCAACAAGGGCTTCTCCCCAGGCACGGATCTCGGGAGGAACTCCAGACCTCTCGTTAGCCACAGTCTCAACCGTCTCGGCGCCATCACGCGAAATTGTGACCTTTTCGTTCTCGATCTTGATCCACCCGTTCTCGCACGCAACAGTCCACTCATCGGCGATCAGGCTGGTGCCCCTGGATATCTGGAACGTTCCAGTCACGCCAGTCTTGGTCTTAATGATGACATCGGCCGTGTCAACGGGAGGAAGGTATTCCTTGATCTGACTTGTGAACGAAGACAGACGGGCAACCTGATCACTCGACAGGGAAGCAAGCAGAAGACGAAGACCGGCCATATAGTGGACACCTCCATCGAGGAGATAGCCACCCTGATGGGTCGGGTTCCTTCGCCACTCGGTGACTAGACGACTGCAGTCAGCAAGTGTGCCACATCTTTGTAGGTGATCTCAAGGCGTCTTACGGTTGAACTTCCAATTCAGGGGAACGCATCCATGCTGGCGGCCATGAAAGCCGATGATCTTGCCCAGAGAGCCTTTCTTCAGCTCATCGGCGGCGAACTCGTAACTCTTGAGGAAACGCCAGTTCTCGCCGATGGTCCAGCTCGGGCCCTTGATTTCGGAGCGGTACCACTTGATGAGCTCAACGGCGTCCTTGACGTTCTCTGCTACGGGCTTCTCAGAGAGGACATGCTTTCCCGCCAGCAGGGCCTTACGAATGTACGGCGGCTGATTGGCAATGGGCAGCCTACGCTGCTGTTAGTGTTTGAAGCTCACCAGCCAGCACTGCGCTACTCACGAGACAATAATGGCGTCAACATCGCTCCGCTCCAATAGAGCATCAAATCCGGCATCCCCTTCATCGGAGTAAAGCTGAGGGGATCCTGCTACGACGTCCGCGATAGATTGTGCAGACTTCAGGGTTCTCGAGAAAACCGCCTTGAGGGTAAGGTCCTTGGCAGCCTCGATGGCGGGCTGGATGTCCTCGTTAGCCGCAATTGTGGAAAATACGCAATGCTGCGAAAGAGACGTGAGTTTTTCGTACCGCGTGCTCCTCGCGCGCCCAAATGCCTGAGTTCAAGAGGTCAGCCAAACATCGTCAGAGCGAGAAAGAGTTGGCAAGAGCCCCGCTCTGGGGTGTAAGTAATGCTGGCAAGGTGAGGGTTGGGACAAGACTGACCTCCACCCACAAGACCGACTCCGATAGACATTGTGTGATGAGAAAGTTTTTTCTAGTTTCAGAGGTTTGATTGATGAAGTGAAAAAAAGCAAGAAAAGAATTCAGTGCAAATGACGGCGATAGGAAACCTGAAGTATGTTCCGTCTGTTGCTTGCGATCAAGCCTCATGTGTGTCATGGCGACCCCGCTGTGCACTGTAGTGGTGTAGTGGGCCAAAGTGGGATGTCCTGGTGGGCTCACAGCGCTTCTCATCACTCGGGGCTCCCCTGTCGTGATCAGTGACCATCCCTCATTTGGCAAATCTGGGGGTGCAAATACGTCAATGGTGTACTGTTCCAGCGCCCCTCAGCCTGTAAATGTGCGCTTGGTGGGATGGAAGCCCGCTACTCCCCGACATCCCACGCACTGGATCCGTCACTCCCCGACACGCCATTGGGATCCCATTATTAATGTGCTATGCTCCCCTATCTTTTCATATTCCAGCATCTAGGTTGCCATCTTGAAAGTATGGCAAAGAAGGGAATCATGCTATAATTCATTATCAGCCATTAGTGATTGTCTACTACATCGAAGGCGCGCTGGTGAGCACCATCACGTGGTTGCAAATAACAGGATCTGTATTATGTCATCATTGTGGTGAGGGACAGCACCAGCTAGTCGGTCATGAAGGCAGGGTAGCTTGGTACTTGTCTGGCTGGGCACGGGAAGTGCTCACGACGCTGACTTCGTGTCTTCCTACTTAAATGCTCACCTGACATCGACCTTGCCGCCTCGGAAACATCTACAGGACTGCGCCTTCGTCATAGTGTGTAGCACCATGCTTGGGTAGCAATGTTCAAGTTTGTATCCGACAATGTCGGCGGTGTTGGGACCAAACGCAAGCACTCTGGCAAGTCCTGTGATCAGTGCAAGAAGCGCCATGTGAGTCCTGGAGAGCTTTCTTGGCGCGTACATGACCAAAAGCGGCGGTCTTAGACATCTATTGAACTTAGCTGACAACATGGCAAAGAAAAAATGTTCCCATAATCAGCCTGTGAGCTCAAATGGGTCTCCTGCAACTCGATCGTCGTCAACACAGAGGCTCGATCAACCTCGGAGCGAAGACTCTGCTGTCGCGGATGAAAACTCGCGAGTTATAGCAAAGACCACCAAACCACATGACACCTCTTCTGCGCTGGTGCGATCACTGCAGCCTCCGCAAAGCGCCAAGCCTGTATCATCATTGGCCCCGTCTGAAGGCGCATACTTGCGATTCGTCGGCGACCTGAGCCCCGAGGCTTCTTTCTTGGAAAACCGCACACGAAAACCCACTGTTCAGAAATCTTCGAGGCCAGGTGAGGTGGGAGTCTGGCTGGGTCAGAGAACTGATGACCAAGGCCCTACAGATGATCAGCAACAGGGCGGCAATGTCATAGTTGAACCGGTTGGCAGCCCTGCCTACCGTCTTGAGGGCTTGGCTGGACTTCAAGCGCTCTATCCCTACCTCCGGAGAGAGTGCGCACTCGTACTACCTCCCAAGAAAGAGTTCGAGCTCTTGTCACGCCTCTATTATGCCAAGTTCGATCCGCTATTCCCCATCTTGCATGAGGAAGCCATCGACCAGCACGATTTGATGGATGCCGTCGCTCTCAAGCAATGTATATGCCTACAAGCAGCCCTCGATCCGTCGATGAAACCTCATCTGAAGCTCTCCTTCGGCGAGAGTCTTCTCTCGCAACTCGAGTTTCGGTCTAGTATCGCAACGGCATTGAAACTGTCCCTGGACATGGGCTTCATCCGTAACAGGATGGTGCTGCTGCAAGTAACGGTGCTCATGGCTTTCTACACCGACAGATCTTCGGCGAGCGAGATTTCAACCGCATACACCGCACAAGCTGTTCAGCTGTCGCTTACCTTGGGCCTCCATCTCGGCTGGCCCGGTGACACCAGTAGCACGGAAAAATCTCGAAGGATTTTCTGGTGCGTCTGGACATTGGATCGCTTGAATGCTACTGCAAACGGGCGACCCATCACAATCCATCAACAGGATATGAATATGAGGATCTTCGAGGCAATACCAGAACAGCAACCCTCCTTTCGACTCTTCATCGGCATTACGCAGTTCCTTGATACTGTCATCTCTCAATACCGCCCTCATGCGACTCCAGATTGCCAATCTTCGACCGGCAAAGTTCACTCATTTGAAACTTTGGCTCAGGAGGCAGATGCTCTAGACATTGGGTTCTCGTTACTCGGTAAGTTGGTTCGAATCAAGAAACAGTACTGAGACAACCTTTGAGCTTCGCTAACCTGTCACATAGCTTCTCTGGAGATGTTCTACCTCTCGGTGGTAATCTTGCAGAGCCGACCACACAAGGGTGACAAATCGCCTGAGCGCGTCCCTTTGTCAGCGCTTCAGATATACAGCGCCTCGAGCATCGTGTCTGTCGCTCTTGGGGAGTTCAAAACGTCAATGACCTACTGGGCCATCCTCCCATACGCAGTGTCCATGGCCACCTCGGTAGCCTATCAGAGCCTACGAAATAGTAACGTACCCTACAAGCGGAAACAGGCGTACAGTACATTCCATAGCAGCTGTGACATCCTGGAAAAACTGAGTATATCATTTCGCTCCGCCTGCACAATGGCGAAGCTCGCCAACGATACATTGCAGGAGGTCGAGAGGGTGTCGGGGAACAGGAACAGGGCCAATCAACCGTCAAACAGCAGCAGACAGAGCGTTGCCAGAGACGTAGAGGCAACTGACCAGACTACCCAGACAACATTAGCAACCTTCGAAGCCGAAGAGCTCGAGGCAACGCAAGGCACGCAACTACGCCAAAGGCCCTCGGCGGAGGCTTCGTCTGTCCCCGTGGCCAGCGCTTACACGGCACCCTTGCCTGGACAGCCTAGTCTTGACCCATCTCAAATGACAATGGGCACCACTCCGTTTGACAACATGGACTTCACAGATGTCCCGGGAATATTCGAGGACTTTGACCCGGATTTCCATCTTAACCGCATCGATGCACTATTTTCGGCCGCCCTGGATCCAACCATGTCGTTTATGCCAGATGAATGGTTTCAAGAGGGTGCTTTCGAAGAGCACCACTAAGTGGGCACAGCGAGAACGAGGCGGGCATACCACAAAAACGCGACCGCCAACAGAGCCCCCAGGGAGACATCCCCGAACAGCGCAGACTTTTTAGTTCACTTCATCTGGGACCGTCACAAAAGCCACTGACGTGAAAAAATGCTGGGCCCCGCGTGATGTCAAGATCGCGGGTCTCCCTAATTCGGTTAAACCCGGCCCCCTACGGCAGCGGGATTCTGTAAATGGCATTCCGTGCACGCGAACTTCCTTAAACGGTAATCGCGATTCATCAACACTCGACCTGCTTTCCTTTACAGGTTCCCATATGCGTATGATGAACGGACTGCGAGCTGGAATAAAACATTTGCCAACTTGTATACCATGGTGCTCATGAGTTACGATATCCGCCTTTTCTTTTTTCGCCTGAACAATACTCTCAGCATGTCAGCCATAACGAGGTGTTCCCGCCTTCAACCAGCTTCGATCAGGCTAGGCTTGTCCCAGTCGCAGCGTCGGTTTGCAGGTGCTGAGGCCACGGCATCTGCACGCAAAGAGGGTGATATTTCATCGGTTTTCAGGTCCCTCTCTGGCGCCGATGACGAGGCATTGCCTACGAGGTTTGCCGACGTCAAGAGGGCACTCCTCAGTCGCAGTCCAAGCAGGAACGCCCTTCATGCGAGCTGGAATCGTCTCCTGGAGCGTCTCAGGGTTGAGACGGAAGAGATCAAGGCTAATAGGAACACTATCGTGCCGGAGATTCCATTCTCTGACTTGGCAAACCCTTCACCTTCCTTTAACGAGGCGTTCCGAAAACGAGGTGTTGCCGTCGTGCGCCAGGTCGTACCAGAAGATGAGGCCCGTTCATATAAGACGGAGGTACAAAAGTACATTGCCGCGAACCCTTCCACGAAAGGTGAGCACGACGAGGAACGAAACGTCTCAGTCATGTGCTAACAACCTTCAGCCTTCCCTCCTCATGACCCCCAGGTCTTTGAGCTGTATTGGTCCAAGTCTCAACTAGCGGCACGCTCTCATCCCAACATGCTCAAAACGCAGAAGCTCCTGATGTCGTATTGGCACTCGAAAGACGCCAATGCAGAGTTCTCGTCCGACCAACCCCTGACGTATGCCGACCGTCTCAGGATCCGTCAGCCTGGCGACGCTGGCTTTGCATTGGGCCCCCATGTCGACGGCGGCAGCGTGGAGCGATGGGAAGACGATGGCTACGGCAAGGGTCACGTCTACGACAAGATATTTGAAGGCTCCTGGGAGGAATTCGACCCCTGGGAGACAAGCACGCGGCTTGATGCTGTCTCCGACCTGTACAATGGCGCCGGTTCATGCTCCATGTTCCGAATGTTCCAGTGGGACTCTCAAATCATCGACCATTCACAGTCAGTTGCTAACCTTTGTCGCAGAGGCTGGCTCAGCATGTCACACACAGGCCCTAAGGAGGGAACTCTACTTGTGAACCCCCTGTTCAACCTCGCCACCGCATACTACCTCCTCCGGCCGTTCTTCACACCCAAGGCACTTCCCGCCCATAACTCTGCCACTGGCGAGGGTGAGCAGGTGTACCAGCCTGCGTTTCTGGATCCGAGCAATTGGAAGTTGGAAGACTCAATCACGTCGACACTCCAAGGCGCTTGGCCCGGTAGCGGCCAAGAGCTCAACCACGGCTGGCACCCCCATCTGAACCTCCCCTTCACCATGGTCCACGTCCCCCGCATCAAGCCGGGCGATTACGTCGCATGGCACTGCGACACTATCCACGCCGTCGACAAGGTTCACCAGGGCACCGGGGATTCGAGCGTGCTCTACATCCCTGCGTGTCCGACCACGAGGCCAAGCCTTGACTACGTGAGGCGGCAGCGCGATGCCTTCGAAGCTGGGATTCCGCCGCCGGACTTCCCGGGCGGTCTCGGCGAGAGCGAGCACAGGGGCAGGCCGGGTGTGCAGGACTTCCACTCCATGGCGGACAGTGCGGCGCGGAAAGCTGCGGGCTTTGCGGCGTTTGATGCGGCGGCATCTGCGACGCAGGCGGAGAAGGATTTGTTGCAGTACGGAAACAAGGTCATGGGTTTGTCGAGATGATGGAAATGCGCTTTGGAGTTGATGAATACGATTATGTGTTTTTGAACAATTTTCTTGCCCTGCGCCATCTCGCCATGCCCGTACTGATGATGTCCTTTGCCCCGTACTATGGCGGCTACATGAAAAATAGACGGCATGTCATGGCCACGTGCACTCTGCCCAACACCCAGTATGGCATAACTTCCCCACATAATCGAATGTTGGTACGCGCAGAGTGTCTCAGGGAAGACTGACGGGATCAAATCGCACAAACGAATCGTCTTGAACATGATGGTCATTATATATACATGCTACGCTAGCGACACGAGCTCCAGGGCTACGCCCGAGACTCGAGTCATATATACAGTCCTCCACTCTAGTTCTCGCCGTTGACCTTGGCAGCGTGCTGGTAGATCAGGACGTCGGCCTCGGTGTCGTTGAGATAAATGGTGAAGCCGTCGTTGTGGTTGCAGCCGTACGAGTAGCCGCAGTAGCCGTACTGCCAGTACATGTCGGGCATGCCGCCCTCGATGGACAGCTCCTGCCAGTGGCTGATGACCTCGAGCCTCGTCTCGTTGCGGACCTGGCCGAGGTACTCGAGGCGCTTGTCGGGCTGGAGCCAGCCGTACTCCTCAAAGACGACGGGCTTGCCGACGTCGCGGCCGACGGCGCCGTGGTCGACGATCCACTGGTTCGACCACTCGACCGTCTTGCTCCACCAGTCGGGGTAGAGGTGGAAGGTGCCAAAGTCAATGTTCTTAAGGGTCATCTCGTGGTCAAAGTCGGAGCCGTCGGCGCCGTTGTAGGCCCAGTCGTCGGACTCACGGTTGAAGGCGCCCTCGCCGCCCCAGGTGATGAGGTGGTAGGGGTCGATGCTGCGGACAAAGGTCGACATCTCGTCGGTCCAGGCGGACATGACGGCCGGGTTGCAGCCCGCGGGCTGCGGGGGAGGTGCGACGCGTCGGCCCGGCAGGCGGGGGCTCGTTCATGAGCTCCAGCGAAGATGTGGGCGAGTCCTTGTAGC
>NW_003315033.1:1432452-1435744 GCF_000150825.1 Verticillium alfalfae VaMs.102
ACGCCGAGGGTTGACGGTGTACACGTCCATGCCACCGTAGTCGGCCCAGTTGTTGGTGAAGGCGACGAGCAGCTTGATGCCAACCTTGGTCGCGGCGTCGACGACCTTGTCAAAGGGCTCGAGGTCGATGACGGAGGTGCCGTTGTCGTACCACTTCTGCAGAATCACCTCGGTGGCGCCGGCGCCCTCGCCACCGTACTTGGGCATGCCGTTCTTGAAATCCGAGGTCGCGTTCTTGTCGTTGAAGCCCCAGGTGCGGAACACCTTGAGACCGGCGTCCTTGGCGGCGGTCAGACCAGCCTCGACATCAGCTTGGTTCTAGCGCAGCAGCGTGTCAGTTTGCATGATGATTCTCTCGTTCCTGCAGCTGTTCCGCTGGCTTCACGACCACACCGGGGGGGGGGACTGACATTGTCAAAGGGAAAGTAGTACGCATTGCTGCCGGCAAAGGGAAAGTCCTTGCCGTCCAGCCTGAACTTGGTGCCCTTGGTCGTGACGAACCCCTTGGGCACACAGCGCGCCATGGCGCTCGTGGCCAGCAGACCGACGGAGAGAATGTCGAAACGCATGGTGAAGAGGTAGCAAAAGGATTGGACAGGCAGATGCTAACAAGGGGGTGGGGGGGGGGGCCAAAGCGAAGCGCGTCTCGAGAAACCAGACGTGACGATCCTCCTCGGTTTCCCCAGAAAAAGGAGGGCAGACCAACATGTTCAACTATTTATTCCATGCGTCGCCATGCCTTTTCCCTCCTCGCCACCCCGTCTCTCCAACACTGCATCCCCCAGAGTGTCAATTGACCAATGGACCACGGCGTCATCTCCAGGCTCATGAGCTAGAGCACGGAAGAAGGCTGCCCGCCCCCCAGAAAATCACAGCCGACACCCAGGCCCCGTTGACCCGTCCGCCCCATGGGCCCGCCCCAGCGGCATCACCACGTCGGGCGGTCATCATGGCACATGGAGTTGGCCAGGGGGGGGGGGGTTATACGAAGAAGAGGGTGGGAGGGATGGAGGGACGAAGGCATGGAGGCATGGAGGGTTGGAGGGGTTGGAGGGCTGGAGAGATGTGAGAGGGGGGGGGGGTTTCAGGGACATGGCCAGGGCGATGGAGGGCGGAGCGACGCGGTCCGCGGTTCCGACAGGGTTTAGTCCTCCCGGCGGCCATCCCGGACCCCTGACCGCGGTCCGCCGCGCCGGTTCGCGTCCCCCAGCTCCACCACCGGCAACGCCACCCTCCCATTGGCCCTGCCCCGGGTCCCGGGTGCCTGAACGGTGCTTAACCGACGTGAGCCCCCCCCCGTTGTCTTCGTCCCATGTGCCCGTCTGTCTTCTCCTCCCGCTCCACAATGGTAGTAACGCTCCACTAGGGTGTGTCGTTGACAACCCTGATGACAGTAGCGACGAGAAGCGCAAGACAGACAGAAGAAACCTAAGGCCAAAACGTGCCGTGATCGACTTGACCCGCGAGGGGTTCATCCGTGGTACGCATCTCGGTTCTTGTCTCTGTCTCCTTCTTTCCCCCGCCGCCCTCCTCTTGTCTTCCCCTCACTTCCTTCCCCTCATGCTTCGCCCCACGATTGTTTGTTGTTCCTCCCGGCTGCAGCCAACCCACACACACCCTCGCCCCCTGGCATCTTGGGGCCTGGATTTCGGTTCCCCAGCCGGGTCAATGCCATGTCAGTGACGCAACGAGGTGGTTGCATGTTCAACGAGGTGGTTGCATGTTCAACGAGGTGCTTGCATGTCCAACGAGGCGGTTGCATGCTCCTGAACCCAAGTTGATTCATTTGCAGCACGTGGCACACGGTACCGTGCAGCAAACGTCGTCCAAAGAAAGACCTCGCTGCTCGGTCAGACGCCCGCATCAAGATGGGATCAATGATTTGCTTGTGTTTTGAATGAACCTAGCAAGACAGCGTAAAAATGTACAGCTTGGTGCACCGGCAGCCCAACCAACGCCGTCGTTCGACTCGTGGCCCTCGTCCCGTTTGCGCGCTCTGGGCCGAATCGCTCGTTTTCCTTCCTTCATCATGTAAACCCCAAATGCAGCAAGTGAGATGGATGCAAAACCCATTCCATGATGGTGCCGCCCTCGCGCTGGTGATCCACCAAGCAACCGCAGACCCTGAACGCCAGACGACTTGAAAAAAAAAAAGAAAATGGAAACCCTGGTCCGTGACTTCGTTCCTTCGTTCTCATGGCGCACGCGCATGCCTCCTATCGTACCGTCACTCTGCTTGCCGACGGCCCAGCCAAAGCCTCCAACTCCATGGATTTCGACTTTCGTCCAGCCTACATCGGCACGCCTGCTAAGTGCACCCCCAGTCCCTAGTTCGTGTGAGTATGTCTGATGCTCGCACGTCGAAGGTTTTGCATCATCTGCTCCACCAACGCCATCGAATCGTGGGGCACCTCCGGAAAACCCACCCTGTCCATATCGTCAACCTCTGGCGAGGTTTGCGTTGTTGCCATGGGCGCCCTGATCGGCGGCAGTATCGGCGTTTCCGAGATTGCCTCGCCTGTGTATCCCGAGGGCTTCGACACAGAATGGCCGGTTGAGAGAACCTGCAAAGCCTGCGGAGGCAGCGGCACCGGCGTCACCTTGCCAGGAAGTCTCGGCAAAGGCACCGGAGTCTCGACGGCAGCTCTGTTGGATATCTGCGACGGTTGAGAGGGTGGCCCGGACGGAGCAGCATCCTGTGTATGGGCTACCGAGGCTTGTTGAGCCGCAACAGATATCGAATCGGTGCTCGTGCTAGTTTGCGATGGTACCAAAGGCTGCGCGGGGGTCGATTCGGGAGTCGAAACCACGACCTTGGTGGGTGAAGTGGTAGAAGCGTGGCCGAACATTGCTCCACTGGCTTTCGTTCGTGGTGTCGAGGTGGCTGCTTTCTGATGAGGAAGAGGCACTGGCGTCTCCGAAATTCGAGCCGTCTTGCTCTGTGCATTTGGCGATTGTGCAGAGTTGATGGAACCCACAGCACCACTGGACGTAGGAGAAGGCAATGCACTTGTGGGTGTCCTGGCGACCTCTGGTGTCTGAGGCTGGGCCTGGGGCGTTGCCTTTGTCGGTCCTGGTGTCGGTATTGGTGCCGGAGCCCGTTCCTTTCGCGCGCGGCTCGATACATGGCTGGCAGCGGCACAGGAGTCACCTTCTCGGGAATCTGATCGGTGGTTAGTCACGAAAGAGACAGAATATGGGAGCCAGGGGTCGAAGAATTGACTACCTTATCCGCGCCTTCGGTACTTGTGGCTTCGAAGGCTTCATCTCAGAGGCAGATTCTTGATTGGGA
>NW_003315033.1:1436146-1460123 GCF_000150825.1 Verticillium alfalfae VaMs.102
AGAATAGATGGTTGAGGATGAGACTGGGCAGCTCCGTGCGGGGCGTACGCTGGAGAGGGCCCTGCTGCTGGACCAGAAGAAACGGGATAGTGAACGATTTGCGATTGGGCACGAAGAGCTGGATTGTTGGGTGAAGAAAATGGGTTGTTGTTCGTCGCTGCGGCAGGCACAGTGGTGTTGGAACGGCCGTTGTGATCAGATGGATTGGAAGGTGGCCGGCTCGGCTGTTGCACTGTGGCAAGACCACTGTCCTGAGTTGGATTGTACGGATTGTGGTATCGACCGGGTTCCCTGGCAAGTTTGTGAGCTGCTAGAACACGGATACCTTCTGCAGGATGACTGGCTCTGGTGGAGTGGACTAGGAAAAGGGGGAATCTGGAAGGGTGAACTAACGTTTGAGCCTGGCCAGCTGTGAAGCTGGCTGGCGACTGCTGCAGATGCTGTACCTGCACCTGCTGCTGGGCTTGGTTGAAAGGCTGACTTTGCAGTTGCGATTGTTTCTGCGAGTTAGTCGCACTTTGTTGCGTAGCTGCATATTGCGCTGGAGAGACATGCGCTGGCTGTGACGGAGTGCTTGACTGCTGAATCACGGGCTGATACTGGTGCACCTGGAGCGTTCGGTTGCTGTCTGTGTATGATGTGCCCTGTTGGCCCTGCTGACTGCGTTGCTGGCTAGTGTGTTGGCCAGATTGATACGGTGATGGCTGGTTCATTGAAGAGGGCGTCGACCAGGTTCTTTGCTGCTGCTGCTGCTGCTGCGGTTGTCCATAGTTCGGTGGTGCATTTCGTTGCGCACCATAGGCGGCGGTCTGCGGGTTATAGGCAGGAGCATAAGAGGGAATGAAGCGATGCTGTGAATACTGGCTTGTCTGAGCGTGCTGATGGCCAGCGAACTGAGAATCAAAGCCATGGCCCGACTGGTGGCCGTTGGGCGCAGGAGACGGCGAGTTGCTCATTTTAGGAGCAAATTGTTGAGTTGTGAACTGTTGCGTCTTGAACCAAACACCGTCGATGGGCTTGCGCGGCTTGTACACGTATGGCTTCTCGACGGTGACTGCATTTGGCAAAGACGGCATTGGCATTGGGCCTTGCGCCGGGCCCTGCACGGGTACCGGCACCGAGGAAGTCGAAAGCGGCGACGGGCGGGGGGGACCAGGAATTGAAGGTCGTTGAGGCACTTGCGACGGCCGACGCTGCGTGACCGATACAGGCTTGGGAGGCTTCGCGGGCTTTGGCAGTGTGTCAAGGTAGTTGCTGCGCGGGTTGTGTCGCTGCAGCGTAGGGCTCTCCGTATACTGCGCCTTGGCCTCGGTCGACGTCTTGCCAAGGTAGTACCACAGCTGCATATCTTTGTTGAGGTCAGCTTTAACCTGATCCTTGTTGTGAAAAGGCTCGCAAGTGTGAAATTCAGCCCAGGTGAAGCCGCCGTCCACAAAGGTATCATCTTTCCTTGGCACCTCGTCAACGGCGCGTTTGGCGTTGAGCTCTTGCTTGGCCTTTTGCGAAGTGGGCATCGGGATAGCTTTGGCAGAGGCCTTTGGAAGATGGTAGTCGGAGGGATCAGCCACAAGGAGCCACTTCCACTCAACCTCGACGCGGGCACCATTGGGAAGAATATCCACCAACAGCATACGCTCATCTTTGCGATTTTCGACAACCACGCCAGCGAAAATCTCCCCCTTGAAGTACTGCAGCTGGCAAATTTCGCCTTCCTTGACAGCCTTGGCTGCATTGAGGATGCGCTCGTCGTCATCCAAGGAGTCGCCGTCCACCTTCTTGTCTCTCTTGGTGCGATGGAAACGACAGCTAAACTCGAAGGCTTGCTCCTTGTATTCTGTGCCGTCTTCACCCCAGACGGAGACTTCGGCCTCCTCCACAAACACACCGGCTGCGGCAGCGCAAGTAGCATGGTACGCGCGCGCGCACTTCTTTTGAGAACACTGGAAGCAGGCTCCGCGCTTGGATCGACAGAAGAGGCACTTGAGATCAAGTCTGTCCTTGGCGACATTAGCGACATTGCAGACAACCTCTTTGTCGTCGATGGTCTCGATGTAGGTCTCGGGAAGATAGTGGGCGCACATGCGGTGCGCCTTGCGTCCGTCGTTAGTAGGAATGAGCTCGGCGGAGGCAATGTCGTTGGGACAAAGACAACAAGGCGGCTCGGCGCGTGCCTTAATTCGGAGCCTGATTTTCTTCACCTTCTTCTCATCCTTGTCCTTCGCGTCACGCTTGCGCTTGCGAGACGGAGCCTTGATCTTGACAGCGCGAGATCCTGGTGCATTGGTGGATTCAGGCTCCTCCATGTCCTCATCCTCTTCTTCATCGCCATCATCATCAGTGTACTCTTCGTACTCCAGCTCCTCGCCTCGCAGCTTGCGTTCTATATCGTATACGTCGATCCACACACTGTCTTGCGCCTGGGGACACTGGCACCGCTTGGCGATCTTGCCCATGGGAAGCCATGAGTCAAGAGCAAAGTTGACAGCCTCCGCGCAGTTGTAGCCGAGGTTGTAGCCCGAATGGTAGCCGTATGGATATGTGACGACGAACTCTCCAGGATAGGAGACGCACTTGTTGACGGTAATGTTGTAGTTTTGCTTCAGCTGCTGTGGTGAGATGAGGTAGCCCTTATGGCGGAGGAACTGATCGCAGGCCTTGGCGTCAGTCGGCCAAATGTTCTTCATGGCTGCCTCAAATCGCTTGGCGTCGGCCTGCGAGATGCTGTACCACTGCTTCGGCGCGCCAAAGTGCAGATAGTTGATGCTGTATAGGTCGACATCCTCGAGATGCCAGGCAAAAGTGGCCTTCCACATGCCGAGATAGAGATATGCTGTGTTAACTCCCGGGACCTTGCTGCCCAGGACGTCGAGCAGGTTGGGGAGTTTGTTGAGGTTCCAGGTGTCGGTGGATTCGTCGAATAGCGTACCCATCAGATCAGCACCGTATAGAGGGGGCGCGTAGGTCAGGGTCTTCCAGTATGCCCTCTCCAGCTCCTCGCATCTCTCTGGCGTGTAGTCGGACACGTCCATGCGGTAGTCGAAATCCTTGAAGGCTTCCTCGTCAATCTTGGCAGAACCCTCTCGTTTGCTGTACTTCCGGCGCGCCGAGACGGACTGCGTGGCGCCCTTGGAGGGCCTCGCGCCACCCATACGGCCCATCCTGCCGACGGTAGGAGTGGCTTCGTCTTCCTCCTCCTCGGCATCCCCAGTCTCGACCGAGTCTACCACAGCCTCCGTCTTGATTTTGCCCTCTTCAGCATCTCCTCTTGGGGAGACGGGCGTCATAGGTCGATCTTCCGTCTCGGCATCGTCAGCGTCCTTCTTCTGCTTGCCGTTGTTCTTGGCGCCGCGCTTGCCGCCGCGCTTCTTCGCAGGTGCTGCCCTAGGTTTCGGCGCGGACGACGCGGCAGCTCGGGTTCGAGTCGCAGGCCTCGGCTTGTCTGCATTGGCGCGGCGCTCACCCCTGCGGGCGGGCGGCTGGTGTTCGCTCTGCTCGCACAGCTTGCGCCACTGGGGTACGTTGTAGGATCGCTGGTGGAGAATATTGACCTGTCGGAAGGTGCCGCCGGAGCCCATGATATCTTGCTTGATCGGTTCTCGCACACGGACCTGCTTGACGAGGTCATCGAGTTCGGGCAGAGAGTTTTTCCACTCCTCGGGCGGAATAATCTTGACGATGCCGGACTGCATTCCATAGCGGTCTATCTTCTCCATCTACAGGTGATGTGGTTAGCTGCGAAGCTCACAGGGCAGGCACGGGTGGTAGAAGACGGACAAATCGCTTGAAGTCCTTAAACTGATGCATGGTCGGCCGGAACACAGGGACGGTGCCCGAGTAGTGGTCGGGTTCGACTTCGCCAATATCGTCCTCCTTGGGCGGCTCGTCGGCGGGGTCCACGGCGTCATCGTCAAGTTCGCTGAGCTCGGAATCCGAGCCGTCGGACTTGGCCGCATTGTTGCTATCAGGCGGCGAGTGAAGGAAGGTGGGCTTTGCGCATTCTATGTGGTCGGCGGGAGCATCGTGTTCAGCATTCGCAACGCGGTCCTGGGTGTGGCCGTCTGTGTTGCCGACGTCGTTGGTGCAACCGGTCTGGGTCTGCGCTGCCTCTGGCGCAAGAGAGACCGGGGTGGGCGCTGACGCCAGGGCACTGGGGGCCTCAGTCGACATGATCCGGTGGACTACATGCGATTTGTTGAATGTCGAGGCCGCTTCCGTAGTATTCTTCCTTTTGCGCAGTTGTTGGATTTCGCTGGCGGGCTGCTGGTGCACTGCGCGGCGGGCAGGCTGTCGTGTGAATCGTGTGGTGAAGGAAGGTAACCAGCAACTGCAGGTGCAGGACAGTGGGAGGCGATCTAGGCTGGCAGCAGTGCAAAACGCTAAAATCGGAGGTTCGAGGTCTTCGGGACAGAGTGGGGACCAGTGGCGGCTTTCATTGGGCGCATTCGATAGCAGGACGGAGAACGTACCTCTGCGGGGAGGCTGTAGGGGGGAAAGGAGTAACTTGATCCACTACAGGAGGCCACGCGCTCCCTGGGTGGTCTGATGCTTAGGGGATCTGGCCTGACGGCTTCTTTTGATTCAGGGGGCTTGAATTAATGGATATGCATGGAGCTCAGTGCGGCTCATTAACACAGCGTGAACTGCAGCATTGACAGAAGTCTGGTTCACTATGTCTTGCGGCAGGATGACACTGCAGAGGATGCCAGTGATACCACTTTGTACAACCAGACCTTCAGGTGCATCGATCAAACTGGCAAAAGCGACTCAAAAAACTCACAGAGAAAGCAACTTCAACCCCTGCGATGTACCCTCAGACAGCCTGCAAGCCTCGATCAGTCGATGCACTAACCTGTACGCTAGTCCTATCACGGCCGGAGAGTTGTGGCCTCAGGCGAGAATTTGCAGCTCACCCCTCAAATGACGTCTGCCTGGGTCACGGGATGCTGAGCAAAAACCTCACTCGGTAGCCCTTGCATTGTAACACTGCGATATGGGAATAGCTTCAAGCATGTATACTCGATTCCTCATGACAATTCTCATCATCGAGGACTTATCCAATGTCTTGAGTATGCTGCTCCAGGGTACAGGTTTCTAGGTGCCCCATGTTTCTATGTGTCTATCTTGACTGTCACGTTGGATATATACACCTGACAACGATGAAGATTTAAGACAAGTGATGTGTCGAGGGGTAAGCGAAGCATTGTTCGCGGGTCTTGTGGATTCGATGCTCCGACGAGCTCATGGAGGCACCTGCGTTGATGTCATTTGACCGATCGCCCTACCACAAATCAACATCGTGTACCCTACCGTTTGCTTCCCGAGACAAGACTCGAGATTCAGATGCAAGGCACAGGATCACTTCTACGTGGCCCAATAAGCCTTGCGCCCTCCATCAGATAATCGTGCATCGTCGGGGGTAAGCCGATCTCTGAATGACCCGAAGAGATGTGGACAAGGGCTGTCACGCGGGACGTGCCGTACGCCAGGGGCGCTCCGGGTTCTCATCAGCAGAAACAGACGGGGGGCACGCGCGTCGTCTGGGGACGTCGGGGTATGCGTAAGCCCACCTCAGGCCGCAGTGCTGTCGGTATGCCTCGCGCCGTTTGCAGCACTCGATGGGGTTGCATTGAGGCCGAGCACTATTTTGGAGGCAATCTCTGATAATGATAGATGGATGTGGCTATAAGTGACATAGATGCTCGCACCATTCGAATGTTCCCATAAGGATGATCTGGAGGGAGCTTCGCTTTCTCAAAAGGGATCGAGGTGCGAGAGCAACGACATGGCCACCATAGGCGCCGAGGATGCAGAATGCCTTCGGGCGGTGAACACTGTTCTCAAGAGGCCGCTTTGGATCTTCATCCTCCGAAAGTGCCACAGCATACTGACTGCGAGGTGCCTAAGCTCCCAGCCCAATGAGCGCCTCGTTCCCAGGCACGAAGCCATCACCATGCAGAATACACTCTCATTGTGGCACGCCACCTTCACAGGCGTCTCGCGAAGCAACATTCAGCAAGGGCATCGTCACCTCAACTTCTTGCTCTTTGGAAAGCAAACCCCGGAACCTGCTACTTTGCATCTCTCTACATGAACCACCTCCAATTTTCATGATGGAGCAGTGTATCTCGTTGAGCAAAATGTGGAAAAAGGCAAAGATGGAAGAGAAAAGGTCACCCCAAAACACCATGCCAGAAGAAGGAAGAAAAGAACCACTAGTACCATGCACCCAAGGAGATGTGTCAAAACCCCCCTGAAACCCAAAAAAAAATCATCATCTCTATCGACATGGCGCGCCAACCACCAGTAGACAAACGCTGTTGAGCATAGCGGGCGGCTTTCTTTTGGCAAAGGAAACATGGTCATCATGCTGCGATGCGGAGGTGACTGGATCCTAAGCCGACAAACTCGAACATGATGGGGATCATGCCCACGCCGAGCCAGGCAATCCCTATTGTGCCAGCCGTCAGCGCCTGGCAAGACAAACACCAATCATTCAAGGATGGAACACTGCACTTACCAGCATACACGACGAGCTTTGTCACAACCTCGACGTCGTACCGCACTCTCGGCCTCGTCAGGCGGGAGAACATCTCCTTCTCCTCAGCTTCATCCTGTTCGGGAGAGGGAAAGTCCGTGGCCCTCGACTCTTCAATCGGGCTGGAGACGAAAGAGCCCATCTGCTTCTCATATTCGCCAATGCCGCCATGGACACCGGATGCCGCGCCGCGGCCATCACGGTCGTCACTGTTCTCCTGGACACCAGCCAGTGCCTCTTTGCCCTTGGTGCTACCATTGCTTCCAATGCTCTCCCTACGCCTACGCTCGCGGTAGGCTAGAGCCTCGTAAGCGTCGGCAGCGCTCTGTGGTCCGATGGAGACGGATCGTCCGCGCGTAGCCGGATGGCGAATGGACTCACCGACGCGGACGATTTCGCGCACAGAGGGGATGAGGTTGTCCATTCGCGAACCTGCAGGAATCGACTTGTATTCGGAGGCTGGGGTGAAGAAGCGGCGAGGCAGAGAGTAACCAGCACGCTCGATCAGGCGGAAGAGATGCGGCAGAGCGCGTAACAGGGTGGGCTTCATCATCTCGCGCCAGGCGAAAATGACGAAGACGCCAAAGAAGAGACGAGCGACAAGCACCGGTACGCCGAGAGGCCCCAAGTTGATGGACTGGAAGTTGTGGGCATTCGTGTCGAAAGGGTCGTAAGGGGTCCGGCCGTAGTTCCACGTAGCATATTCGAGACCAATCATGACGCCTGCAAAAGCGACGCTGTCATCGAAGCAGGGGCAGTCGTCCACTGGCTCCGGTGAATGCGCACGAGGACAATGACGACGAGGGCAGCGATGAGGACAGCGACCCACGAACTGGAGTGCATGTAGGCGTCGAGAGCGGGCCCGTAGTAGAACTCGGCCCAGGGCAATCAGGGCGCCAATGACAGAACCGACCACGACGTCGAGGAACCCGTGCATGCCACAGTACAGGCGGCCAACAACGATGGAGATGGCGTAGAAGTAGGAGAGACCTTCGAGCACGAGCTTGGTGGTCGCGGAATACTCCGTCTCCGGGCTGCGCAGAACAAGAATGGCGTAGAGAGCCACCGACACGGCGTTGGTGCTATGCGTGGAGGGAAAGCCGTACTCGAGCGCTGCTGAGCCGGACATGGTGATTCGGTGGAGGGGCGGCGAAAGGGGTCGTGGCAGAGAGCACAAGTCCTTGATGAAACCGGTGAAGAAGACGCCCTCAGCGAGGATATGGACGAGACTGCAGCATGTCAGCGAAGAGTCAGTATGACCGTTGCGCTTCAAAACTCACCCCTTGCCGAACGAGGCATAGCCATACCAGAACAGCATTGGCAGGCCGATCATGAAAAAGGTATGGGTGCCGAGGTTGGCCGTGATGGCGAAGTAGCTGTCGAGAGCAGGCGTGCGGGCCCTCTCCTGGAACCATGCCAGGTAGGGCGTCTCCCATCGTACCAGAGGAAGCATACGTTGTCGGAGGTTGTATCGCCATGGGGCATAGCCTTTTTGTCTGTTGGGTTCGTGGGCGGTCAGCGGTGCTGTGGCAGAGACTTGTGGCACGCGACACTGGCGGGCCGCGAGGGGGGGGAGGGGGGGAGGGCAGAATATGCTTTAGGAGGGTTGATCGAGCCCTGTACATGGGGACCGTCGCAGTTCTTGCAATCATGGAGCGACGGAATGGCCAGAACTACAACTCATCGACGAGCGTGGGACATACAGTGGTCTTGACTCCTCAAGCCAGCGTCGATAACGACGGGTTTGGTGGTGGAGGGCGGGGCATCGTCTTCGCGACGCTCAGCCGCGCCGTTGGGTGTGGAACACATGGGCTGAGAGATGTGGGCATCCGCTCGATCGGTGGTCGTTGCACTTCGGAAGATGAGGGTCTGCGCCAAACGAGGTCGGTCGTGACCTTGATTGCGACTGGGCGTGGTGCGTGAGGTTGTGTGCCAGCTGTAGGTTTTGGCCGAGGAAGCAGACGAGCAGGCGGGTGGGCGCTTGGATGGTGGAGTTTGCGTCTCGGTTCCTGGCAGGTACTGGGCTGGGCTGGAGGGCCAAGAACTGACGAACAGGCACAGGCGCTGAAGAGCGCCCACGCACTAAGTTTAGTGTGCGGCGCCATCTCGAGACCCTGGCTGCCCGCCTGCTTCCGCTGCTTTTAGAGCGTACCCAGAACCATTTATTTTACCTCCATATCCATTGATGACCTGCTTGCGGCAGCTTCACCTTCCTTCAGTACAGGCCCAATTGGCGTGGCATCGTACTTGTACAGTTACCAATTCAAAGAATGATCTCGACCTTGGAAGACATCGTCATGACCCAATGCCGTCCGACGCTTCTAACCACGAAGTACGCTCTTGCCTCTGTTCGAAGTAGTGTTCGAGCAGGCCACCGAATTACATATCATCATAATTATCGCAAATGGAGAACTGAGAAAGATGTATGTTGTGTTTTTGCCAGCGTCTTTACCGACCTGATTATCCATGTGACATCTACAGCTTATTCTGCTTCTTCACACAGTTGCCCGGCACGACGAGGTCCTTTCGCGAAAAGCAGTCGTCGCCAACACAGTCGAGCTCAAAGAACCTGACAACCTCCTGCGCCTGATCGGGAATATTGTGATCAACCCCGTCGGCAAGGAAGGCCTCGAAGAACCCCCTCCGACCGTAGATGCTCTTCGTCCACCCCGCCTGCGGCGTGTCCTCGTCGACCTCGCGCGGCTCGCTGCCCGTCCGCAACACCGTCGTCCAGAGCTTGACGGCCTCGTGGTAGTTGGTGGCGTTGATGATGTCGTCGGCCGCGCCGTGCAGCACCTGCATCTTGGGCCGAACGCCGTCGTACGCCGGGTACGCGGCGTGGACGAGCGCCGCCCACTCGTCGCCCGTGTGCTGGATCTTACCCTTGGCGCAGTCGTCGGACCAGACGGCGAAACCGTCGGCGGCGTAGCACCCAAACGGCACGCCGGCAAAGGCGGAGCCCGCGGCGAAGACGTCCGGGTATGCGCCGATGAGGACGTTGGTCATCATGCCGCCCGAGCTGATGCCCGTGACAAAGACGCGGTCGGCGTCGACGTCGTGGTGGGCGAGCGTCCACCGCACCATGCTCACGATGCCGAGCGAGTCGCCGCCGGCGTCGTGCGAGAGCGTCTGTGGCGAGGACACATCCCAGCAGTGGTCTGCGTCGTTGGGCGACGAGGGGTAGATGACGATGAAGCCCAGCTCGTCGGCGAGCGGTCGGTAGGGCTTCCAGTCAAAGGCGTTCTGGGCCGAGCCCCAGCACCAGTGCGGGTAGACGAGCAGCGGCGCGTTGGGGCGGACGGCGTCGGGGACGTAGAGGTAGAAGGAGACGTTGGTAGGGTTGGGACCAAAGTCGGTGATGTGCTGGAGCTCGGCGGCCGAGGCCAGACCGGCGGCCGCAGCGAGAAGACCAAAGAAGGGACGCATACTGACTCAAGGATCAAGCACCCTCAGCTTGGCTGCGCTAGGTGGCCAAGCAACTTTGGCAGAGGAGAGCAGACAGGTCTCTATTTATGGTCCTTCATTTTGGCTCAACTGGCCTCTCCGGATGAACGGCCTTGAAGGGGATCATCGTTCGATCGTGCCAAAGCTGTGCGCCGGCACAAACGATACTGAGCTTGTATGCGGCATCTTCTGGGGTACCGGGTTGGCGGGAGGCCGGGGCGGAGGCGAGCAGGCGATGATCGCGGGGATGGGTGGAAGGGCCTGGCTCCGTTCCCAAGGAGGGAAAGTCTCGGTCTGGCAAGCAGCGGGCTCTTCTGCGATGTCACCTGGAAGGCCACATTCATTTGCTTGCATATGAACAGCCTCTGAATCCTAGTGCCTGCCATGCAGCTTCGTTCACTGGCTAGACACTGGATGATATCAAACCAAGCCTTGGAAATATTTTGAGCCCTCCACCATGGCTGAACTCACATCTACGTTTTTCTCTGGTCCAGACGCAGAGCTAAAGCGGCGAGGCGTTGCGCCACACCCAATGCCTGCCCCTGAATCTCCTTGCACTTTCCTGCACTCCAATTGGCCAGCCAGAAAGACTGACGTTGCAGGGGTCCAGAATGGCCCAACCGCATGTGGACGATGACGCTCGTCGCGTTGCACGTTGCTTGACTTCAAGATATCTTCATTCAGCTCCTTTCTGTGCCCTTTAGATTCTTTGCATCGCAGAACGCTCACTGCACGCCCATGACTTGATACCGTGACCAATACGTGTCTAGTTGACTGGATATCTGGTTGACTTTTCAATTCCCTTCAGAAGATCACCGGGCATCCACCAAACCCAGGTCGAACTTCACCGTTCATCTTTTATTTTTTCTTAAAAAAAAAACAATCACAAGCTTGCTCCCTCTCAGATCAACATGCCCCTCCTCCCCCTCCTTGGACGCCACGCCCTGATAACGGGGGCCTCCGGCTCCATCGGCGCAGCGATAGCCCACCGCTTCGCCGCAGAAGGCGCCCTCGTAACCCTGACAGGCCGCAACGAGTCCGCCCTCCGCAAGACCCTCGCCTCGCTATCGCCCTTTTCGCAGGCCCGCCTCTCGCCCGTCTTGGCGGCGAAACAGTCGGCGCAGCCGGTCGATCAGCCACGGCACGAGTACAGCATCCTCGACCTCTCGCGGGGCGAGGGCAGCCTCGAGCGGCAGCACGCTGTGCTGGATGCGGTTTGGGCGAGGACCGGCCAGATCGACGTGCTCGTCAATGCGGCAGGCGTGGCGCAGTGGCAGCTTCTGCAGAACACGCCCATGGAGGAGGCGCAGGCGCTGATGGACGCAAATCTGCTTGGTGCCATCTTGACGTCGAGGTACATGGCGCGACAGATGAAGCGCCGCAGGGCCGATCGAGACGGTAATACATTTCGAGCAGCAACGGCCGTGATGAACCATTCGCTAAGACAAACTCTAGCATGTATCATCAACGTAGCTAGCCTTCTTGCCCATAAGGGCACGTCCGGCACAAGCGTCTACGCGGCATCCAAGGCCGGTCTCTTGGGTATGTTACGCTGAAGATTGAATTCATACGCTCATCCGTCTATCTCACAACGCAGCTACATCCTTTCGCTGACGCCCCTTTTGTGAAGGACTCACCCACGCCCTTGCTGCTGAACTCGCCCCCTTCAAGATCCGAACTAACGCCATTGTCCCCGGCTACATCCAGACTGAAATGATTGCCAGTAAGCCAAGATCCCGGGCCCTTCCGAGTCCGCCCCCTGCCGCCCCGTACCCCTGCCCGTGACTACCGCAGGCCGACGTGAGACCGACGAATAGTGCTGATGTACAATGTACCGCCCCAGACATGTCAAAAGAGCCACTTGAGATGCGGATCCCGCTCGGCCGCCTAGGTACTTCGGAAGAAGTGGCTGATGCTGCCGCCTTTCTCGCCCAAAATCCATATGCCAACAATTGCATACTTAACCTGGACGGAGGGCTAAGTGCTGTTTGATTGGACTCCTGAAATTCGCTCTTTCATAAAGTGGATTAGTTTCAATCGTCATCCAGAAGGATCGTCGCGTCTTCGGTCGGATCATCTTCAATGAGGATGATATCATCAGTTGCCGCGGATGTCTTGGCCTTCTTTGCCCCTGGGACATCACCTCCGTCATCTGATCGGGCACGTTTACTGCTGGACACTTCCGAATTGTCTTCTAGCGGCCGTTTACCATTGGTGTTGCTCAACCCATTGACGACGCTGATCTCGGGAGCAGGTGCTGCCGTCTTGGGTTTCCGAGGAATCTTCGGGTCTTGATCAATAATAAGACCCTTGACAGGCTTGTCTTGTGTCGAGTTGGTGCTACTCAATGTTAGCAACGAAGTCAGAAGGTGGTTGGTGTGGCCATACGTCTCCTCAATGTTAATGACTACGTTGACGAATGTGTCATCGTCATCCTCATCAGTAACGGTCAAGAAGGAATCGGCCTTGACACCCAGATCGCTGAGCTTCTTAGGGAGATTCTCTGTCTCCTCAGGATCGTATAGAGGCCCAATCTCGTTGCTCACAGCAAATTCCTTGTCACCATAACCCAGCTCCACCTTGACGAAGTCTTCAACCAGGTCCTTCAGCGTGGCCTTCGTAAAGTCAACGAAAGCGCTGACTTGGAAGACGCTGCACACTGGGCACAATGAATTTGGTGGTTGGAACGAGGTTCCCTCAATGAGGCGGCGGTCATTGCTCGGTGCCAGGAAGAGCTATTTCTAGATAAGCTTGGGCTCCTTGCTGGGCATTCATGATGGTCACTTACTTCCTTTGTGTGGTTATAGTCGCCCTTCAGCACCTTGAACGACTGCAAAACGCAAAGGCCAGCGACGATGGCGTTCGTTGTCGCAATGGCAGGGATGATGTTGCCAGCCATCTCCTTGATGTCGAATCGTGACTTGCCACCAATGCCGAAGATGCTCGATCGGATGTTTGCCGCCGCCGCCACAAAGTCCAGAGTGTCCTCATCGTCCTTGTCAAACGTGATGACAGGCTCTGGTCCGGATGCGTTCTGGTGAGCAGCCTTGAGCTCGAGCAGACGCTTGCTCAGACGATCGAGGCTGTCATTGAACACGGCAAGATTCTCCTCAAGTGACCAAACCCGCTGGTCGTCGCGCAGAATCTCTTCCTTCGAGGCCAGAGCTTCCGCAGCCTTTCCCATCAACGTCGCGTAATCAAGCGGCTCAGGCTTCCTGCGGGATTTCCACATGTCCTCCATGGACAACAGCCTCACAATGTCCGCATTGAAGACCTTGTTGAAGAGCAGTTCAGGGAAGGCTTCTGTGCCCAGAGATTCACGAATCAACCTCAGGGCTTCAGCCTCCTTCTTGAGCTCCTCGATCTCCTCCTTGTTATCAGCGTCGGCCGAATGGTCGTAGGTAGACTCGTCCTCGCTCTGGCCAAAGATCTCGCTCAAAAGGTAGCTCTTGCCCCAGACGATGCAATGAATGGGCTGACTGGGAGTGCTCCGAATCGTGCAGACGGGGAAGGACTTCGCGATAGGCTTTGCTGTGCAGTCGTAGCATGCTGTAACGCCTTTCTTGATGACCTGGACCTGACCCTTGAAGCCTGTTGTTCCACTCTCGATCAAGGGCACGTTGGCGGCCAAGCACATACGGTTCACATGCCGCCGAGCTTCAAAGTTGTCGAGCGCATTGAGAACCAAGGTGAATCCGCGGAACCACCTTAGGTTGAATTCGGCATCTTTGATATTGGCGTGATGAGGCACGATCTTCACCCTGGGGTTGAACTTTTGCGCCACCTCGGCGGCTACCATGGCCTTTGACTTTTTGATATGCTCATGTCGGAAGAGGAATTGTCGGTTGAGGTTGCTCAAGTCGATTGTGTCGAGATCAACTACGTGTATTTCGCCGAAGCCGTTGAGGACGAGGTTCTTCAGAAGTTCGCAGCCAATACCACCAGCTCCTACCATCAGCACACGAGCCTGTGAAGTTGGAATTAGCACCAAGCGTTGGTTGCAAGAAGCTGGAAAGAGCATCTTGTCGAGTGCGTTCCTGACGATAGAGTGGGAGATTGTGATGCCGTCGCAAACGGGAGGCAGAGAGACGGTGGGCGTCACGCCCGTGTTTCGCATCTTACCTGTCTAATGGTGTGAAAGAGGGCTGGGCCCAATGATTGTTGGTAGTCCTTATCACGGGGTTCAGGTACGGCTCGCTGCTGAAGTACGGTTTGTGCTGGTACAGGCGTAGGCCTTTGAGAGGTAGCAAGCGCGGGGGCGGGGGCGGCAGCAGGCGCAGGAGCAGACACGGATGCAGGCAGCGGTGCCGGGACAGGCGCAGGTGTCACATCGTCTACCGGTGTCGCCGCCGTCGGAGGATCCGTGACGGCTGGTGAAGGGACGGGCTCAGTTTTGGGAGTCGGCGCAGGAGGCTGTGTCGGTGTTGTGTCTGTCGTCGCTGGCTTCTCCTCGGCAGCCGGTGGCGAGACAGGCGTAGTTGAGGAATTCATGGTCGTTTGTGTCTGTGTGACGCGCAGAAGGTAGAATCGGGACTAGAGGCACGGATGGCTACGTAGTGAGTCGCATTCAGATGCTGGCACGTCAATCGAACGGACAGTTGATCCAATGAAGATGAAGAGAAGGTCGGGTGGTTGATGCGATTTGTTTGGTGATGCTGCAGGGTTGAAAAGGAACAAGAGTTGCCTGCGCTGATCCGCTGGCAGCCTGGTTTCAAGGCGGCAGGTGAGGTTCAGGTTGGTCCGATGGTAGCTTCTCTGTCGGCCCGCGGGCAAGAGCGATCGGCCTAGTTGAAAGGGCGAAGTTCTAGCCAATACCGGACTTCCAAGGTTTTGGCGACGGGATTCCACCGCGGTGCAGGGATTGGAGCTGTTGGCCTGTTGTGGGCGGATGGGCCAATCGCTGCGATCATGATATCATTGGCTGCCGGCTGTGGGGGTCTTCCTACTGTTCGTTCGTCCCTGACAGGCCTTGGGGAAGGGCCCTGGCATTAGGTACCTCCTTCCTTCACTCCGTAGGTAGGTACCTACCCAGGGAGACCGCCCTGGCTGCAGCAGGCTTCACTGGTCATGTGCCGACGGGAAACATCGTGCAACAGCTTCACAAAAAGGGTTTGAGGGTTCAGGTTCCAGTAGAGTAACTCGAATTCGAACTGTCCATTCTCTTGTGGTTTCTTTTGTCTCCTTGTAAGCAGGCTGTATGCTGTGACTCTATGCCAATGCACCCCTGGACACTCTCCTTCTCAAAGGTGATCGGTGTCTTTCAACCCCTGAGTGGTCCCTCATCCGCCTAAAAAAACGCCTCTATCAAAAACTTTCCGAACCGCGGGTTTCGTTTTAAGGATCAGCCACTTGCCCTTCTATACTCTGGATCGCATCGCCAACACAGCAAAGACTCGACGGCACCACATCAGCCATGTCAGACGACGAAGCAGACCCTGAGCTCCTGGATTTTCTGCGGCAACATTTTCAGAGCAAGCTTACCGTCAACCCGGATCCTGAAACAGGGATCCTCGCCGACGCTGAGGCGGTCTACGATGACTCCATTGACGTCGCGATTGACATGCGCGCACCAAGGCCGCCGCAGAGACCATTCATGCCCAGATGCAACACAAGTCTTACTCTCCTGCAACGTGGAGCCAACATGAGCTGCACCCCAAGGCCAAGGATGAGTCAACACTCGCCTTCATCTTCACAATGGACCTCCTCAACTTCTCCTTCTGGTCCGAGCTGCCCGAAGACGAACGATTCGCCATAGAGTACCGCGGACGGAAATGGACGGGCTACTGGAGTCTCGTCGCCGCCCTCCAGCGCGCCCTAGAGGAGGGCATCCCCATCACCACGTCCGATTACTGGCAAAACGAGGACGAGTGCACCCTCGACGCCCTGCGCCACGTCTTCCGCTCTGCCACAGATGAGGAGATGCCTCTTCTCTCCGAGCGCCTCGTCTGTCTGCGTGAAGCTGGCCAGGTCCTCTATGAGAACTACGACTGCAGTGTCGCCACTCTCGTCGAGTCTGCCAACGGGTCCGCCGCCGGCCTCGTCAACACTCTCGGACGTGAGTTTGCCTGCTTCCGCGATGAGCACCGCTACGATGGCCGGAAAAAACCTGTGCGACTCATGAAGAGGGCGCAAATTCTCGTGGCAGATGTGTGGGCATGCTTCGAGGGCGAAGGCTTTGGAGCATTCAGGGATATTGACAAGCTAACCATGTTCGCCGACTACCGTGTGCCGCAAATTCTGAATTCAATGGGATGCTTGTACTACAGCCCATCGCTGGCGACAGCCATCAACAAAAAGTCCTTCATTGAGACTGGGTCGAGATGGGAGCTGCAGATCAGAGGCGAGTTCCGTCTGCCTGCACAATATCAACATGTAATGCTAACGATTCGGCAGCCTGCAGTATCTGGTGTGTAGAACTGCTTAAGAGAGAAATTTTGAGAAAGTACCCAGAGACGGAAGTGAATGCCATTCTGATAGATTTCTTTTTGTATGATACCATGAAGGAGATGGAAGCTGCGGGTACGGAGACGGTCCTGCATCATAGAACAAGGAGCATCTGGTACTGAGGCAATCTGTACGGTCTGGGCGTGCTATTAGACTCGTTGCGTAGAGCATCAGAAGCTTTTCAGAAAGCACTTGTGGTTGCAGAATTCATGATATTTTATCAGAGTCCAATGACTCATTCGCTACGAAAAAGAAGTGTGCTCTGTCGTGCAAAACTAGAAGAGGAAGCCAGATAGCTGTTCCATCGCCCTCGAACGCCCCTCTCAAACCCCAAAACGCCTCGTGCATCAACCACAACCCTCGTGGAAAAGATTTGGCCCGTCGTATCATGCGAGACAATGGACAAGCCGTCAAGGGTTCCAACCCGCGGAGGGATATCGTACAAAAACAAGAGCAAAGATCACGCTGAGGTCAAGATTCTCATGTTGACCCGACTGCTGTGGAGTTGAGAATCGCATCCATATGCGCGCGCTCAGATTGGCTGCCCTCCTTCTGCTCCTTGAGCAGCACGGCAAGAACCTCGATGGGAGGGTTGAGGCCGAGCTTGTTGGCCCTCTCCCAGCGCCTCATCCGTTGGATTCCGACACAGGGCTACGTCACGTTAGTCATATGTCCGCGGAGTGAAGAGTGAGTCGGCATAGAAAGCACACGTACCCCGTACTGCGAGCTGACGTCGAAATACCGCAGCACCTTCTCCCCCGTGCTCAAGTCTTCCACATGCACCCTCTTGGCAATGCGCTCCGCCTCAATGTTCCGCCAGTACTTGTTGATCTGCGCATCGGTCGTCTTCTCGGCGCGGATCTGGACCTCGGTCTTCTGTGGCACCTCGACCTTTGGCTCCGGCTGCTCTACCTCAGGTTCGACCTCGATCTCGACGGCCTCAGGAACCTCCTCCTCCTTTTTGGCATGTGTAACAATGCGGTCGCCCTTGGTGACAGCGGCTTTCTTCAGTTCCTGCCGAGGTACAGGCTTTGAAACCTTGTTGGAGAAGCTGATGGTCGATTGACCTTTGTTGGGTCCAGGGCGGGCGCGAGCGCCGCCAGTTGATCTGCGGTTTGTCGGCATTTTGGCGGGGTAATGATATTGATACTTCTGGCTCGCAGTAATGATCTCGTGAGACTTCAATAAAAGAGATCGCCTCAGGATTGATGATGTTTGCGACGATGAACAGTTGTTTTGGTTGTGCAAACCGATGTTTGTTAGCGAAGATGTCAGGACGGTTTCAGCGGGAGGGTAGGCAGTTGCAAGGGCTGGAATGAATGTCAAAGACCAATGACGAAATTCGAATCTGGCTGTGGGCGATTGGCCAGAATTGGCGGGCAACGCGTCGAAGGGAAGCGGAGATCACGTGGAGCTTTTCTGTTCTCGGGCATCGAGCAAGATTTCCCATCAGTCAAGCGCACTGCAATTATTCAATGCGTGTTCGCAGGTGCTTCTTATGATTCATGATGCATTGGTGGTCGCTCCCACTTTTTTGTAGCCTTCTCTCGGGCCGGAATGCCTACTTCGGCTTACGTACCAGTAGCCTCGCGGTAGAACGAGATACTCCTGTTCGCTCCCGCTGTGCAAAACATCTCGCTCTTTTGTGTCTTGGGCAGCCACTTGACCGACCAAAGTGCCTTGTCCGTCTCGCTGTGTGTCGCAACGCAGGCTCCGCGATCGACGGACCAGACCTTTACCTTGCCGTCCATAGCTCCGCTCAGCAGGTACTCGCCCGTGTCGCTCCAATCCGTCGAGGTGATCCATGATGAGTGACCTGTCAAATTGCCCACATGTTCGCCGTGGTTCATGTCGTAAAGAGCAATAACCGAAGCGTCGCCAGCTGCTGCGAGTCGGGAGTTGCCAGGTGAGAAGGCGACTGATCTGACCGGCTTCGCCAGGCCTGGAAATGTCAGTGTACCTTCAAACCTCCCACCCAATCTCGGACGTACCTGATAGGGAGTGTTGCAGCCGCCCAGTCTCGTTGTTGAAGACATAGACAGCTCCACTCTCGTGGCCGCTCGCAGTGAACTTTCCATCCCGGCTCAGGTCAACGCACATGCCGAAGCTACCTGACCCCGCGCTTCCCGTCTCGTACTCCTGGACCCTCTTCGTCTCCTCGCCGGAGACATCCCAGACGTTGATGCGGCCGTCATACGTCGTGCCAGCAAGGAATCTTCCGTTCTCGCTCAGGGCAACGGCCCAAACCTCGCCTGCCTTGCTTGCCTGCGCGATCTCCGTCTTGAGGTTCCATTCGCCCGTCTCGGGCGTGACGACCCAGACCTTGACCTCGCCACCAAAGCCCGCACTCGCCGCTACCTTGCCGTCGCGTGAGGTGCAGATGTGATGGCATCCGAGCTTATGCGCACCACTAATGGACTGTATGATGGGGAATGACTGATCGACCGTGTCATGGACGTTGATGGTGGAGGAACCGCTCGCAGACAGCAGGGCTTTCGGTGTCGCTGCTAGTCCGAAGATGTCTATAATGTGGGCTAGAGGAGATTGATTAGCAAATCAATGCGAAAAGTCAAGAGGCAGGTTGCTCATACCGTTGTCCACCGTGTGCATCGTCAGATATTGTTTCGACTGGAGGTGCCATGGTCAGTAAGCCTGTGGTAGGGAAATTCAGGGCGGCCAGGCTTTACCATCTTTCAAGCCACGGCGCAGGATCGCCAGCTCTTTTGACCTTGCGTAAATGAGAAAGAGTCGGCCTCTAACTTTGTACTTCGTCAGGGCGGTGTTGCTGTACGAAGAGAGGCACGTCCCGAGTCGGCGCTCCCAGTTACCGTTGATGCTGGAGCGATCGGTGGAGCTCTAGAGCTGGAAGTTATGGAGGGGCCGTGGGAGCTCGAGCCTGCGCGCGGGGCCAAATTATGACGTCCTGCACAAGGAGAGCACAGCACAGTCAGGTAGCGGTAAATTTTGACAATTATGGTCCAACACTTTAAAAGCTACGAGAAAACCCCAGTATCAGTTTTCGTAAAACTTGAGCAGAACCTCATGAGCTCCAGGACTTGTGTATTAAGGATTTATAATATATAATGTATGCTTTTGTGACAACGTGTCATCAACAACAGGTTCGGTCTAATGGTCTAATGGTTATGACTGCGGATTCTGATTCCGCCAGCCCAGGTTCGATTCCTGGTTGGACCTAATGTTTTGCATTTGTTCCGAGTTGGATTCCCTTCGACTTCGTCAAACTTTTGAAAATGTAAATGATTTTTGAGCTTCGTTGTTCCGCTCTTTGAAGTCGGAGAAGACATAAGTTTTTAGAAGAAGTGCATATGTTACTCAGATACAGTACAGTTTCAGACTCGGAAATCGATGTCGTCGGATTTCTGAATACTCAAATTCCCGATGTCGAACTTCAACAATTACATTACGTACGTTGCTCCCAGAAGAGTCGGATTCTTCAGGCACCAACCATACTATCCTTCCTTCTAGTTAATCTATTGTACATCTTCCCTGACGGCGTAGGAGCAAGTGATCCTCAAATCGAGGCTGCGGCACCTGATTTCGGAGTATGCATCGATCTACCACAAGCACATATGCAAAATGCAGAGCGTAGCGAACCTCCGTACTCAAGCGAGACCGAGGAATTTCAATGCCTTGTGGCTATTTCCCTTCTTCAAATGGGGCTTCGACATGAAAATGGGCATGAGGCGCCTTTCCTCTTGGTCGTAATCGCTATCGTCCTCATGGTTGAAAGTAAAGATAGAGGTTGAGTCTGTCGGACAGTCCATTGTGGGACCAAAAGTTCCGCCGCTCTTCCGTGACTTTGCTCTTCGACTGCGCGATGATTTGTTTATCTTGATTGTTTCAGCGAATGAGGGCGCTTTGGACGACATTGCGGGCGAGGGCGGTCGGGGATGATGGTTGCCTCTTGGCGGCAGGGGTGATATCTGCGGCGGTGGCGATAATGGAGGGCTCTGAAGCCCCATGGTCGTTCTCGGAAATGGAGAGAGGGAGGCAGAGATAGGCGTCGGAAGTCGCTTTCCCGCTCTTTGCCTCGGTGCCTCGTCAAACACGTAGAAACGTGATACATCAATGAGCAACTTGCGGATCGTCGACACAAAGTTTTCCGATTTCCGCTTTCTGTCGCTGTTGATGTGAGGAGGAAGTTGGCCCTCGAGACGGCAACACTCTCAGGGAGAACGTTGGATGAAGCCTTCCTGTGAAGGGGGCTTCCCAGGGGGGGAGCTGACCCTGAGTGGTTGCCTTCTTTCACATTCGTGATCGAGGCACCTCGAACGTGGTTGAACGGCAGAGGGTCGTTTGCATTCGAGTTTCACTATTGCTGCGACCTTCATAAGGTCCACGCCAACAAGTTTCTGAAGTGCCAAGACTGTGGCTAGATGATCTGGAGGATATTCCAAGATCAGGAATCGCACCTCGTTATGAATGACGAAGTAAGGCTCCAGGTGAGGAACAATTAGAGTTGCGAGCAAATAAGGATTTGTGAATGGGTTTTCGTGCGTCTGATTAGCAAGTGGCTGTGCAGTGAAAGCTTGCATAGCGTTGGCAACAAGATATCTGTGCTTCCGTCAGTGACCGATCTAGAAGGCAAAAACCACTGTGCATACCGAAAATCAAGCCGCCCGCTTCGACTGACTTCGCCAGATTTCACTCCCAACTTTTCAAGCTGTCCGATGAGATTTGACAAGTGAGTCTTCCTAACCCCCCGACGCGCTCCTACAGCTAGAATCTGGTCGATCCTGCGCTGACCGTTACGGGGACTTTCCGCGCCGGCATTGCGGAAGACTGGCTTCCAGAGGCCACCCATCTCTGGTAGTATGGAAAAATGAAAGTGGTGATATCCTTGGTCCTCCGGAGGGAAGTGAAAGTTTAGCAGGAGCCGCAGAGAGTTCTGGACAGCAACCGCTGTCTTGCAACCTGTTATGTCGCAGCTCTGGATCCTTTCTTCCCCCAGTCCGCAGACAGAAGACAGAGAAGAGGGTGTCTGTGCTGGGGTTGTTGGAGTTGCAGGCTTCAGTTTTAGTGTTAAACGAGTTGTGTTTGCAGGTTTGAGGGGTGTCGGACCGTAGGCAAAAGGATCGTATTCGTCTGGATCTTGGGCCGAACGACAGTACTGACGCAGAAAGAATTGACAGAGTCTTCAGCAGCAGTCTCGATGTCGTGGAGCTTTGGTGCCCTTATGACTGATTCTTTCCGGGCTACCAATTGCTCGGACTGTTCTTCCGTCTGAATTGGATAAACACCAGCTCTGAATGCGCTGATGGTAGCATCGAGGACACTATCATCAGCTCCATCCTGAATATTAATGACAAGATCTTCGGTAAAGGGCAGCACGGGCCGGAAAGGGGGCTCAGGAGACCGAGAGCTTTCTGCGTCTGTGCCCTTGTCAACATAAGCGCCGTTGGCCTTTTTCTTCGGTTTTGGTGGCGGAGGAGATAATAAGACAGTAGGACGATCGCAGCGAACGTGGATTGTTCTCGACAGTGATGTTTGCAGCAGTGTCGCGACATTGGAGTCACGTCGGCCATCTTCTGACAGAGCCTTCCCGCTGTCGACCCTGGCTTGAATCTGAGCTTGGAGCGGAGGATCCCCGTAGCTATCCCCAGTTTCGTATGCTCGGTCAAGAGACTTCGTTCGCTTCGTTGATCGTCGGGGGTTGCCCATCTGCATCTGCATCGAGGAACCCTCTCCATATGCAACTGTGTCTGTAGACTCTGTGCTGTGACCTGAAAGGGGCGTGAGCATGTCCGTCGTCAATAGTCGATGTGGTGATCTAGTCTGGTGCTCGTATGTCTCTCCTACGCAACTCGGTGACCTGAGGGGCGGGAGACAATCATCCACGGCCTTGAATGTTGCCATGGTATTGGTCAAACTTTCGCCGAAATCGGTGACTGCCAATCTTGGGGTTGCTGAAAGAAAGTCGTTTCTGGTGCTGTCATCGATACATTCATCGTCTTCGCAAGACCTGACTCCAAAAACGTAGAATGGTGCAGCGTCGCCGAATCTATCATCGAAGCTGTAAATGGGAAGGCTCATACTCCGGGGCCTAGCCTTGAAGGTGAGGTCTACGTCGGTATTTGGTTGTAAGTCGGCAGTTAGTCGATCAAGGGCTTCAGCCGCTCGCATGGCTCTCACGATGGGGTCTTCTTCCGGTACGTGGTGTCTACCCTCCCTCTGTCGAGAAAACCAGTCATCTTCAAGTCCAGCCGCGCCATGCTTGACAATGTCATTGAAGAGAAGCCTGGCATGAGAGATATTGCCGTCGGTCTCATGTTCAGCAATCGATTTGATGCAGATGGCCTGGGCGCCAGGTGTGCTGCCGTTCGTGAAGACCAGTCTTTTGTTGGTTGGGGTTGAACCTTTCAGAAAGGAGTAGGCAACCTCGTTCCGCGCGGCGACGGCATTATGCATTCTCCTGATGAACTTCCGAGCATCGAACCTCTCGCTTGGGTCTCCGTCCTCAAGATAGGTCTGGACTTGGGGCAGGATGAAGATTTGTGGTGAGGTTGGGAGCAGACGTAGCTGGGTGGCAAGAACGTCAACCGGGCCCTCAAGAGACACCAAAGTGCCATGGTATCGAGTGGGATCGTCCATAGTCCGTTTTGTGAGATGCGAAGTTGCCTGATAATGGAAGGAGTGATACTTGTTATGAAGGTTTTGTTGAGGGATGCAGTTGAGGGATACAGTAGAGGGCATTAAAATTATCCAGACGATGAAGATAACCAAAAGAAAGAGTGGCAAATGCTGATGAGAGTATAGACCAGGCACACTCTCGAAGAACAGAGTGAAGTGCAACAGTTAAGAAAACGGGTAAGGAGATACAAGCCAGACCAAGCCAGTCGAATTTGACACTGAAGGGGGAAGGACGATGCACACTAGCATCAACGAGGAGAGCCCCAAGCGAACAACTGAATCGGGCGGAAAGCAACGCATGTTGTGCGTCTCCATGCAACAAGGAACCTTCACCTTTTGTTGAAGATGGAAGGAGAGACAGAGAGAAGTGAAAAGAGACGAGGTGCCACACAGTTGGCTCCTGCCTTAGCCGATACGACCCAACACCGTCCTCGTCCCCAGCTTCCAACGCCGTGCACATGGCCAAATTGGCGGGTCGGCTGAAGCAAGGTAATGTCTTCTTAGAGTGGTACATCGGTTGAGCTAGTCGCAGAAGAAACATCACCATCACGGTCGAGCGCAGCCCAACTTGGCCATATCATGGCCCGTTATCGGCTGCGTGGAGAACGAAGAGGGTATGGCGCCGAAGCAGTGATCAGGATGCCCTGGTCAGACAGGGTAGGTTCGACGCAGTAGCCGCCCGATGTACAGCTACGTACCCAAAGTACTACATCATGAGCTCGTTGGCTGGAAGCTAACATCGTGAAATTCTTCAAGGGTGGCGGGTGCATGCAGCGGAAGACCTTGGTGGAAGAGGCATCTGGCCAGAATCCCCCCCACCGTCACATGTGCTTCGGAAGCAGAAACATAAGCTTCCAAACGGAGGACCGAACCACCTGGGCATTGCCTCCGGACAGATCACGA
>NW_003315033.1:1460223-1538332 GCF_000150825.1 Verticillium alfalfae VaMs.102
ACGTACCTTCCTTGCCATGCAGGTACCAACAGGCGTGCTGGGATTTACCCTCAAACAAGATGCATGCTTGGAGAGAGCGAGCCAAGTGGAGGAAACGAGGATGCTCTAGGGACCAGCCCCACGGCAAAGGGGCCAAAGCCCAGGTGCAGGAGTGAGAAGCCGTCCAAGCCAACAATGTAGACGAAACAGACTGCTGTACGGCCCGGCTCTAGCTAACGGTAGCGGTGTGTCCCCCCAGAACAAGCTCGATTGCACGACTCTCACATCACGTTTTTTTCCAGAATCCATCGGGACGGTGGACCAATAGCGGCATGGGCCGAGTCGATGCAACCTCATCCCTTGGGCGTGGCTCGCCGTCTTTCCTCGCATCACACGACAGCGGCTGTGGTATGGCATGCAATCAAGGCCTTGTTTGTACAACAGGAAGACGAGGTCACAGGGAGACGGGGTCAGGCAACGGGGATGATGACGCTTTCGGTTCACCATGCGGGACTATACCTCTGGCGATAAGCATTCTGGAGGCAATAAGGTGAGAGGTTAGCAGAGAACGGATGAAAATTCAAATAGAGTGTCCTCGATCCGATGTCGTCAAATGTGTCACTTCATGGGGGTCCAGCTGGGATGAGGCCCTGAACACCTTTTGGCCCTGTGCTCGCGTCGTTGAGGAGAAACGGGAGCGCCAGGCGATCAAAATTGGAACAAATGCTCACTGTCTGGCATTTCACTGGCACGTTTGATCCCTCGGCGGGTCCAGCTAAGCGGATGGGGCGGCACCAAGACCGGTAGTTTCTGGCTCCTCTCCCCCGTCACTCTACTCCACACCATCTGCACCACACACCCACCTCATACTACTTGGTACACTTGACACCAACAACGCACCACATTTCACCCGGCAAGCCTTGGTGGCCGGCAGTCTTCATCATAATGCTGCCTGGAAATTCTCGCCTTCGCCTCCGCTTTTGCCATCATCACCGCCATCGCACGAGTCGCGGCCCCCCTCGTTTGAGCAAACTCTGCTCTGTCGGCGCCGCCTAGACGGGTGGCTTGTCTGCAACTGACCTCCTTTGACCATGAATGTGGTCTGCGTCTATCCTGTCACCCGAGACTTGATTATATGGCCATCGTTGGCTCCAGAAGCTGCATCGTCAAACATGATGGTACTCCAATCGATGTCGTCCCCTTTTAGTTGACACAAGAACGCTTGGCAGCCTTCTGCGATTGTCGATTGTCACGACGATCCTTCCATTGTTCGGATTGGGAGCAACTTCAACGACCAAAGCCTTACTGGCAGCCGACAATATATGCGATGAACTTACACACGCGCGTCATGTCACATCGAGACCGACAGTGAAAGCATCATCTGTCCTTTTGGACGACGTCGACACCTAATCTTTGGTCTGCATACCGAGCAGAGTTCCAAGCTCACTGCAGGCTGTGCATGTCACGGTGCTCTGTGCTCCGAAAACTACGACTTCTGACCCCCTAGCACCCCGAATTAGGATCAATCGCGAGTCGAGTGTTGGTTTCTCCAGCCCGACGAGTTCGTCACCCAATGGCTTCGTCTCGGAGCCAGGTCACACAGTCTTCAGTGGCGCAACAGTAATACGACGGAAAAGACAGTCCACCAGTTTTACGCAGTCACTTCGACGTCTCAGCCCTTCATTCTATTTTCTATCCATGCGGGCTGCCGTGGCCGTCATTATGCCATATGTACTGCCCAGCTCACTGTCAGACAATGCCTTCCAGCTGATCTCGGCATTCTTTTTAATCGCCCTGGCCCAGGTCAGCGACAAACTTCAACAAACGCAGCACTGCATCCTCTGTTTGTCTTGGTGTGGCCCGGACTCAACTCAAGGATAACCTGGCAGCGAGGATGATCAGCGCAGGGGCGGTCTCGCCACGCCCCATTTCCCCACCAACAGCTCGGGAACGGCTCGGGGGCTGTTGGGTTTCGCAAATGCTGCTCACAGGAGCTCGACATCGGGACAACACGGTGCCGCCAACGTTCTACCAGCCCCGTCGCTGCCCCCGGCCCCCAACGATATGGTAGCCGGTGCGACATCCAGCCCTCGACCCCCGACCCTCGTCGGGTTCAGCGGCACACAAAACACCTTAACATGGCTGTTATCGTTGTACCGGCGTGGGTACCCACGCTTCCTTCGGGGCCAAACTGGGTCGCTAGGCACCACGGGCTCCCCACAGGTGTTTTCGGATTCCCTTTTCCTGCTGCGTGGTTTATCAATGACTGGGTAGCCGAACACTCATCGGTCTTTCAGGCGGCTCCTTGCACGACTCGTCACGCGGATTTGAGGAACAAGCTATTCAGCCCGGCTCACAGACCAGGTCCCTGTCCATCGGACCTATTCGATATTCTGCCTCGTTCTTGTGGCAAGAGTGACTACCATGTGCCACTGGGATTGTGTGTCAATCTTGGTCTGAGCTTCAATAAATCCGTTGGTTATGGTTGGTGACCACTGCCAGGGCGATCCTTGAGCAGGATTGCCGGGTTGCGTTTGACCCGGTGTCACTTCTTGGACACAGCACGCGAAGTCTTCTAGCCCCTTCGACGGATGTTTGTTACGACCTACAGCTACTTCGACTTCTTATCACCTGGTTCGATTTGGTCCCAAGGCTCTCCGGCCCAGCCAACGTCTGTTCGTTATGTCAAACGCCATTCCTTGCTCCATAACAATACCATGTGCGATGATTGCGCCGCTAGATGACAACGTCACTTATCAACGAGCATCCTCGTTCAATCTGCAGCAGCCTGTAGAGTTAATCCATCTGCCATCGTCCAGAGTATGCCGCGAGCTTGGTGTGTAGCTTGTTCAGAACGGACCGAATTTACTGATGGAGGGGTCGAGTCTCCATTCTCCCAACTGAACTAGCATTTGTGGGATTTGGCTGGAACACGAGGTATGTATGGGGTATCAGGGGCCACGTAACTGAGGCTTGCTGGCGTCTACGTGGCTGTTTTACAGGGTCTGCATGTTTCATGCTATCGAGGCGCCGCTGTGTAAGAGGCATCCCATGAGTATTACGTGCAAATCAGAGCTATATCTACGTCCTCTAGCTCCAGAAGCCCAGCGGCCAGTGACCTACCTAGGCACATCCGCTGCAGGTGTATCCGGTTCCGGGCATATTTTTCAATACAGTGGTTGATCACTGGCGGGCCCCTTTATGGCGTGCAGTTAGCTAGTATCATTCAGAAGCATTGCACGCCGGGCTTTTCCATTTGCGAGGCAAGTGAGGCCCCTCCAAAGCGCGTAGTGTGATGAGACCGATGCCATTCTCGTGCAGTGACGGTCGAGTGTTAATTGAATAGACAAACGCAGCTGATGCAGAGGATGCTGGGGTTGACGCGTTGTCGATGCTGATTTCCAGGAGTAGGTCCAGGCAACCACCACGATAAAGGAGGCGAGCATTGCTCTGTCAATCAACTCCCCAAGGTTCAGTCGCTGTCCATCAGTGCGGCCAACTCGGCCTCTTCATCCGCCGTCATGAGCCCCTCCTTCTTGTCATCGTCCGTTTTCGCCTGCTGCTCATCTTCCTCAACTGGCTCGCCAGCTTTCCGGATTTCCTCTACTGTTTCGTCGAGAGCCTGCTTGTCGAGACTCCATGTTCGAATTGTACGATCAATACTGATGCTGACTAACGTGTCCTTCTTCCCCGAGGGATCCCTCAGTACGATCAAGTCGGTGATTTCGTCAAAGTGTGCCGATATCGTGTAGACGAGGCTGCCCGACGTGCGGTCCCACACCTTGATATCCTGGCTGAACCCGCCCGTGACGACCCACGTCTCGGTGAGGACGAGGCCCTTGACGAAATCACCATGCTCAAAAGTATCCTCTGTCGTGAAGCCCTTGCCGCGGGCGAGACACTTTGCCGTGCCGTCGGCGCTCGCCGTCCACAGGTCAATCTCCTCGCTCTCCTGGTCAAATAGGACCTTGTAGACGCTCGTCTCGTGCTCGGAAATGGCACCCCCCGTCGCCAGCGCAGCATCACCAGCCGCCTCACCGCCGACCTCACCGCCAGCCACCATCTCGGCGCCGTCGAGGCGCACCCGCCAGCGGCGCACGACGGGGTCGCTGCTCGCGCTGACGACAACGAGCTCGTCGTCCGAGGACGCGACGGGGTCGACGGCAAGCGATTGCAGCGACATCATGGCGGCGGCGGGGTCCTGCAGCGCGTGCAGGCGGCGGCCGGTGGCCACGTCCCAGACGAGGATCTTCTTGTCGGCGCCGCCGCTGAGGAGGACGTCGCGGCCGCCGAGGCGCGCGGCGGCGAGCGTCTTGACGAAGTCGGCGTGGCCGGCGTAGCGCCGCTGCGGCGCGCCGGTGCGCAGGTCCCAGGACCAGATGGTCTTGTCCCAGGCGCCGGCGAAGAGGGTCGTGCCGCTGGTGGCGAGGCTCGTGACGGGCACGGCGGGACCGGCAAACTTGGCCGTGGGCTTGCGCGAGGTCAGGGAGATGCGGGCGACGCGGCCGGAGGACTCGGCCGTCAGCAGGGCGTTGGGATTCGTGGGGTCGGGTAGGACGGCGAGGACTTTGGACGGCAAGCGAATCGGGTTGCCGAATGGGTTGTCTTGCTTGAGGGCGCGCTGCTTGCGCTTCTCTTGTTGGACGCTGGGTCTGGGTTAGTGAGGAGCGCCTTGGGGAGTCAGGTTGGTGGTTCAGGGGCTCACTCACTCGGTCTCGAAGAAATTCTCCTGGTTGCTCGACTCCATGGTGCTGTTTTAGGCGGAAGCCAGTAGGGATTTGAGATCTTGGGGGTATCAATTAGAGGCTGTATCGTCAAAGAGCAGTATGACTTGAGCTCAGTACAGTGATACCAAAGCCTGGAGGTCAGTGGCAGTGTTGACTTGTTCTTTCCATGAGATTCTTGGTCATCTGCAGTGAAATGGCGGGGCAGATGGACACACTGGCAGACAGCTCCAGGCTGCCCCTCACTAAGCTCGAATCCACCTGATTGCAAGTGGGCCCAGCTGTCGTTTCCCAAACGACCCAAGACGCGCCAGATTTAATTGATTGACGCGTCAACGCGCTCCTCACATCTGTCACCCCTTGCGAATCCATGAATCTGTAGATCGGCCTGCTCCTCGACCAAGCCTCCTCAACACCATCAGGCGAGGTAGAATTCGAGCTTCGTGGCACTGCTTCTTCCGAAACCATCACAATGTCGTCCACAGCCCCGAGGGTAAGGCCACGGCCTGCCCACACCTCCGGCACAACGCGCTGCGCCTACACCCCCAACGGCTCCCGCCTCGTGACCGTTGGCTCCAACAACACCATTCGATTGTACAAGACGGGCTTTGACGGCGAACCCATCAACATCGACGAGTGCCAGGAACAGAACGTCACAGTGGCTGCTGCTGATGACTTCTTTGTCGTCGGTTCTGAAGACGGCACCGTCAGCGTCTACTCCTCGATCACTGAGACCTTTGATCGGTTCATCACCCGCACCTCGCTGCCCATACGCGACATCGCCCTCTCTCCCGACCTCAAGTGGTGCGCTGTTGCCAGTGACGAGTTGACGGTCAAGATTGTCGGCACCTTTGACCACTCGTACATTCGCACGCTGAAGGACCATGGAAGACCTGCGAAACACGTTGCCTTTGATCCCAAGGGCGGGCTCCTCGCCGTGTCCTGCACAGATGGCATCGTTTACGTCTACTCACTAACGGCAGACCAGCCAGAGCTGATACACAAGGTGGATGGCATTATTGGGTCGCTGGAGACCGACTCGGATCTCTCTTCAGAGGCTGTGTGGCATCCTGACGGACGGGCCCTGGCGCTGCCGACACCTACCCACGATATTCAGGTCGTTTCGAAGAACGACTGGGAAAAGCAGCGCGCCTTTTCCAATGGTCACCTCGGAGACGTCACTGCCCTGGCCTGGTCGCCCAACGGCGCCTTGCTAGCGACGGCCGCCAAGGACGGCAAGGTTCTCATTTGGGAGACGAAGACGCAGAGCGTCATTTCAAAAGTTCGACTACAACAATGTCATTGATCTCTCATGGCATCCCACCGACAACTTGCTGTCCTTCTCCACGTCGGAAGGCGAAATCTACATCTACCCTGACCTCATCAACGAGCAGTTCGCCTCCCTGCTCAAACTCCCTAAACAGCCCGCTCCCTTCATCCACGACCCCCTCTCCGAGATCTCCAACGCCCGCCGCCCACCACAACCTAATGGCAACACCAATGGCAACGGTGCACTCCCTTCTCGGCCCCGCCGCGACTCCCTCGGAAGCCTGGACTCATTCCTCAACGCTGATGACGACGGTCTCGGCGATGGCGACGACTTTGTCGTTGACGATGATGGGGCCGGTTATGCGGCAGGATCCAACCGCAAGCGGCCTCATGACGGCTCCGGCCCCATCGAGCACGGCGGCAAGCGACGTCAGCTTATGCAGGCCGAGTATCACGAGGCTTTTCAGCCGGGATCGACCCCATGGCGCGGCAACAGGAAGTACCTCTGTCTAAACCTCATTGGCTTCGTCTGGACCGTTGATCAGGATGGCCATAACACCGTCACGGTGGAATTCTACGACCATGAGCTCCACCGCGACTTCCACTTCACCGATACCTTCCTTTACGATAAGGCGTGCCTGAACGAGCAGGGCACGCTCTTCTCGTGCCCGCCTCTAAAGGACCAGCCAGCGACCATCTTCTACCGACCGCACGAGATGTGGACGCAGCGTCATGACTGGCGGATCCAACTGCCCAAGGACGAGCACGTTCTGGCCATGTCACTTAGTGAATCGTTTGTGACGGTGACAACGACGGCCAACTATGTAAGGGTCTACACGCTCTTTGGACTTCCGTATCGCGTCTACCGTCCCAAGAACACGCCCATGGTCACGTGCGCCAGCTGGAAGGACTACGTCCTGACAATGGGCAATGGGCCTGTCGGAGCTGATGGCTATACGAAGCTTGTCTACACCATCGAGAATGTCAAGACAGATACCATCTGCCAGAACGAAGACACAGTTGCCCTTCCCGATGGCGCAACACTCAAGAGCGTCTTCTTCTCGGACTCGGGTGTATGTCCTCATCCTAAACCTTGACGGTGGAAAACCAACTGACAATGCAACAGAACCCATGCATCTATGACTCGACAGGCACGCTCCTCACCCTCCTCCACTGGCGCAGCCCCTCCCGCGCCTCCTGGATTCCCCTCCTCGACACCAAGCTCCTGCCCCGCCTCGCCTCTGGCCGCAAGACTGAGACGTACTACCCCATTGCCGTTGCCGACGACAAATTCCACTGCATCATTCTCAAGGGCGGCGACCAGTATCCTTACTTCCCTCGGCCCCTTCTCTCCGAGTTTGACTTCTCCGTACCCCTGACTTCCACGCCCCCGAAACCCGCCCGCGCGGAAGAGTCCGACGCCGGCGACGAAGACGAGGACGCCGAAGCCGGCCCGGAATCTGAATCCCGCAAGCTTGAGCAGGCGTTTCTACTACGCACGCTCGCGGCGGCGCAACTGCGCGACGCGGCGGACGACGACACCCCCAGCGGCAGCGGCGGTCGGCACGCGCAGCGGTCTGCGCTCGCGCGCGTCGAGCTCGAGGTCGACAAGACGCTGCTGCAACTGCTTGCCATTGAGTGCCGCGAGGGCGACGAGAGGGGCATGCGCGCGCTCGAGATGGTGGAGCTCATGCGGGACCGCACGGGACGCATGGTCGATGCGGCGGTCAAGGTTGCTGAGCGGTACGGCCGGACGCTGCTTGGTGAGAAGATTCGGGAGCTGGGCGATAAGAGGGCCAACGGCATGGAGGAAGACTGGTGAGCCTGTCTGCGTGCTGGAAGAACGACGCTCGCGTGTGATCACGGTCTGGTTTGGGCGTTTTGCGAGCACAGCTGCTGCTGGGATTGGGACATCATCTTGGGCCGCTTTGTTGTTAGAATGATGGGGTCTGCACGTGTCCGCCGATGACAGCCTGGAAGATGTACACGGACATGTAATATGATCAACTTGGGAAATTCGCATCGACTGTTCAAACATTCTGCACACGCCGTTGGTCGTTGCTTGTTGACATGTAGGGTGAAGAAGGCTTGCCTGCTATCGTAACGCACATCAATGATGGTGCGCGCAAATTACAGATTGAATCTTCATCTGTACCGTGATTTTGTCTCCTCAACACGTGCCACAAGCAATGCTCCAGCCCTGTTCAGAGGGACGCTGTGGCAGACATGACAGCTGCCGGGATTCCGTCCTGTACCTTGAGTGAGACTGTAGATGCACAACAGACTGGACTTCGTCCACCAATCTGCCAAGAATTATCTGTTCCAAAGCAGCCGCGATGCTGACCCGTATGCGGAATATTTCCGAATCACTGACCGCGAAGTTGCCCATGAAGAGCGAGCACGCCACTGTCTCGACTTCCTGTACCGTCAATTGTATATTGTCCAAGAAGATTACCGATGGGTGGCCAGCAAGGATCGGTCGGCATCGTTGAGCTACGCCTCTGATTCTTAGATGTACGACAGTGAACTTGGTGGTATGGCTTTTCAACATTGTGACACAATTCACAAGGTGACTCGCCTGTTCCGACCGTGGAAATTACAACAGCTTAGAGATTCCAGCGGAATCTACCTTACAGCCTCTCGTCTAGTAAAGGTTCTGAGTGGTATTACGCGATAATCTTGAGCCTGAGCGTGGCGTTATACGAAATGACAGAAGTCTTGTCTACCAACAAATATCTCTTAGCAGTGAGCGCGTAAGGTTGGTCCGCCAGCGGCCTCTTAGCCTTGCTCTTCCCTGGGGAAAGAGGGACTACTTCGATCGCCTTCTATACAAATACAGAAGCAGGACCGTGTCTCTGGGGGGAAGACCTCCTCACAAGGACCATCCGCTGTGACTCTGCTCAAACTTTGGGTTTCGGTGGGTGCTCCAGCGCTCTCCTGGCCGTTGCCACAGCTGCCCGCGCAATCTACAGCATCGAAATCGACCAAGCACTCATCAAAGCTGCAAAACGTTCCCGCCTCACTGAAATGATGCAGGTCCTTGTCGAGGAAGGCGCAGACCCAAACGCAGTTGACGAGGACGGCAATACCGCTCTTCATTACTCAGCCAAGCGAACTGAGTCTGGCGGAGTCAAAGCAGCTCGCTTCCTGGTCTCTCAAAACAACAGCCCTATCAGACCTTTCTAAGAACGAATATGACCATTCTTCTCAACACTGTGGATGATATGAATAGCTCCACCCTCGTCAGTTTGCTGCTCAACTCTGACGCAGCATCGCATGTCGTCAATCTTAAGAGGCGAACGCTGTTTCAAACAAGAACAATGCGCTTCACAAGATCTCGTCAGCTTGAATGCATTGACAGTCAAGTCAGACATAATGGCGGGGGAAGAACCCGCCTGATCGGTCCTCCATGTTTGGAGCCTAGAGCGTGGTCACACAAACCGACATGACCAAACCGCACTTGATCTGGCTGCCATGTAGGCAATATGCCAGCCCAAGTACTACTACGTCACGAAGCTAATACAGTTTGTAGAGACAGTCTTGAGCGGGCGATGCTTCTGATGACCGCGGTGGGTGGTGGTTCTGTGAACGTTGGTGAGATATGCTTCTCGATCCTGACGCGGAAGCTGCATCAAAACGCCCAAACTGTCAAGAGAAGAGAAGATCGACGGCAAGCCGAGAGTTGTGTGCTCTATGATCGATTCTCTGCAATGGAGCCCTTGACAGCGATCTCGACAGGACCAGGAACTGGAACACGGGGCGAGGCCGACGCGATAAAGCCTCTTCGCAGACACCTCATCATTATCGACGAAGGAACTTTTGAAGGACGAGTAAATAACAGTGGCTAGAGAGGTTCATTCATAATGTACGGAATTACGAGTGTTGGCAGCGAGCTGAATATCGAGGATGCTGCCTGAGATGGCCTCATTCAGCACTTTGGCAAGCAAATGCAATCTAGCATTTCAGGACCCGGACCAGGATGGAAAGTGGGGTATCATGATGGCGTCTGGGGAAGGTTCGTATGGAACGAGCGCGGCTCGTTTTTGCTACGAACTCTTGTCAAGAAGTCCCCCTCGATAGAGACTTCGATAGTCGTGGGGTCTTGGTCTAGGTAAGGAAGAATTGTTTACACCCGTTCGATACCATTGCACCAAGAAGCAGATCATATGCTCTACAGTGAACTCATCATACAAAGATTGATGACAGGCGCAGAATGCATCAGGCTCGGTCAGGGTCGGCCCAGGGTAGAAGTGGCGAGGCTCCTGAAAGAGCCGATTTCAAACCAGCCCTAGTGAAGCCCATCCGGGGGGTGGGGGGTCCTGGCTTTGTATTGGGAGATGAAGTGCTGTCTGAGTTGTCGAATCGGATCGCGCAGGAGCATCTTCCAGAAAAAGCAGGGGGTAAGCGAGATCCGAAAACGGATAGCAATGGCACATCAATCCAACCTGATACAAAGCTACCGGCTTCTGGAAGATATTGAACACCATTACTGTACAAGCACACACACCTCCTCCCATGACCCCTACCCTAGGTAGAGCCTAGGGGACTAAAAGTCAGACTGCCAGATGAAGAAGGACTGCCGCAGCAGCGTCGAACCTGCGGCCGTCATATCGTTGGCCAGGGGTTATCGATCGGGGGGTGTCTCTTTTGATGGAGCGCGAAGAAAGCTTTCAACTAAGGAAAAGGGGGGGGGGGGCGATCTCCTGGAATTGATGAAAGGGAAAAATTCTGAAGCTTGTGCCTTTTATTTTCTTATTCCCTGGCGTGTTAAGAAATCGACAGGGGCAGGAGGATGTTTGTTCTTCCCGACGAGGATGAAACACATGGGCGTAGCAGCTGCACAACGTGCATACGGAGATCAGAGATGCTTTTGCTTCTGCCTATCTTTGGTAGTGGTCAGGGCTTTTCTTCGGTCTTCGGTTCTTCAGCCGCTCGTTCGGTCGCTCATTCGCTCGTTTACCGGTTGTACCCTTCAAGACGACCTACTTCAGACACGATTTGGCCGCATCCACCAAGATCGGTTCGTGGCGTCATCTCTGTCAACCAGCCTGTTGTGAAGCGGGGAATAGCGAGAGAGAGAGAGGGTCGGACCTTGTCCAGCTGAGGCGGCGTATCGTGCTGGGCTCGAAAGCGGTCCAATGGCTTGTTTTTGAGGTGTGGGGGGGTTCAAGTTAAGGTAAGGTACTCTACGATTCGCCCTCGCGGTAGCGTAGCGTAGCTCGCTCGCTGAGAGCCGGGACGTCGTGGCGTTAACAAGACAAGACACGACAAGTGCATGCAGCCAATAGAGGAGCTGTGGTTGATCGTGACCATCAAATCCCCCCCTTTCATCTGTTGCGCGTGAGAGCCAAGAACGACGCGTCTTGAAGGGACAGCCGTCGCGTGGGCGGGCTTGATTGCTTGCATTGAACCCTGCTGCTGAGCATATCGCTTCAGAAGGGGTCTCGGAAACCATTGACAGCACGTCAGCAGCAAGAGCCGCCACATTCAAAACAAAGAGGTCGCTCGCTTCAGAGCTCTTTTCTTTCTCCAGTCAGGCATCAAGCATCAGCTGTCCTCCAGCTGGGCGCGATTGGGGAGTCGCGGCTCTCGGCGTTGCGGGCCCTGGAGCTGAACATGATGGAGGGTGTGATTTTGAAGAAAAGGGGCCTCCTTTACCACGAGCACGCGCTAGACGACATGCGAGGATCAAGGTCTCCATCCAAGGTAGCAGTGACTGACCGACTAGACGAGACGCAGCTGCAATCATGCACCCCCAGCCGCAACGCTGCGTTTCGCAAAGTCGCAAAAAAGAGGCTGGATAGCTCGAATGCTTCTGAGCGTCAGCATGCTTTAGCATGGTTAGTGACAGGTCGTGTCTCGGCCTGGAGGGGGATGAAGAGCTTCGAAGATCGGAGGTAGCCCTTTCCGGCGATCGTAGTTCATCCAATCCAACCCACTGATACTTGAGCAGTGTCCACCACGATTATTACCCAGGCGGCCATGTCAATTCGAGTGTGAAGGGGCGCCGCGTGCCGGAAAAGCTCCCGCGGTCGGACTGGGCCAGGAGCTTGGACTCGAAGGTTTTAGCTGCTCCCCAGGAACGATGGAAGTGCGATTGATGGATTGATTGTACATGCGACGAGGACAATCCACAACACTGGAGAGAGATGGGCACGGACACGCGGCATTGTCGACAGTCTCGTCTTCCCGTTACAATGCCCCGGATCTGAGAAAAGACAGACACCGTGACGTGCTCGTTGGGTTCCAGAGATGGTTGAGCATCGATTAGATCCGTGCGCTGTCTCAACGGCCAAGGCCATCACGACTGGAGAGGTCGAGGTGGCTTATTGTTCCTAGCATCGTGCATGTCCGAGTGACATGGGGTGGATGGTAAGGAATTCCTCATCGACCATTCAGGGCTTTGACGGCGCAAGCTCGTGGGATTTCTCGAATCCACTGTGTCAAAATTACGACGATGGAAATGCACGAGTGAGACATGCTGGAAGCTGAACGTTTTTGATGGCAGGGATAGTGGAAGAAAAGCCCCAATGAATGAAGGCTGGCCGTCGTCAATTCGCCATGGAGACAGAGAGAGAGCAGGGCTGGATTGCACACAGGACCCTGTAGATATCTGTTGTACAGTACCTGTACCTACCTAGGTACTGGAGCTAGGAGGAGCCATGTCGGCTACAGATGCACGGAACTGGGAAGGGCAAGGGGCAAGCGTTTAGACGGGCAAGAAGAAGGCAGGCAAGACAACAGTCGACCAGAGGGTTCTTGCCAGGCAGGTAGATGCCTGCCTAAGGTAAGGTACCTACCCAGGCTACCGCAAGTACTTATCTAGAAGGTAAGGCTGGAGAGAAAGCACAGTCCAGCCAGCCAAAGGCGCCTTCCCCCACCTGCCTTGGTCCTTAGTGAGTGGGGCTACAGTGGACGTGTCCTACACTGGTCTGGACCCTGTCGGAGTATTGATCGAGTGTCTGATCATCCAAGGTCCGAGTGCCTAGGGGTTCTTGGGTTCTGGTCCATCGAGTCTTGGGCTGCGATGGATCTTGGATCCATGGAACCGATATTCATCACCACTTCACTAGACCGTGCCTTTCAATCGCCAGTACGATCCTCTGTCGAAAAAGAATCCGATTTGGCCACGATGGACAGGAGGCACCGGGACAGGCACAAGTGACAAGGTACCAGAGACGGGAGACGACGCTCCCCACGCGAAGACGCAAGCATGGAACGAAACGTGAGTGTCTCCAAGGCGGGCCATGAGCAAGGACTGGTCAGCATCCTCATCATCAAGATCATCATCAAGATCATCTTCACCACGGCACCAGAGCAGAACCCGTCTGTTCCCACCACGCTATTGGTACCCACGTATCCTTGTCGACAATTGTCGTGGCTGGCCGCCCATCGAATTCCCAAGTCTAAGCTTCTCGGCCCGTCAGCCATCATCAACAGCAACATTACCTCGCGCCACGCATTCCTCTCCTGACACGCGCCCTGTCGCTGGTCGAGGTGACATCCAACCACATTACGATCCGTTGCGGTCAACCCTCAGACAAGCCCGGTCATCAGACCGCCCCCGTTCCAGCCGTGAAGCATCGTCATCGATCGAACTGAAATTGGGACTCGACTTGGAGCTTGTGCTGCAGCAGTCGGAGGCTTGAAAGCTCTGGACGACTGCCGGACACCTGTCCAATCTGCCCGTACAAAGACGAGATTCTGTGCCGGGTAGGTACCTACCTGTATCTGCAAGGTCCCTGGAGCCTTGCCGAGTGGGCCTCGAAGTCAGCGTGGTAAGGCTCCCTGTTAGCACCACGAGTCTCGGTCTCTAATACACACAAGGCCGAGAATCTAATCCTAACAGAGTCAGGGCCTCCCACAGTCCCCTGCATTCTCCTTCATCACATATCCAACACAACCTAGAAGCCCCCCCTCACCCTCACCAAGGCAGTCGCGCCAGCTGCTGATCCTTCCTGCCAGTGGCTCCTGCACCTCCTATACGCTCACGGTCTCGGCGCCACACGGCGACGGTCGACTCCCGACTCAGGCCTGGTGGCCTCGAAGCCCACCCCACCAGCCAACTTCGACCCTAGCTAGCCCTCTGTCCAGGCCCCTCGATTTACCCCCCTCTTCCCCTTAGGCCTGAGGTAGACTCAGACCTTGAACGTGCCTCAACATCAGCCAGCCTGCTCGCCTTCATCCACCCGTCTCGATAACCTTTGTCCACCACCAGCCCGCCATCCATTCCGTCATATCACTGCGCACCGCCGCCCGAACGCCAGCGACCACCCATCCTCCTCGAATATTCTCGGACCAAGATCTTCGGCACGCGCCGGTATCGATCCTTCACCAAATTGTAGTTGCTGGCGTTTTCCACCTACGACGCCAGAGTTCCCCCACCTCCAGCCGCGCCATCTGCTTGTACTGCATCTTCGACCTTCCCCCAGGTACCGACAGACAGACACGCAAACAAGGCCAACCGACCGCCCGCCCGCCCGCCCGTCCGCCTGCCAGCGTCCCCTTGCCCATTCACAAGCCCTGTCCGACCGGGTTACGCGCATATCCACCAAGCCCACACACGGACCCGGCACCGAGCGCAAGCACCAAGCACTGAGCACCAAGCACACCCAGTCAGCAGCTCGTTCGGGACCCAACAGGTGCAGCCCAGCAGCAGCAGCAGAAACGCCAGTCCGTTATTAGGAGACAATTCCGTACCAGAGCCAGAGCAGCAACTCCACGGATAAAGCAACCCACTGACCTGCCATCCATCTCCACGATCTATCGTTCTTTTGCGATCTCAGATCGAACCTTTCGATTTCCAACCTTTCTGTCCTGACTCCCCACCACGCTTCTCCCCAAGCTGAAGACATGAGGTATGTGTGCACTGTCCCCTCTCTTCTCTTCTCTCCTCTCCTCTCTTCTTTTCCCCCCGAGATCCACGCCAGTCCCTGTCTCCAGAATCCGAACCCCGGTCTGGACACAGGTGGGCCATTTGCGTGTGTGCGTGGGTGTGTGCGTGTGCGCGCCCGCGGCGGCTTGTTTGCCTTGTCTCTCTTGGCCCATCCTCCCCATGCTTCCCTGAGGGGTGCCTTGCGACGCTCTGGCCTCTAGGTTGTCTTGCTTTCTCCGCCGACACTCCTCTTTCCTCTCCTCTGCGCTCTGTTGTCTTGCCTTGCTAACCTGCATGCTCGCATCGTGCAGCGCAAATGGCTGCCGCGATTGAGAGTCAGCAGGCTGTTCCTCTGCCACCCGATGGCCATGACGGTTCATCACCATCCACCACCACTCGCATCGTACCCATTCCGACTCCGACCATCCAAACATCTGCCCCCTCGCCGGGAGATCCCATGGAGATCACGACGCCTACCACCGCCGGCGGTCGATCGCCCCCCCATTCGCAAAACGGCACCAGCATCAACGGTGGAAGCAATAACAATAGCAATGGCAACGGCAGCGGCACCCCAGAATCGAGCGCGAAGAACACGTCGCCGGGCGCATCTCAACCTGCTGGCCACATGAGCTCCATGCCAGCCCCGCCGGCTGCTGCGGCGGCGGCTGTGCACCAGCCTAAGATTGTGCAGACGGCCTTCATCCACAAGCTTTACAAGTGAGAATTACGACGGTGCCATGTGGCGTGCTGGTCTGTTGTTAACACGGCTCTAGCATGCTGGAAGACCCAAGTATACAGCACTTGATATCTTGGTCACCCACGGCCGAGAGCTTCGTCATGTCTCCGTCGCCCGATTTCTCTAAAGTTCTTGCGTACGCTCTTACCAGTGTTTTCACAAGTAGACCTACGGATGGACTGACCACTGGGCTAGGCAATACTTCAAACACACCAACATCTCCTCTTTTGTGCGACAGTTGAACATGTATGGCTTCCATAAAGGTCAGTCTGCAGTCTCGCCCGGCCGCCAAGGTATTCGCATGACAACTGACGCGCAGCAACAGTGAGCGATGCATTCCACACAGGCAATCCGGATATGGCACTCTGGGAGTTTAAGCACGGCAACGGGAACTTCAAGAGAGGTGACCTCGTGGGGCTACGAGAGATCAAGCGCCGGGCGTCGCGTCACGCGCTCGTCCACCGCGACTATCCGAACACCAAGCCCAGCACTTCGCAGCCAGGTACACCTGCAGAGCCCATGCCGCCGCCACCTCCAGAAAGTGCCGAGACGAGGGGAGGCAGTGTCGAGCACGCTTTGTACGATCTGAGCATGCGCCTTCAACGAAGCGAGGAGAGTGCGCACTTCATGCACATCAAGCACCAGGCTGTCATGGAAACAATGACACGATTGCTGCAGTTCAATCAGGAACTTTCAAGAGCGGTTTTGGGTCTCGTTCCTGACCAGGGACATCCCGTTTACCGAGACGGCAGGTTACAGCGCTTCCAATGTAGAGTTGCTCCAGCGCTAACTGACTATTTCTAGTCATCAATCTGCAGTCCGAGATGCACCGTCAGGCAGACCTACTCCGGTCTGTCGACGAGCCTGAGCCGCCATTCTCTGCAAGCCGTTCGTACTTTTCCAACATTGAGAACGCTCCCGTCTCTCCACGACAGATGCCCCAAGACGACCCTAGGAGGACCAACCTGACGGTACCCTCGGCACGAGGTCAGGGGAATTTCCATCGACCGCCAATCCCCTCAAACCTGTCCATCAGCACGCAACGACGCTACAGCTCCATCGGATCAAACACTGCGCCGCAATCACCTTCTCCGCTGCGAGGAGCACCGCCACCTCCCCCGCAACCCCACCCGCTCGCGCAGGTTGCGCATTCGGAGATTGATCCGCCTCCGGGAGTCTTGCTCGTCGGCATACCTCGGCAGACATCCGGGCTCCCGGATGGCAAGGCAATCCTCCATTTCCGTCATCCGGACCGCCATCGACACATTGGCCCTCGTCACCAAACCGCATCGCGCCAGAGGATCAGCGCATCCGGGACTCACTTTCAACGTACTCATTGCAGTCCGCCTCCCAGCATCATCCGTCATCGAGGCCGGCAACACCGCCGCCGCCTTCTAACTTTCACAACGGCGGTGGAGGTGGCGTTGGTGGCGGCTCGGATTCCTTCGCTGGTTGGTCATGGAACTCGGCGAGTCGCGGTAGTCTGGCTGTTAAAGACAGCTCGCTTCCTCCCACTCGCCGCGGAAGCATGGCCCACATATTGAACCCCACGGACATCGCTGAACGTGACGATGAGGATGATGACCTCCGCGGCGACGATGACAGGAAACGCAAACGGATGCAGTGATATCGCCTCTCCGCAACCGCTTAGATACGAGCCACTTTGTCTCAAGATTGAGATGCCAGTACATCATGTGACAGTATTGACGATATCACGATGGGTTTGCTTTTAGAATCGGAGCACGTCAAGCTGGAGTCGGCCGACAGGGAACAGGGTGGAACATTAATCATTGACCTGCGCCGGGATGGCACCATCTCGGGCCGGGAAACGAATCACGAAGAGGATATTGCCAATTAATTGCCATGCCCGGCGGATGTCAGCGTCTGCCTGAGGGTTCGCCGAAACGCAAGATGCCGCCCATCAGCCTTTCGCAAACCTTCGTGGCCGGTTCAGCAGTACGTGGGCTGAGGCCATGTAGTCGCTCGCCATTCCCGACGACAGGCTTGACGGGAGATGGTGCTGGCAGTGTACAATATGTTGTCAGTGAGATGGAAGGACTTTCTCATGTACTCGTATATCACGAGGTGATGACTCCGTTGGACGAAGGAGGAGTCGACGGTTTGTAATATTTCTCGTTCCATAGTTGTTGCGCAGGAGTCACTCCTGGGGCGACAAGGAAATTCACACTGCGTGTTGATCTCCATCTGTAGCCTTCGTAGAGTGGTGTCGAATGTGTGATAGAATCGTCGGCGAGAAACTACATTTGGACTTCATGAAGTTGATCCTGAACGTAGACTAAAGGAACTGGCTATTCCGCTTCCGTCTTCGTCTTGTTCTTCGACTTTTTCTTTTTCTTCTTGCTCTGCACCCCATTGTTCATCTCAGCCACGGCTTCCGTCAACATTGGCGGCTCTGCCACGGGTTCGGCCTCGACTTCCGCAACACTGGTCGCCGTGTCCGGCTCTCCATCATCCATGCCCTGATCCCCAGCAGCGTCGCCTTCTCCCTCGTCTCGTACCTCAGCCCGCGGCACAACCCTCGCTCGCTTCCGTCGACCAACCCCGCTTCTGCCCTCGTCATCGTCGCTCTCCTCGACGACGACCCTTCTCCTGGCGTCCTGACCCCGCTGCTGTTGCTCCCTGCCTCTCTTGCCCAGCAATTTCCGTCCGAGCTCCCTCGTCGCCGCGTCCGTCTCCGTCTCGGCCTTGGACGGCCTGTATCCCAACCCTGCATTGACGGGCTCGAAGCGCAGCGCCGCGTCGTCCTCGCGCGCCGCGCGGATCTGGGCCTTTGTCAGGCCGGCGCCGGTGTTCGTCGCGGTTGAAGGGACGGAGAAGCCTGCGCTGGACGCCGCGGTGGAGGATGAGGCGGAGGGGCGCTGAAGGCTCGGGTACTTTGCGCGCATGGATGTGAGGAAGCTGGCTTGCTTGGCCGAGGCGAGGGCGATGCGGTTGTAGATTGTGTTGAAGTCGGTGGTTGTCGGTAGGGGGCCGGAGGATGGGCCTGTGTTCGTGGGAGCCATGGCTGCGGATTGATTTGGGGAACGTTGTTATGTGAGAGGTCCAGCCTCTCGAGTGGCGGAGGTACAGTCGACGACCTTGGATGTCGTTGGGTGGCGGTGTCGCCTGGTTTGGGCGTGCTTGGTGTCTGCACAACGGACTGGAAATTTTGGCGGCCTGTGATCCGATTAGAGCTGGAGATCTTATCGTTGATGGATCGTCCGCTCGGCACATGGTCTGTGCTTTCCCGTGACCCCTCCATCGGGTTCCATGTGGGGCTATTCCTCCAGTGCCGTGGAGCGCGGGGTTCGCAGTGTTGGGCCAACGGCACTCAACGAACCACTGGGCACGGCCATCATTTCCTTGTATGCGATGCCTTCAAAGGCGACTGTCCGGACTCAGTCGAAAGCCAGATACAATGACGTCTCTACGTAACTAATATTGTGATTCGTCCAGTGACATCAGCCACACCAGGGCCTGCAGCTTCATCTTAGTGCCACGTTTCACTACGAATGGCATGTGTCGCAAGCATGAGCAAGGTGAGATATTCCCAGCGACTGTCATTGGCACTTCATTTATCCTGTTTCGATTTACACTTCTCCTTTCTGGCTGAGCCTCTTTGTCGGCCTGGTCACTACGTCTCCGTATTCCGCGACGGGGAAACTGGAAATGAGTGTGCGCCTCCTTGACCTGTGACTTCGGCCATGTGTAGCTCAGGTTCATCTCGTAGTCTGGGAATGGAGTCATAGTACATCTTAGCAACTTTCCATTTGGATCGAAATTCGCCCCTTACATGCCTAGTCTTCCCGCGTGAAACCATGCCCTACAACGTTGCAACTTTGGATCAGCTTGAGAAGGTGCCACAACCGAATCGAGAGTTTCACGAGCGAGCTTGCTTGTCCTACTAACGAATTAATATATTCAAACAAGGAATATTTAGTAAGAACATAGATGCGGGTGAGGTCAGCATCGGAGAACCCAGCCTCAACTCATTGTGTGGCAAAACTCCATGTACCCCAGATGATTTTATCGCAGGGCTTCTGTGAATGATGTGAGTATATTGTAAGCCAAACAACGTGGACCTCGTGCTGTCCCTTTTTAATGCTTATCTATCAGATTTTCCGTCGACTGTTTCAGACTTTCTCCGTACGAGGGAGCTCAGGAGGGGCATGGGACGTGAGCACTGTAATTTGCCACTTGTAGGGGCTACATCTTCATTTAGTATACACGTACAGCTACTGTCTTCACGCCACGTCCATTCAGTATTCGTAGAATGCATGGCATTGACCTGATGGGCTAACATTGTTTGGAGGGTTCTGAGGTTGACTGCCTCATCTAATTGAATCTATAGGCATCGCCTTGTTTCGTGACAAAAGTTACACTTCGCATTGTCTATGCGTCTCGTGGTACACATATAGCCCGACTGACTGTTGCCCTCTACTCTGCAGCGCATTGACTTTCCATACTGCAGTCTATCGCTTCCAAAGTTACTCGTGCCCTCTATTGACGTCGAGAGTATTTTGCAGAAATACAAAGCAACACAGCCGATATCCAGACGTAAGAGGGAGTCCGAAGAAACGAAGCCCCCTGAACACTACGCTGGTGCCTCAGACTGAAGCAGTGAAGCTTGAGGTTGCTAGAGGCTAGCGGGCCTCTGTCCTTGGCGGAAGTTAAGAGATCCTTGGGCTCTGAAGAATGCACCAGAATGTGTATCGTTAGACCTGCCAACAATGCCTCAAGCTGCCTTGCTTACCGCCACGAAAGATCGGGAGCAAGTATTTACACAGGGAAGGCTACGACGCGGGGTTCAAGGCCCTGTTGAGGAATGTTGCTGCCGACGAAAAGTCCATCTTGTCTCTCACGCAGATTGCTCTTTTTACAGCGGGCGTACCGCAGCCTGGCTAGCGTGTTATCGGCATGTTGCTGGTTTATAATGATGCCTAATAGATCATGAGGACTGATGGGCTTCGCTTTGAACAATCCCTGGAAGAGGGCCATCTCGATAAGTAAGCCAGGGGATGAACGCAGCATGATACTCTAGAAGTCCCTACAAAAGGCACGGATATTTTGCACAAGTGATCTTGTGGTCGGAAAAGTTGACGGTTTCTGAACCTCAAGGTGCCTTCCATCCAGCCCCATAAATGAAGTACGGTGTCAATGCTGTGGAAGACTACTTGACTCTAATGACAACCATGTCCCAGCACATCATCGGACTCTTACCGCAAAAATCCATTCATTAAACGTTTTCAACGTGCCTGAAGCGTTTAGTAAAACCCCGGTACAAATATGATTTGAGGTGTGTACCACGATGACTGGTAGGTGCAATTAGAAGCAGATCGCAAGTTGAAGCTCTACGCACGCTCCGGGGCTGCCAGTCGTTTCTCAGCAAAGCCTATAGCTTTGATGCAGTACCTCTCTCTTAGGATCTAGTGAATAGCTGAGGCTGGAGCCAGCTTACCGGCGTGTGAGAGCTGTCATTAAGCCGTCCTAGGGGCCTGACCGTAGCAGGAAGACTGTGAACCGCATTTATAGCTAGTAAGCGCTTGTATAAGACCATCTTCATTACAGCCAAGCTATCGTTGAATTGGTCGAGTGAGGGCTCAGCTCTTGCTCTAATCGACTGACATGTGGCCATTGGAGGGGTCAGAGAGGGGATTCGAAAAGGTTCTCTTTCCGGGGGTGGGTCAGGAAGGCTTGATTTCATCGCACGGATTTCCGTAACGTCAGATCACATCGTGCCCCCCACGGAACAGCTACGTGAGCTGCGCCAACTCCAAACATACCTCGTCAACTGTTGGTGTGCATAGATGCCACAGGCGGCTAGGTTTCACTCCCTCTGCAACCCAGTGATGTAGAGCCTTGATAGTCGTGGTAACCTGCCTCGTAGATAGTTGGCCTCGTAGACAGTTGGCCAACAGGGTGTTCGTGCTATGTCGATGCTGTTGCGACTTGATCCTGAATTCGCGAGAGTCAAGGCGACCTGTTTCAGTGCCCACCGTTGACGATGCCGCACAGATAAGCTTAAGATAGACTCGCATCTGCCAGCACCAGAAATGCAGGGACACGCGATTCCCCACAAATGGCCAGCGGATCCTCCGGAGCTTGGCCATGGTGGGATGCGCCGGCCGACTTCGGATTCGGCATGTCACTGCGATAACCGGTGTTGGAAGGAAGTTTGGTTTCCACTCGGGCGTGAGCATGTGACCAATTCGCCCAATTCTATAGGCTTGTCGTAGATTGCCATTGGGGCTTTACGTATGTTTTTCGGTCGAGCTGCCCTGTTTTGAGGAGGGGCCTGGAAGGGCGCATGGAAGGGCGATGCTGCGAACAGGCAATGGCCCGCATCTTATCCAGCCTCCGGCGCCTCACCTCACCTTGGTCTGACTCTTGCCTCTCGGGATTTCGCGCTGGTATCTGGCGGTAAGACGTTTTGTTGTTGAGAAAAGCATCTCCGATGGCGGATCAGTCCTGACACCCGGACGATCATCCCAATTTCCCTCGGGCCCCCGACCCTAACGACGCATCGGCCATTTCCGCCGCCTGAAGAGGAAGGTTGACAGGGCCATGCACATCATTGCCAATCGCTGGAGCGCCATGATCTTAGCTTGCGGTCGGCACTGGTGTTTGTGGGGTGTGGGTTAAGCTGGCCGAAAAGGGGGGGGCGAGATAACGTGGGACGGCCCCAGCTTCTCACTGGCCTTCAGCTTGATGAGTCGCGGGACGAAACGACACTAGCCGCTCACAGCATCGGCACCTAAACGGCCCAACAGCCAATGAAGAGGGCATCACGCCCGGCGAGCAATGAGGGGTATCGATGGCCGGGACTGCGAATGGCCGGCGATGGTGCACCAAAACAGACTGCACTGCCGGGGGGGTGGGATGCCATCGTGCACTTGCTTCTGGCTCCGATAAGTCGGGTTTCAGGGACGAACAGGAGGGAGCATGCGACGTGCTGCAGAGCTGACTGGCCTTCCCGTTTAATGCCACCAGCTGATGCCGACCCTGGCAGGGAGGCATTATCTCGAACCGTGGCAGATCTTAGGTTCTTCGGGATCGCCCGCTATCTCGTTGAGACTGGCATGTGGTGCTACGCGCCAACTCGAACAGGCATGTCGTGTTCATCAGGCAAGCAATGACTATAAAGCGACGACGATCTCGCTCCCTCTAGTGAACATGTTCCTAGAATCAAGCCTCCAGCCTCAAGCCTCACAGTCACTCTTCGCCTCGCTCCGCCTCTCGATCAGCATCATGAAGTTCTCCTTCTCGCTCTCCGCCCTCCTTGCCGGCACTGCCGTGCTCGCGAGCCCTGTTCCCGTTCCTGCGCCTGTGAGTCTCGAACAGACCTCGACATCCCCGAAGCTTGGTCATGGGCCCCTCAGCTAATGCGAGACCTCCAGCCTGGAATCCCCAGCGCCGCTACAGCCCGGACCCAGCTTGCCGGTCTGACTGTTGCCGCTCTGGGTCCTCAGACCGGATACAGCCGTGATCTTTTCCCTCACTGGCACACTGTTTCTGGCGCTTGCAACACAAGGTACTACTTACGCCCCGCTCGTCCCACCTTTCTTGATCGTGGATCGAGGACAAGGCCTTTTGCATGAAGCTTTACTGACATTTGAACAGAGAGACGGTGCTGATCCGTGACGGTACCAACGTTGTGACGAGCTCCGCCTGCGCCTCCACCTCTGGCACCTGGGTCAGCCCCTTCGACGGTGCCAGGTGGACTGCTGCGTCCGACGTTGACATTGACCACATGGTCCCCCTGTCCAACGCCTGGAAGGTACGTGACCTAGACCCCTGTCCCGGACGAGTGACGAGGAACCTCATCTGTCTCTTCATGCTTTGCCCGCGGCGTTCTTCCCCACCCTAGAACAAGATGTGCTGACTATTCTCCAGTCTGGTGCTGCTTCTTGGACGACGGCCCGTCGTGAGGCCTTCGCCAACGATCTCACCCGCCCCCAGCTTTGGGCCGTCACCGATGACGTTAACCAGGCCAAGGGCGACAAGAGCCCCGATGCCTGGAAGCCCCCCCTGACCAGCTTCTACTGCACCTACGCCCGCAGCTGGGTCGCCGTCAAGAGCTACTGGGCCCTCACCATCACGTCGGCGGAGAAGACGGCGCTGACTTCCATGCTCAACACCTGCTAGATGTTGGTTGAGTACGTGAGAAGGGAGGACTGTTAGGGTACAAAAGCGTGGAAGTACATCGATGTTTGTTGAGCGGCTATATTTCTACTCCAATACGGGAGCATCACAGGACTGTCCTAGCTTCAATCTTCAGGGTTCCGAAGTTCCACCGCTGGTTCTTTGAGCGAATATATAGGAAAAGGCAAATTTGTACTTACACGAAAGCAATCGTATCATGAATCTTGGCAATTTCTTTTGGATCAATATTCGCGGTGAATTGGTCAAGAAAGCATCTCAGATCGTGGAGTTTTCACGACCTGTTATGCAATTTGTGATGTTGCTGGTGTAACTTTGTCAGTGTCTGATCGCGGGTTCCATCGAGTATGGTTCAAGGTAGCTGGTATCATCGCTCGGGTATGATGACGTGTTGCGCTGGATTGTTCCATTCACCTCTGGTGTCAACTCGTCGAATATTTGGATTGCCTTGCTGCGAAACTGACCAAAAGTCTAGCAGCTGTGGCAGTGGTGAAGGGAGTGGAGGCTTTGTCTCTACAGTTTCCTCTCATGTTACGCAGGTCTGGTGGAAATATAGCCGACTTCTTATACACCATTAACCTTGGATAAACACTTCTCCTCATGTTCTTTGGCTGAGCTAACCCGACGAAGTGGACGAACTTCTAAGACATCGCCATACAGTACGGGTAAAAGCTATGTGTTTTATTGCCCTGGTACCGAAATAGACTGCTTTACGCGCGCGTTTGTTAGACCAATCACAAAGCTGTACACGTCCTGATACCCTTCATTGTAGGTACGCACTATTTCATCAAGGTGACAATCATCGAAAGTCCCGGGTTTCGTCTTTATGGAGCGGGGATTGTTCGCTCGGAAGTGCACCCAAGGTTTTTCTTCTTCTTTTTTCCCCCGGAATCTCACCGGCGTTGCAGGAGCTGTCAAACAACCCCGCATCTCGGTGAAGACCTCCCAAACCACCAGTTTTGGGCAACACCTCTCGAGTGCAGTCATGACCGCCTCCCCTCCACCCACACCACCGTCAGGGCCAGTGAGGGATGACGAGCTAAGATTTCACAGCATCAATTCGCCGTGTGAATGGATTGAAGACTACCGCCCCGGTGGTTACCACCCTGTCCATCTCGGCGACATCTTCAAGGATGGCCAATACCAGGTCATCCGGAAGCTCGGCGACGGCTCCTACTCAACCGTCTGGTTGGCCCGAGACCTGAGGTACTGCAATCTCCTCCCACTAACCTGTAGATCATCATAACTCATCTTTCTTCAGCAGACGTAGATATGTCGCCATGAAGATTCTCGTTTCAGACGTATCGGCATCCACATTCGAGGTTCACATTTTGCGCCAGATCAACGACGTCGCACGAGCACAAGGGGCTCGGCATGTCACACAGCTGCTAGATGAATTCGAGCATAGCGGACCTAATGGCATCCATAAATGTCTTGTATTCGAGCCTATGGGCCCTAGTGTAAACTCGATGGTCGAAGAGCTGCCGCAATTCAACCCGCGCAAGTGGGGTATGAAAGTCCGATATCCGCCACAGATGGCCAGGAGTATCCTCAAACAGTCTCTGCAGGGCTTGGAGTTTCTTCATGGTCACGGCATCGCTCACGGGGACTTCCAACCGGGAAAAATACTCTTTGCCCTCAATAACATCGATTCGGAGCCCGAGGATGAGCTCCGTCAAAAGGAAGATGTACAAGCCATGTCGATCTCGGATACGGTACGGAGATTGGATGGTAAAGAAGACAAGTGGGCGCCTCGTTATCTTTGCGTTGGGCAGCCACTGGTCCGCTTCACCACCTATACCGAAGGCTTCAAGATCAAACTATCCGACATGGGTGGAGGTCAGTAACAGCTTTCATTTCTGTCTCGATCTTCATTGCCTTAAAAGAAGCTCATCACGCTTGACAGCATAATTTATTTACGAATCCGCCAAAAGAAGCCTCTTGTTCGCTGGGCCTCCGAGCTCCCGAGTTGATACTTGGCGGCGGACGCAACAATACCCTTGACGTTTGGAGTTTCGGCTGCCTTATCTTTGAGCTGGTTACCGGACAGCCCCTCTTCTGCATTCCAGGATCGGACTTTGAAGATGACGATCATATCCTCGCACTCACTGAAAGGCTCGGCCCCCTTCCCGATGAGCTCTTCCAACAGTGGAAAACTTCTTCATTGTACTTTACACCGGAAAGGAAGCTCTACAATTGTCAGCTCGGAGGAGTACCTCAAGGGAAACAGCCGCTTCTATTGCAACAGACATCCATGGAGGACTTGTTCGATCAGGCGGGCCCGGAAATTGATGGGGAGGAAAGCCGTCAAGTGAAGGCACTCATCCGACGGATTCTTCAGTATGACCCCATGAGAAGACCTTCGCCTACAGAAATTCTTGAGGATCCCTGGATGCGTGAGAGCGGCTCGTTCTAGTCCTACTGTATTGGAATCATACTTCCGTATTTCATGCCAGCCTCGAGATGACAAGGGCCATCATCCTAGGTAGTCCGTTTCCGGTCTCAGCACGGAACCCCGTGTGAAGCTCACAGCTTCTTCTCAACAATTTGCTGCTACCGCGGCTGTTTCACTAGCTGCCGTTGCCTCTGTTGTCTTTCTCGTTGACCGATGTATGTAGCTTTGCAAACTTTGGTATGGTTTTATACTGTTGTTATGGCTTTGACTTGCACAACCTTCTTCATCTTAGGAGGAATGTCTCGAGGCCCACAACTTGGCCGCCCGGGCACCTCCATTCTACTTACCATTTCAGAGTGCCATCGTTCAAAGAATGTGTTCTTCTCGATCTGACCTTCCGCAATGTAGTTCAGGCCTGGCCGCGCCAATAACTCATGAGCGGAGAGATAGACCTTGGTCGCTAGAAGAGACAAATCCAGGAGTGAGCCTGCGCTATCTACCCTATTCAAAAGAGAACTCAAGAACGGATTCTATGTACGTAAGCCAGGAAACCCATGGAACAGACATTATTGAATTGCCCAGGTTCGCGATATCAACAGCCTTGCCAGGCGACATAAGATCGTCTTGCTCCAAGTTCTCCAAGTCAATCCTGGGCAGCCTTCGCGACTAAGTTGCGCCTCCATGCCTCAGACTACGCATACTGGCTCTTACATAGAGGCCGGATCTCCAAGAACTGATGTCAACTATTACAAGCACAAGCAAATGATGAGCTGCATGATCATCGGCCATTATGACTCTTTGTAGCCCTGCAATAGATACACTTGTCGCAAGCTCGTAGCATGAGTTCCTGAAACCCCCTGTTTGATCTTCATTCGACTGGATTCTCTGTTGGGATAGACCAAATACTTTGCAGGCTCCGATGTCATCCTATGCATAGCGGTCCAGTCTGGTCCGCGAAGTCCCTTAATGACAAGACCGACTTGAATCAGTCAGTGGGCGGCTTTGGTAGGGCGTGTCAGCCCGTCCCACTAACCCCAGATAATGCGGGGGGGAGGGGGGACGACAGTAGCACAATGTCTGCGGGACTTAGGTCTGGGAAGGGTGAGGGCCGATGTAGGTGAAATGATAAAAAGGATGGACCTGGACCTCTATCTTTTATGTTTGTAGATCGATAGACAGTAGGCCTCAACTGAGAGTCCACTATTGCAATTTTCTTTCTTCACGCCGTGCTTTTTGCCATTCTTCAGACAGACTCCACCAGCAAGGCCGACGCTAGGGACGCTGCCGCCATGGCTCCCACGCCAGTCCCATACATGTCACAAGGCCCGAATGACATTGAGAAGTAGAGAGTGCTCTATGCTGAGCGCATAAATTTGATTGCGCCTGACGACGAGAAGTTTTAACTCGGCGCAACGGACTACTCTGGCGCCGCGGCCAAGACCGGCCCCGAGGACATCCGACTGGTGGAGAAGCTTGACCGATGGATCATGGTGAGTATTCTGGACAAAGTCATTAGTTGAAGTCACTCTCACTAACCCCTCCAGCCCACCCTCTGGGTTATGTACTGGCTCAACTACCTCGACCGCAATGCCATCGCCGACGCCCGCCTGAACTACATTGAAGAGGACCTGAACATCGCGAGAGTTCAGTACTCCACCTCCGTCTCAATTCTCTTCGTCGGCTACATCTTCGGACAGATCCCGGGCAACACGATGCTCACTCGGGTCAAGCCGAGCTTCTACATGGGCGGCTTCATGATGACCTGGGCCGTGGTCAGCTGCCTGACGGCGCTCGTCAAGGACTACGTCGGCCTCGTGCTGACGCCCTTCTTCCTCAGCGTGGTCGAGGCGCCGTACTATCCCGGCGCCCTGTACATCTTGAGTATCTTCTACACGAGGAAGGAGCTCGCGACAAGGATTCGCATCCTTGACTCGGAGAACATCCTCGCCACGCCCTTTGTGGGGCTGATTGCCGCCGGTGTGTTTGAGGGGCTGGATGACGTTGCTGGTCTGTCTGGCTGGCGCTGGCTGTTCATCTTCCAGGGCATTGTGACTTTCGTCGTGGCGGCTACTTCCTGCTTCACGCTGAGCCGCATCGAGAAGGACACTGTGGGCCACAAGGCGGTCACGAGCCCTTTGATCGGTCTCAAGGAAGCGATTGTAGACCTCGAGGTGTGGGTGTTTATCTACATGCAGCACATGCATCTGGTATACCACTGCTGACACCACACAGGACGGCTTCAAGAACTTCTTCCTCACCATCGTCAACACCCTCGGCTTCGACACGACCATCACCCTCGTGCTGACCTGCCCGCCATACCTAATCGCCGGCATCATCTCTGTCGGCTGGGCATGCTCGTCGGGCCGCTTCCACGAGCGGACGTGGCTCGTCACCGCCGCAAAGTCCACCGGCCTCGTCGGCTTCATCCTCGCCTGCGCCACCACGAACACGGGCGCGCGGTAATTTTCCATGTGTGTCTTCATAACTGGCACCTATATGGTCAACAGCATCCTGCTCGGCTGGGTTGGCAGCACGTGCGGGTCGACCAAGGAGAAGCGGGTGAGCGCGCTGACCGTGGTGAACACGAGTGCTAGTTTCAGCTTCATCTGGACGCCAGTGAGTTTCCCTCCCCTATGGCTGTTGATTGTGTGGTTTTCTAATGGGTGTAGTACCTCTGGCCGAAGAACGATGTGCCGCGCTGTGTCATCCCAATGGCGAGCTCGGCGGCATTTTGCGCTGCTTGCGCTGCTGGAGCGTTGGTCGTGAGGTGGATCTGATGCGCGAGGATAAGAAAATTCGTCAGAGGGACTTGGAGGCTGTTTTGTTCTATGCTTACTGAGAGCGGCTTCGTTTCAGCTCAGGAGATAACTTCATAATAGCGTCGTCTCATAGTCTTGGGTTCTGTGAGGCGGCTTTCCGGCTTGTCGGCTTTCCAGCCGCCGGGTCATTTCGTGACGCAACTTTCCAATGGTATGGAATCACGCTTCAGAGAACTGATCTAGTGGTGAGAGAGCAATAAAAAGAATAGGCTTTATATGACCGTATCTACGTTAGGGAAAACAACAGGTTACTCCTCTAACGCTGTACCAATACTCGACGAGTCTATTCTAGGCTGGTCATGTCTCAAGAACAGCGGTTCGCGGAATGAATCAGTCATTCCCAAGGTAGTATACGGAAGTAGGGCTACAGCATGGTAAGACCTCGGTCTCAAGCGGTTCTCTTCGCGACTCATGCCATTCTTTAGTCTCCCTCCTGGAGTCTCTCGAAGAGACCGAATGGTCAGAATAATGAGGCGTCCAGAAGCCTTGCATAGGAGATCAGGATTTCAAAAGGTATCGCCTCATCGAAAGCGGAAATGCCTCCTATAAACAAGCCAAGCCCATTTCCGGCGGCTTATAGATAGAGTACCAGTATTCGAGGTCGTTCAGTTGTTCGTAGAGACTTGTCGTGACCGTGTAATCCGCCGTAATCCTGATCCAATCCCCTGCACCATCCTGGTTTCCCTCCTCCGCGACCTCTTCCGAATCCGGCTCTAGTGGCCATCCGTGCACAAGACCAAGAGTGCGGTTGCGTAAACTTTGTTCGTCGACCATGATGAAGAACTCATGCCTCGAGTCTCGGGATACGTCTCTCCCCTCGTCAAAATGGTATCCCTCGCTTGCGCGCGCCCAAGCCTGGAAGTAGTGCTGCAGCTGCGTAACCGTGGCGCCTTCAAGGGCAGGGTCCTCGATAAAGACGAAATCCATCGTTTTCGCGATAGAGGGCGTGTCGGATCTAGCGATATCCTTACAAAGCTCGTCTACGATATGGCTCTTGATTTCCTGCCAGCGCGGGTCGAATTCTTTTGCGTAACAGCTCCGATAGACGACCCAGCCCCATTTTCTGTCGCCTTCTGATCGAATCCTTGCTTCAGGTGAGAGGAGATCCCACTCCTCGAGACTCATGGGTTCAAGCCCTCCGTTTGGAATGGGCTGTAGCGACGATGGTGACAATGAGGATGTGAACGGTTGATGGTGGTAGCATGCAGGGTATGTTGAATGCGAGGTTGGTCGGTGAGCTCCTGATGGTCGATAGGTGGTCAGGAGCGAAGACTGCGAAGAGATTGCTCGATTGGAAGGTAATTGATTCAGATGATGACGATTATGGATTAATCTTGCGATGAATCGCGATGGCTGAGCTTTCGGCTGCATGGGGGGCGGGTAAGTCACCGTTGCTTGCGGGATGTAATGCACATATAACAGATGATTGGGGACCAACGACCTTTTTGGGGTTTTCTTTACTAAGAAGTCCCGCCCGTCACTGGTCGAGTCTGAGGTGGCTGAAGGGACAAGGGGCCCCTGTTGCTGTCTTCCACCACCTAGGCAGTGAAGGACGCCCACTGTACGTGAAGAAGGCGGCCCGTTGCCGTCATGGCCCTGGGTAGGAAAGAAGGTCATCTGTCGACAACAAGGTTCGAGCACGTACTCTGGAGGGCAAAATGCAGCGGAGGTCAGGAGGTATTCAATATCAGAGTTGAGCAAATTATTTGGCTTCAAAAGTGTAACCAGCAAACAGCCAACAGCCTTATGAGGAGGCAACCCACTGCTATGATTCCTCTAAATGAGAAGGATATTTCCAGTTTGGAAGATCGTCATAACCTCCTTCAAACCTACCTAGACGGAACAAGTTTCGAATCTATACATATATTGATTGTCGGCGCTTCGAATGACCGGGATTTGGTTCATAGTTTCATAGTTCTTTGTCACTAAATCTTGGCTGCAATCGCCTGCTTCCTACATTGAGCTATCTAGAGAACCGGAAACCGTGTGTGTCCATGAAAGAAGCGAGGACTACGAAGTAAGAAGCTTATGCAGAGGTGCCCTTCCGCGGCAGCTGACAGTCTGAAATCTGCAGCTACCGATTCGCTTTGAGACGTGGACATCGGGTTTGAGCGGTGAGTGGGAACTGACGAAAAGAGAAAATGTTAACCAATGTTAAGCCAAGGAGGTGGGACCACATCAGGGGATGGAAGGAGGCACATGAATGCCCGCGAACCAAGCCTCAACCAGACCAGACGCCTTAAGATACAAGGCACTGCTAACGTATATATATCTGCCGTTTTCGACGCTATAACGTCCGCAGCAGGTCCCACGATGCCAAATTGTATGTATATATAATAAGAACTGCCCTACTCTATATCTTGCGTACTTCTCATATTACGGTAGGATTCAAGTGCTCTTATTTGCCTAGCCATCGGAAGCTCCCTGGACGGAGAGCGCAACCCGATGATCTGACATCACATGAAAAGGTATCCGACAACTTTGATGATCAACTCCCACACAGGTCATCCCACGTTTATAGAACGATACGGAAATGGACGCTCCTACAGATCGAGCTCAGTACAACGGGTGAGTGTCTTCTGTTGTCGTTCTAATGGTATCTGCGTAGTTACGCGAGCATATCTTCATTGAGGCTACTTATCAAACCTTGAACTTTAGGGATACGCCTCGCACACTTACAGAGGCCGATCGCCAGGCGGATGCACAGTGCAGACAACAACGTGTTACCGCCTTCCTTCAGGACGCTGCCGGGCCCTGGAACCCTACGTGGTACATGCTACAAGACCCATCAGCTCAGGGCGTTTTGGCCAATCCTCAGGTACTGAATTGCTTCCGTTCTTGTGTTCTCATTCGTATGACTGTCGATTGAAACATGATCCATGGCCATACATGCCTCCACCAACTGAGATACCTTACCTAAGGCACATGTCCTCAACCCTTTCCAGAGCCACCCCTCACCCTACCAGCTCCGCGCGCTGCCTGTGGGCATGACAGAGACCAACGACGAAATTGGACATTGGTGGAGGCATACTGTTTAACGAGAAACCCGCGCTGATTAATTGTGGCGCGTGAAGAGACAGTCTGGACACTCAAATGCGCGAAATGACAGCGCCGCAATGCACGACAAATCCCCCCCAAAGCCCAAGGGTTCGGGCCCAAATTAACGATGGGTACACTAAGATCGGGGGTAACCAAGGCTTCGTTCAGTGGCCTGGCCCCGCCGCGGCAGCCCCTGCCGGCAGCTTGCCGTGTCCTCACAATGACCTCACCAGCCAGGGCCCATAGGGCTTTGTATTGTGCTGCAATGCCGCCGCCCACCATCACACATCACCCGCCTGCCCATCGCCCAATCGGCAAGAACCCCCGACGAGGCAACAAAGCTAGTGGGGCCGGTCCTACACCCCCATCACGACCCCCCGGACGTCCAGGGGAGTATAAGTAGCCCACGTCCCTCGCCAACGGGCTACACCATCTCTACAGTGAATTCAGACTCTCTCGAAATCGCACGAAGTCCTTCTCACGGCCATCTTCGCAGTAGCAGCACGCTCGTCCGAAGAACAAAACCCAAGGGCGCACGATTCAGACCTGGCCAAAACGGCCCCACGACATCATCTACAACAGAGGGCAGCCTGTCAAGCTCAGCTCTTATCGGTTTTCAAGCCCGCGTTCAGTCGTTACTGCCGACCTGATATCGAACACCTCTTGTTTCCCGAGCAGACGGGAAATCCTCTTTTCGTCGAATTTGCCCCACCATCGCAATCTTCAAAACTAAAGCTTTCTACATATATATCCAGGGTCGGGGTGGGGGGGAGAGGAGCGAGGAGAAAAAATACAAGCTGGCACAAGAATGGATACACCAGCAGGAAGAGGCCATGAAGCATCGTTACGAACTACAGGATCCCGCCACGATACACGTCATTCCACCATTTCCAGAACCAAAATTTGAAGCTTTTCATATTCCATAATATCTCTGCAAAGTCACACGGATCACAACCATAATCTTCCGCGCGCAACCTTCATGCTGCTTCGTGTTGCCCCTCGACCGCTGTTGTACAGTACCGCTGCCCACCGCGTGAGTCTGCGATCGAGTACTGCGCATCTCAGCCTTCCCATCGGAGCTCTTGACTGACTAGGACCTGTGCTCCCGAACGGTATCCCGGAATCCCTTTATGGACCGGCCTCCCTCGGCCTGTAGAGGCCTCAAGACTGGACGACAACTCTAAGCCCGTTCGTAGCGCGGTTGAGATCTCTCCTATATGCAGTTCGTTTTTTTGCATTCTCAAAAATTCCACCAACTTGATTGAAGTCAGCCCATACCTTCGACTCAGGATTTTGGCTCGTCACGGGCGAGAGACGCCCAGCGCGTCAAGCTTTTGCATGTAATGACCCGAGGAATCGCTCCTGTGTTAGGAATTGCGCACTGACCCGCCTGTCGGCAATCCAGCCGCTCTCAGTGAGCTTATCCCGGTGAGGCTCTGGCAATCGGCGATGGCGCAACTCCAGCGATAAAGGACTGCCATGTTGTCGAGAACAGTCGGATAGAAGTGGCTCCATGTGATGAAACAAGTCTGTCCCATTTGCCGCTCGAAGGACGCAATGCCACAAACACGTCGCCTGGCCGAATATTCCTTACTTGTCTAGTTCCGGGTAATTATTCCTTTCCAGTATTGTAACCCCTGCGCTAAAGGGTCTTCGATGAGCGGGTGGCTCATGAAACCAACTGCTCTTCGTAACGAATATCTAGTCTTGAGCGTGGTGTTGGAAGCAGGTTGTCGATCGATGGCGATGGTCAGCGGCTGTGAGTTGAGCTAAAGGTCATCACCTTCCAAATTCTGATCCATATCTAAGAGAGATGCGTTAGTATCCAGCAGCCAAATGCGCGTGTTTTGTTTCCTTTCGGTGCCTGGTGATACCAAGAAGTTTTCACTAGATTTCTCGAAGGGCGAGGTTTGTAAAGGCGGAGACAGAACTAATTGTTTCGCAACCTCCTCATCTGCATAGTGTCGAATAAAAGAGACACAGATATCGTGACAATTATTCAATTTTCCTGAACACTCATGGCTTTTCTTAGAGACAGGGACGGTTGTCTCGGGTTTCCACTCTCCAAAGGGAAATAAACTTACCGTACTTCCCCACGGACGTATCTCTCTCAAAACCTTGGCAGGACTTACGACCCCCAAGGAACCAGGCAAGACGTCTGCAAATGCATCCACTGTAGTTCGCATGTACAGGTGTCGACCCAGACGTAGCCGATGTCATCATGCGAAGCACGCCGACATGCTGTAAGAACCATACGCAAGCCGGGTCTCCGAGCAACTTGCGGAGCTTGGAAACCTTTCTGATAGTCGTCGAAGACGAACTCGTCTTCTCCCTCAGTATGAGATAGGATCGCATACAGCGGCGGATGGCCCATCAAGTATTCAAGGCCAAGTGCCTAGATGTTGATCAGCCTCATGGCTGGATCTGTTCGTGGTCGCAAAGAAGACGTCGAGGTTCGTTGATGGTGACAGATTTGGCCCACCATCTGACAAACGAAAGCCAACTGATCTGCAAATGTGTCCTCAAGCACGTCGGCAAAGCATTCTGAAAACGTGGGAGATCAGTTTTGGACTGAGGCTGAGCAGCATGGCTATATATGCCCAGGAGCGGGGTCGATCAGTGCACATGCCTATCAGGCTGCATGTCTTGACAGGATGCAGAAAGGATGAGACAGCCTTCTCGATACACAGCTTAGTAAGAACATGCGAATTATCATTAGATTTCTACCCATGAAACAAAAACAAAATTCCCCGTGGGACCATAAAACGCCATGCCATCGCCATGCGTAAGAAGCAAATCATGTAGAACTTTAACGCGAATCCACCATGGTCAACACGTACGGCAAGTCTGTAGCATCCGCCCTCCCTGCGAGACGGATGACGGACGCCCCAGAGCTTTGTGACACCTTCGAACGGAGACTAGCGTTGGAAGGGGAATGGTGCACCTGCCGCCTCTGCGCGAAGCTGCTCATACTGGACGAGTGAGAAAGTGCACCCGTCGAGCGCGCCTGGAGTGTGGACGGTGCGGTGCGGTACTGGTGCCACGTGGCGGCCGAAGAATTCCGTGGTGGCAAATTCACACGCAATCGTGAGCTAGACGTGGTGCGCGACGAGATGCTTCGTGGCGTTGACGGGTTCGTAATATGAGGATCATCATCCCCAATGTCGCTCTCGAAAGGGGCTTGCGCTTCCTCGTCAAATTCTGGTTCAGGGTCGAGAATCGAGGGATCGAACAACCTCATGCTGCGAAGAAGCTGCGCAAAGAGTTGCATCGTGTCACGGAACTGCGAATTAGTCAAGGGGCGATTGGAGAAACGCGCGTATTCGTACAGGGTAAGGAATTCAACTGTCGTGGCGTCCATCGATAAGACGCCTAGTTCAGAGAGGTGATTAAGGTATTGTCGTAGACCTAGGTTGTAGGGTCGTTCAAGAAGAGCCATGGCATCAGGGTCGAGCATGGGCGGCTCGGCTGTGGACTCAGGAATCGGCGGCGCAAGCGTAAGCGCTTTCGCCTCGATGAGGTTTGGCAGCTCGGACAACACAGTGCTGTACTGCAAATCGGGAAGGTCGAGGGATTCCGGCGATGACCATCCCCGATGCTCAATCTCACCCCAGACGGGCAGTCGCGGCGCGACAGACATCCCAAGCGTTTCTTCGACCTCCTCTCTCTTGCGCAGTTTCAGCAGCTGGAGGTCCTGTTTGGTACACTCTTCGCGCTTCTCCGACATGTTCGAGACTGCGGACTGCGAGTCGTCCATGACCTTGGGGATGATTCGCGGCCTTGACTCGAACTGGATAATGGCGCTACGGTCCAACGCGGCCGTGACCATCTCGAACACCTGTTTGGGCACATCTCCCTTTTCAATCGGAACCCATGACTTCGGTATTGACGCAAGGATGGTCTTGTTATTGTACAGTCGTAGCGCATAGATGAAGGAGACGATGATGAGGATACCGACGAGGGCGGCAGCGACGAACCAGATGTTGTACCATTGGTTGTTCTCGTAGGCTTGATAGATTGTATCGCCAGGAGTGACGAGAAGCAGGCAGACGAGGAGTGTGCAGAGGACGAAGTAGAAACTTCCGTAAATGAATCGGAAGATGGCGCGAGCTGACACCATCTCTCCAAGGTGTCAGCACCCGGGTCGGGCGCCGATCCAGAAGCGGGCGGTCTTCTGCGTAGAACTAGGTCGCGATCGTAAATCGGTTCAATCGTTCAAGGTCTGGCGTTGGTCGAGTGCAGGGCATGGCTGCTTTGGGCGACGCAAAGAGGTTGACGAGACAGCTTCGGAGGTAGGCTGCGCAGCAAGATCAACATTACATGAAGGGCGTTCTGAAGACGGCGCCCGAAGCGAGGCGAAGGTACTGTACAGAGGAGGTTGAGGAGGTTAGCGCAGGTGGGAGAAGTTATGATGGTCGAGCTGCTCGCGGAAGCTTGGGCTTGACAATGTCATTTACCAAGGTGGGGCTCAACGTCGTCACCCGAATTTCAAGCAACAAGGGTCGACGTAGGTACCGGAAAATGGCCTAAACCACACCACAGGCCCAAACCTTAAGATGCTCATCACGTACTTTTCTCTTTTTGATACAGGCCATAATACATTATTCGAAACCAAGCAGGGCACTTGCATGCTTTTGAGATGCAGTCCTCTTTCCCGTTTATTTGGGGACTTCCCGCATCGCCGGTTCCTCGTCCCTTTTAGCCAGTACTCCCTCTGTAGGCTCCATCGCTTCTTTGGCAAGCCTTATATCCGTCCTCGTCAACCGCAGGTCGCGGATGTACGGCTCAAATTCTTGGACAACCTGCGACAGGCCGGCCTTGAGGGCCTTGATAACCTCATCCACCTCTGGAGTGCTCTTACTCCCTTCCACATCAGTCCAATGAACTGGGAAGCTGGCCTTGAAGGCCTCAAGTCTCTTGATGACCGCAGTGAACGTGCGCACTATAGGGCCAATGTCCTTGTGTACGTTGCCAAATTTGTCCTCTGTCAAACTGTGCACAGCCATTGCGCTCAGGATCTCAATGGCGTTGAGGTGATGGCTCAGTTCGGAGTATGGAGAACCCAACACGGCAGCTGTCAACAACCTTCGGAAATCCTGTCGGAACCACCAGCCAATGTAATCGGCGCGGAGGACTGGAGTCGCCAGAGCCTGGAACTGGCTCACGACTTGCGGGGAAGTCAGTGCCTCTTGTTGCTCCTTTGTGAGCACCCTGTCCCGCGCGTTGCGGAATGTCTTCTTGGCAATGGGGCTAAGCTGAGAAACCGGCGAGTGGCCCGGCGCCTGTGTGGCCTGGGTCAGCGTCTTTTCGATCTCACCCCGCATAGATCTGGACCCTGGCCTCGCCTGGAAGATAGGATCATCCTTCGGCGGCGCAAGACTCCTAGGCTTTTGCTCTACCACAGGTTCCGGCTGGGCAACCGGGGCAGGGGGAGGCTTCCCATAGTTGTCTACCCTCTGCTCCAGTCCCTTGACAATGTCGAGACAGATGACAAAGACCTGGGACCACATGGGGCCGTCTTTACGGTCAATGTCTTCGAAGATCGCCTTGCGTCGAAGCTCAAAGTCGCGCGCGATATGCGCAAGCTCCCATAGAGCAAAGCACTGTACCACAAGTCAGTTGAAATTTCACAAGCTAATCTGAGAACGTGACCTACCCTGATGGGCATCTTCTTGCTCTTAAGACCATTCAGCAGGCTACCGTTGGGGTCCTTCGACTCGTTTGTTAAGGGGTTGCCATTCTTCAGGGGCGCCTTAACCATGAACCTTGAAAACGCATAGTTTCCGATTTCCCATGTGCAAGACAGGAGGACGCCAGCCCACAGGCACTGCATGAGTGTTGTGCCTTTGAACCAGGGCCAGTCGACGGGTAGCATGTTGGACTTGGGAAGGTTGTTGAAGGGGCGGAAGAACGCCATGGCCCAGCTCCACGCAGCTCCACGGAAGATGGTGCTGTACAGGGTTACGGCGAGGCCGTATACGCCGATGGCGCGCATGACGGCGTTGGCAACGACACCGGGTAGCTTGGCCAGGAGAACGGTCAGTGGTGTGGTTGAAGTGGCGCCGCCGTTGATGACAGGGCTCTTCCTCGCTTTGTTGACGTCGATTGTGATACGATCAGTGTCGCAGATGATATGCATGATCGCCTGGAAGGTGGCGGCCACGAGGAGGTAGAAGGAGAGGAAGACGGGCCGCTCATTAAGTCGTCCCCGGTCGCCGCTCATAGTCGAGATCCAGTTCAGTTTCGAGTCCGCCGATGCCGACCAGAGAAAGACGAGGCCGAAGAGAGCGCTCGAAATGGTATAGGCGACCCATGCTTCGAGAGCCTGGATCGTGATCAAATTGGGAAGAGCGCCACCAATGGCGGATGTAGAGGCGCGCGCGCCAACATGGTATTGCGATATACGAAGGATAATGATAGTGAGTGCGGAGGCGAAGAGAAAGAGTGCTCGTATGCCCACGGGGCCGATGGGGAACCAAGACCACAGAACTATCATAATGTTAGTTGTAGTCAGGACTGGGATCTTTTCCTGCAAAGCTTACAAGAATTCCACTGGCTCAAGAGGATAGCTTGGATGTAGACCAGGGCCAAAAGAAGAGTAGAGGTTGTGGAAAATCGCCTGTGCAGAGCAGGCTGCAAAAAGTCCTTATAAGGAGCTCTCCTCACGACGGCAGCAGCCATGGCGACTGGGCATCCTTGGGGGGAGCGTTGGTGGAGGGAGTCGAGAGGCGGTGGCTCGCCGTTGATGGGGTCGAGGTTGTCAATAAAAATATCCTAGCAACCACTGGAACATCAACAGGTGCGGTAGGTACCTGCTCACGGTGCTGCAAAAGAACCTGGTCGCAGCGCGACGACGCCAGGTACAGATTCGGGGTCCACAAGAGCTTAGTCACGTGGTGATAGCGGTGGGATGTGATGCGCCGTGGTGCCTGTTCCTGGCTCGATCTCCGCAGTTACGTACCTTATCGCCTCACCTGACACCATCAAGGCAGCCGGTTCGCGATTGATCCAACTACCAGTTTACTGCATCACTACCATCAGCGACTGTCCTTTGACTGCAACCCTGAGCGCATTGCCGTTTTTCGCTTCAGAAAACATCGCCTGACGATCGATTTTCAACACTATGTCGTTCGACCAGCTCTCATCGCTCGAGTCTGGCTCGGGTCGCCGGGGGAATTACACCGATGATCCCGAGTTCAAGCAGCTCCAGTCTGAGTTGATGAACAAGCTCCACAGCCTCCGGCGCAATATTTCCAAGCTCAGCTCTGACATTGATCTCCTCGGCACGAAGCGTGACACCCCGCGCGTCAGGGAGCGGGTTCATGAACTTCTCGAGAAGTCGAGGGAGTTGTGCAAGGATATCGGACAGGGCGTGAAGAAGCTGCAGACCTGGGAGGATCTTACAGTACGTTGCGCTATGTGTCTAGGTCGTGCGTACAACCGGCTAACATACAACCTGCAGAAACAACAGAAGTACGACCAGTCCCGCGTCTCAACCGATTTCCAAAACGCCCTCCAAGAGTTTCAAGACGTCCAGCGCCGGGCTCTCGAGAAGGAGCGCGCCTCGGTCACGGCCGCCCGTGCCGCTCACGACGACAACGCCGACGGCTCCGGAGCGCCGCAGGAGGGGCAGCTCGAGCAGCAGCAGCAGCAGGAGCTTGTGCGCCTGGCATCGCAGGACGAGGTCGACTTCCAGGAGGCGCTCATCATTGAGCGCGAGGACGAGATTCGCAACATCGAGCAGGGTGTCGGCGACCTCAACGTGCTGTTCCGCCAGGTAGCGCAGATTGTCGGCGAGCAAGGCGAACAGCTGACATCCATCGAGGACAACATCGTCAACGTTCGGGATGACACACACGGGGCGCAGGTTGAGCTGGCGCAGGCTTCGAGGCATCAGAAGGCGGCGAGGAACAAGGGCTGCTGTCTGATGCTTATTCTGTCAATCATCTTGCTTATTGTACTACTTGCAATTTTCTTGGATTAGCATGCTCTGTCGTCTGGCGATGTCATGGCTCGAGGGATTGGACTTTTGCTTCTCTGCTGGCGTTCATAGGTGTTTACATTGTTGTACAGCAGGGCCTTATTCTACATACACATGTTCCTAAATGCAATTTTCATCTTACAGAATTTAGCACCGGCTACACCTTCGGCGGGACTTCCTTCTGCTGTGCTGGGGCCTGGTGTTTATCCAGTGGCATGTAACGCTCGACAAGTGCCGCATTGATGTGGCCAAAGGTCGCTGACGATACCCAGTAGACAAACATGCCAGATGGGAGGTTCATCGCCGCCATTGGCAACAGAAGTGAAGCGACAAAGGCTGATCTTCGCAGTCGCCACCTCCAACCTGACGTTTCAAGAGAGGACGACTCCTTGTTAGAAAGGTTGAACATGGCAGCTCGCCCAGCCGCAGTCTTGGGGATCCAGGTGTAACAGAGCAGGCCCGCCATTGCCATAGGGAGCAGACCATATGGGTCGGGCGCTGACAGATCCGGAAACCATAGGATGCCGCCTGTCGTCATGCTTGGTTCAATCTGAGTAGCAGCTGTTTGCAAAGACTCGAGAACGCCTGTGGACGGTGCGTTACCCGCGCTGCCGAGAACGGGCTCAGCTGTGAAGTTATCTGATTCACCTGGTGCAGCAATGGCCGCTTGCTGAGCGGGCGCAGTGCTCAACTCGGGGTGTCCATTCTTATAGTTTCCAGTGATGAGAGACAAGATACCGCCACTCGCGCCACTCAGCCGTCGAATGGCTTCGGGGACGAGGAGCCATGGTGGAATGCTGAACAGAGTAACCCAGATCTTCCAACTCTGCACGCCTCGCTCTCGGTAGATACGTCGTAGGGTCTTTCCTTGCTGTATTGCGACATAGGGCCCCTTATGAACGTTGAGATGCCGAGCTCTCCAGGAAGAGGTAAAGGATAATAGTTTTCTCTGGCCGAGGATGATTTTCCTGCTGTAAATCTGTAGTGGAAGACGCAGGGTGAGTGTGAAGCCTAGAGCGAAGGCAGGAATGGCGAGCCACCAGGGGAGACCGATAGTTGAGTGAAGTGAAATGAGGGCATCTTGTGCGAGTTGCACAGAGCTATTCACAGCGGTGCCAAAGGAAAGTTGGCGCGTCTCATGTCTGGTGAGAAGCGATGAGACCAGAAGTTCATGTCGAGTCGTTGGGCGAGATGGCGACAGAAAGGGTTGTCTCGTGAGACCCAGGGGCGAAGATGGCCCCGTTGACCGTGTCAGAAGACGAAAGGCGCCTCTAGTTGGAAGCATCCTGGGCCATGTGGAGGCAGCCTCTCGATGGGTCAGATGTCGAGACCAAGTGACGGACCATGAATGTGTGATGATGGCAACCTCACATGCAAGCTTCAAGCCATTGGGACGGGTGCACGGGCCCTGTCAATGCAGTACGTACCGCAGTGAAAGTCAGGCACCCTCAGGGGTGGGGTGTGCGCCAAAGGACCCTCAAGACCCCTGCTGAAGGTTACCCCCAGTGGCAGCAGGAAGTACCACTTGTCCTTGTTCACTGGAGGGCAGGTACAACGACGTCAACGGCTCTGGAGGTGCAGCTTAGTGCGTCTGACGATCTTCTTCCCACCTTCACCGGCTGACGGGTTCACACAGCCACCTCTCCTTCTTGCCTGCCATTACCAGCCTCGACGAAGCTCGAGATCTCTTCGTAATCCACACAGTTCACCTCACGGCCGTGGCCGTGTTACAGTAGAATCCACGGAAGCTCCGACATCACCCACCGTCGTCCCCGCGATGGCGGACACCTCTGAGGCGGGGCACTCTGCCTCGCCCGATACCTCGACATCGGGCCACTCAACCGCCCTCTGGGCTGTGACTGTGGTAGCCGCCCTACCCATTCTCGCCTTGTTCGTCATTCCTCTTCTCGCGAGAGGCCTTGGTGCTGTTGCCGGCAGCTATCTCCGCACCAAGACTGAAGGCAGGCGCGCCCAGTTGATCAAAGCCATGGCCACCGAAGAGAACACCTATAAAGAAAAGGGGATCACGACTCCAAAGGGAATTATCAAGATCGACAAGGTGGAAGATTGGAGCGGCATCGTTGGCTTCTTCCACCCTTTCTGGTGCGTAGCGAACTACTTCTTGACGAGCATTTCTGCGTACCGAAACCGACGACTAACAGACTACAGCAACGCTGGAGGCGGAGGCGAAAGAGTCCTTTGGTCAGCCGTTCGCGCTACCCAGCAGAAGTGGCCTAAAGCGCTCTGCGTTATCTACACCACTGACCAGAAGGTTAACAAGACGGAGATGGTGACTCTCGCCAAGGTATGTCACACGATGCATCATGTACCCCGTATGACTCTGTCTAATCAGCATCGACCAACAGCGTAGGTTCAACATCGATATCCACCCTCCCAGTCTTGTTCTCATGTACCTGAGTACCAAGCACCTTGTCCTCGCCTCGACCTGGACTCACTTTACCCTGCTCGGCCAGTCTCTTGGATCCATGGTCATGGCCTGGGATGCTTTCCAGCTGCTGGTGCCCGATGTTCTGGTTGACACCATGGGATATGCATTCGTGCTCGGACTTTCTAAGCTCCTCTTCCCCACCATCCCTACCGGCGCCTATGTCCACTACCCGACCATCTCAACTGATATGCTTGAGTCTCTCGACCCTAAGTCCGCAAATGGTAGCCAGGGCATCAACGCCGGCAAAGGTGTGGGGTTGCGTGGTCAGGCCAAGCGCGCATACTGGAAGCTGTTTGCAGAGCTTTATTCGCGAGTCGGTTCGACCATTGATGTCGTCATGACCAACTCGACCTGGACTCAGGGCCACATAGCAGCTCTCTGGGGCCCTCACCGTAGCGTCAAGAGCGATCCTATTGCCGTCGTCTACCCACCCTGTCCTGTTGAAGAGCTCGCACGCGATATCGAAGTATCCGAGGCCAGCGAAGCGCAGCGTCAGAAGGTCATCATCTACATCGCCCAATTCCGGCCAGAAAAGAACCACCAGCTCATCCTGCAATCATTTGCCGAGTTCCTCAAGACAGAGACCCAGGCTACCAAGGATGTCCGTCTTGTCCTCGTGGGTAGTGTCCGGGACGACATTGACTCCAAGCGTGTTTACCAGCTTAGACTGCTGGTGAATGAGCTTGGTATCAAGAGTCAGGTGAGCTTCCATCTGGATGCTACCTGGGAAGAGATTCTTGTCTGGCTTCAGAAGGCATATGTCGGCGTTAACGGCATGTGGAATGAGCACTTCGGCATTGGATGCGTCGAGTACCAGGCCGCTGGTGTCATCTCGGTGGTGCATGCCAGCGGCGGACCGAAGCTTGACATCAATGTTGATATTGATGGCGAGCCTACTGGTGAGTTGCGGGATTCCCTCTAGATTTGGCCAACAGCACTGACAATTCTAGGTTTCCACGCTTCGACTTCCACCGAGTTTGCGGCAGGTTTTGAGCAGGCTTTGACCGTCAAGGATCCCTTAGCCTTCCGACTACGGGCTGTCAAGTCAGCACAGCGCTTCACGGAGCAGGCATTTGTTGATAGCTGGAACAAGCACCTAGAAACGCTTCTTGCTAAGCTTCGGTAAGCCGCTGCAGTGTTTGTGTGTTGACTTGGACCAGTGAGGTTTGAGCCCTTTGCTTCTGACTGCAGCAAGAATTTTCTCATATTCAGGGACAGCGCCAAGCATGGTCGCAGCGTACATTATCTCGGTGTTTTCTTTCCTTTTTTCCTTTGGTTGGAAAAGGGTTTTCGAATCTGGATGGCCCTGCATAGATGGGCCTTTATATCCGGCATCAAAGCCATGGCTTGCTAGATAAGGTTTGTTTGTGTATTTGCTTTTGGGGTACTAGGCAAATCGCCCCGTTTTCGGTTTCTTCCCTGGTCATGCGTAGACTTCAACGATACCCCTTCCCTTTTGGTAGCGGACAAGAAACGAATGAAATCAAATGGCTCTCGTATGTTGATGATGCGCTCTATGACATGTCTATAGTCTTGCCACGTTGCAATACCCTCTCTTTCCATCATGCAGTCAATCCGCCGCTGTTCTTCTGCCGTGGCTCGCTCGCCGCCTCAAACCTGCCGCTTCCCAGCACCGTAATCCCCTGGACAGCACTGAGCCCCTCGCGGACCCATTTGATCTGGTGTCCCTTGTCCGCGAGGCTCGCGGCCGTCTCGTTGTTGAAGGTGTACTCCAGCCACACCTCATTCGGCATGAGCTGGTCGTGCAGCCTCGGCTCCGCCACGGCCTCCGTCATGGTCATGCCGTGCTCGAGCACATGCCAGAGCACCTGCGCCGTGGCGCTGACGATCCTCGACCCGCCGGCAGCGCCGACAACGGCACGCAGCCCACCGTCCGGCGCCTCGACGATGACGGGCGTGATGGACGACAAGGACCTCTTGCCGGGACGGATGAAGTTGGCGGGGCTCGGCTCGAAGCCAAAGGCGTTGCGGACGCCGGGGATGGAGAAGTCGTTCATCTCGTTGTTGAGGACGACGCCCGTGCGCGGGTCCACGAGCAGGGCGCCGAAGAGGAGGTTCACCGTCGACGTCAGGGAGACGGCGCGGCCGGCGCTGTCGGCCGTGACGACGTGCGAGGTGCCGTGCGTGTCGGGGACGAAGAGGGCGTGCGGAGCGTAGTGGTCCACGGGTTGCGTCTCGTTGTCGGAGATGCGGGCGCGGGTGTGGGCGGCTGTCGCGTCGTCGATGAGGGAGGCCTCGTAGGGGCCCAGGCCGCGGACGAAGTCCGGGTCGCCGAGGAGGGAGCGCGCGCCGTAGGCGAAGCGCATGGCTTCGTTGTAGCGGTGCGTTGTGAGGTTCGTGTCGGGCGTCGGCGGCAGGGGGTACTGTTCCATCGTCTTGAGCATGTTGAGCGTTATGGGCCGCTGGCGGGGGGCGCCGGTCGTGTAGAGAGTGTGGTTACGGAACGTCGTCGACAGGGGCTCGCGGCTCTCAACCCGGTACGCGCTGAGGTCTTCTAGGGTCATGATGCCGTCTGCGTCGCGGACTGTCTTCACAAACGAGGCGGCGAGTTCGCCTGTGTAAAATACCGATGCGCCCTTCTTCGCTACTGTGGTGAGAGTACTGCTTCAGTTAGACTCGTGGTGGATTAGAGCGTGTAGATGAGGCTCACTCGGCAAGTCGTGTTCTGTACATAGTGTCGCCTACACCGAGGAGCGTTCCTGAATACAATTTCACTGTCAGCATGTGCACAGGTTGGGATTTTCGAGCAGGCTCACCGTTCGGTGCAAAGACCTCAGCCCAGCTTGGTTCATCAATGAGGAAGTCTCTCCCCGCGTCCTTCATCCCTGCCACCATGTATCGACTCATATCAGCTGTCACAGAAAAGCCTTCCCTGGCTAGGTGAGAAGCAGGCATCACGACAGACTCCCAGGCGAGATCCTGAGCGTCCTTATCAGCGAAGCTCAGCAGTAATGGCTTGTGGGGAACTTACACCCCATTTCTCATGCATGTACTCAAGCCCTCGCAGCTCGCTGGGGACTCCAACCGCCAGGCCACCTTCGATGCTCGCACGTACATCATCGTTGTACATGTCTTGGGTCGCAGCGGCCGGCGCCGTTTCCCTAAAGTCGATGGTCTCATATCTGCCATCCGCAGTTCTGACGAGAGCGAAACCACCGCCTCCGATGCCGGAGTGGTACATGGAGGTGACGCCGACGCACAGTTGCGTGCCAACCATGGCGTCTATAGCGTTGCCCTGAGAGGTTCAGTTCAGCATGCCATCCGTGCCACGTCGTGACAGAAAACGTCGTGACAGAAAACGTCGTGACAGAAAACGTCGTGACAGGAAACATCGTGACAGGAAACTTACACCCTGGCGGAGGAGATCGCGTCCGATCCTGCTACACTCCATGTTCTCGCTCGCTACGGCTCCAGCACCATCTTGGGCTGTGAGCACGACCTGATCAGAAGAGAAGGGGATGGCAGAGGACCCAGTCATCCAGATGAAGGAGCCGTAGAGCAGCCATTGAGGCCGGATTTTGGAGCCAAAAGAGTCTAGATTTAGGTGTCAATCAGCATCCCTCTGGACGAGTGGGTGACATACACATTTCGCCGTCTCGGCTCAGTGACTCTTGCCCCTTGATAAACGGATCCGCTTTTGAGATAGGGAGCTGAGAAAGACGGCGAGAGGCGCTGAGTTGCGAAACGGTGGACGTGAGATTTCCCGTGATTTTCCTGCAACCAGAATATCTGGAATGGGAGGTTTGTGACTCGAGTCAAGCAAGAGGCGGAAAGAGTCTCGAGACATGGCTGCCAGTGTGGATGTGGCCGATGATGGCATCGGAGTTGACCCGACGCCGGTCGATAAGCCGGACCAAGTGATCGGCTCAAGTGACTGTGGAGGATGCATGTCATTGGCCGATTCGCCCTTCTTTCCAGCCAATGAACCATCCCTGCACATAGGCAATTCGAACCAATGATGTGCTGTTTATTTAGAATCGTAGATTGACTTTATGTGGACCTCGACATCTTCACGATGAGTTTTCTAACCTTCTGCCAGCATTGAGAATACGACCGAACGTTGTTCTTTTCTTCGCTGCATGCTAATGGTCGATCGAAGGGACCAATTCGAACTTTAAATCAGCAGCCTTGCGGACGGGGCATACTCATGCGGTTCCTCGCCCGGTTTGCACCTTCACTTCGACATCCACTACTGAGCCGGCCTCATCTACTCTCACCAGCATTTCGCATAATGGCGTCGCCTATCACGACCTTGCAGCAGGCCGAGCAAATCCAGACACAAGCGCAGCCTCACTCACAGACACCACCTCGGCCACAAAATGTCAACGGCAAGCGGCCAGCTTTTCAGTCTCGCGCAAAGGGTAAGAAGCAGAGGACCAAGAGAGAACGATCGATGAAGGAGGGCTCATCAGAGGAGGTTCTGCTTGCTGATATTCAAGCACTCGTCAAGGCCCGCCAGGAGTCGGCGCCTTCAACTTCGGACGAGGAGACGTCGCCTCTGCCCGAGCAGTGGTCCGAGATTGATGTCGAAATCCTCGAACTCTCTTCCACGGGTGACGGCCTCGGTGTTCAAGTCGGCTCATCCAACCCTCAGATCTACGTCGTCTCGTTCGTTGCGCCAGGCGACGTCGCCCGTGTCAAGGTCGTCCGCCATGTTCTCGAGGACGGCTACACCGCCACCGACTACCTCTCCGTCATCACGCCCTCGCCTATGCGCGACGACTCTCGTGTCTCTTGCAAGTACTTCACCCAGTGCTCCGGCTGCCAGTTCCAGATGCTCGACTATGCCGACCAACTGCGGCACAAGCGCTCCATCGTCGTCAAGGCTTTCAAGAACTTCTCCCAGCTGGCCCCCGAACTGGTGCCCACGATCGGCGACACCATTGGCAGCCCGCTGCAGTACGGCTACCGCACCAAGCTGACGCCGCACTTTGACGGCCCCCCCGGCAGCTGGCGCAAGGGCAAGCAGAGGGCCCCGTTCACCACAATGCCGCCCATCGGCTTCAACGTCAAGGGCCGTCGCGCCGTTCTCGACATTGAGGACTGTCCCATCGGCACCCAGGCCGTGCGAAACGGCATGAAGAAGGAGCGCGAGCGCATCGAGGGCGAATACGCCACCCGGAACCACGGCGCCACCTTGCTCCTGCGCGAGAGCACAAAGCGCTACCCCAAGGGCGGCGACGAGCAGCCGCCGGACGCGCTGCCCGAGGGCGCCGTGCGCGTCGACACGGACGCCTACACCGACATCAAGACGTGCGCCACCGACAACAAGGCCATGACCTCGGAGTACATTGACGACTTCCTCTTCACGAACCCCGCCGGCTCCTTCTTCCAGAACAACAACTCGATCCTGTCGCCCTTCACCGACTACGTCCGCCAGCACGTGCTGCCGCCCGCCGCGCTCGCCGCGGCCCCCGGCGCGAAGCCCATCCGGTATCTCATCGATGCCTACTCCGGCTCCGGCCTCTTCACCATCACGCTGTCCGGCATCTTCAAGACGAGCATGGGCATCGACATTGCCGCCGACTCGATCGCCTCGGCGCGCAAGAACGCCCTGCTCAACAGCTTCACGGAGGACCAGTGCACCTTTCTCGCCGCCGACGCCCCCGAGCTCTTCAAGCACGTCAGGTACGACCCCGACGAGACGGTCGTCATCCTCGACCCGCCGCGCAAGGGCTGCGACGCCAGCTTCCTGGGCCAGCTGCTGGATTTCGGCCCGAGGCGCGTCGTCTACGTCAGCTGCAACGTGCACACGCAGGCACGGGACGTCGGTGTCCTCGTGCGCGGAGAGGTGGAGGGTCAGAAGAAGAGGACGAGGTACGAGATTGAGAGTCTGAGGGGCTTCGACTTTTTCCCCCAGACGGGTCACGTCGAGGGCGTGGCCGTGCTGAACCGTGTCGAGAATGTATAACCGATAGTGGCGTGTAAGAAAGAAAAAAAAACAGGTTCAGGTTGTAATGAAAAAGGCACCAAGTGCCAAGCTTCTCCTTCGGAAATACGTCACGAACGACGGGACTCGATTGAGACGTTGGACAGAGCAGATTGCGCTTGAGACACGGCTGCTGTGGTTCCCATACCGGACATTCCCGCCTTCCGGCTTCCGAGCTGCTCCACCAAGTAGTGTCCCGACTTATTGTTGAAGAAGAGAGCGCTGTGAAGCGTGCCAACCAGGTCTTCAGTCAGCTTTGAAGTGGCACAGAGCTCCCGTGTCCTACGGCGGCGAAGCTGCCTGCTACCTCAGGATAAGGCTAAGGGGTAAAAACATCTACTGATTCAGCCATAATGAAGGAGCGTCTAGGTATGAATATTCTTCGTGTTATGTTCTACTGTCTGTAGTCTTAAGTCATAAAACGGATCGTGAAGTCATGCCTACTGCGTGTGCCCTTTGTAACACGACTATGAGCGACCGTCCTCGAGAAGCACTTTCAGGGCCTCCACAGCAATCTCAACGACATCTGCTCGTCGGCTCTTCTTTGCCGCCTCCTTCAAAATCTCCAAGCCGTTTGCTGCATTGATCTTTTCACGTGCCAGCACGCCAACTCGTCCCTCCGTCGCTGCCATGTGATAGACGACATGGCAGGCGCAATATCGCACATTCTCGCTTTCGTCTGCGACCATGCCCAACACAACTTCAACTCCACGTTCGCGTTCAACAATGGCGCGAACGACATTCTCATGACCCGTGAGCTGCGCCAGAGCGCCACCGGCCGCAACTCGCGTTTTCTCGTCTTCAGCATCGGCCAGTGCAAGCAGAATGTGCATTCGTTGCTTCGCCTGGGGGCTTCCATCGACATAATGCGTCGCTCCCTCTGGTCCCTGAACAAGATTGCAAACAAGTTCGACCGCGGCTCTGGAAATCAAGGTTTTCGACGAGAGCAACAACTCCTCGATATCCGACCACGCGGAACGAACAATGGCGCGGCGACAATCGCCATCGTTGGAGGCGAGGTTGGTAAGAGCGAGGAGAGACTCAAATGTCGGCAAAAGGTCGCGAGTCTCAGCGGCTGCATCCGGAGCCAGGATAGAAAGCAACGGCCGTACTGCTGAGCTTTGTGGGTGGGATCGATTGCCACCAAATACAAGACTGGGATCAGTGCTGATTAGGATGCGAGCGAGTGCATGAGCTGCGACGCGACGAGTCGCCGATTCCGTCTCAGGAAGAGCGAGCCAAGCAGTCAACAAGAGCTTGACGGCGCCTTGTTGGGCAATCTGGCCTCGCAGCGGTGCTGTGACAGAAATCGAATTGATGATGGCTATCATAAGCGCAAGAGATGCCGGCGAGCCGACCTTGCTGCGGGATACGAGAACTGGGACGACACCGGCGTCGAAGACCAGCTTGCAGCGTGCCGCAACATGAGTATCGTCGTTCAGGGGCTCGGTTTCGATCTTGCCTGCGGCGTTCGCGTATGCCTTGAGCTGGTGCATTTTCTTCTGTTCCTCGGAGAGATTGGGTTGGTACCTCGTCAGGTTGATGAGGATGCTAAGTGCGCCATATGTCAGAGGTGACCTAGGCTGGGCTTCTGCCAGCGTTGAAATGAGCTTTTTCAGGAAATCCTTGTTGCGGACCAAGTCTTCCTTGACCTTGGGCTGCAACGACGCATAAGCCAAACCTTCAATCGAGTGCTGTGTTCCATAATCGTCGTCGCTTAGTAGCATTCCCGTAAACCTGGAGGACAATTCTTCAATGGTAGTGATTGCCGGCGTGATCCTCTCTTCTTTTCCCTGATCATTCAGCGAGGGTGCCGAGGGCACTGCCTTCAGTCTGAAGTCAGTCAGATCTTACTGGATAAATCGCCTTGCGAGGGCGATGCGGAAACATAGCGTTCGGGGTACCATACTCTCAGTTTGGCTAGAATGACGGCGGCAAGGTTCTGCACGCCCTCAGAGTGCCTGCGCATGGTGACGGAGCCCTCCTGGGACAGATACTCTGGGTTCTGTTGCATCTCCTTGACGACCTCGTTGGGATCCTGGTCGACGACCTCCTCGAGCCACTCGGTGCAGTACTTCTGAACGGCGTCGCGACACTGCGAGTTCATGCAGGCTGCGTTCAGCATCTCAAGGCATGCCGTCTCAACCTTGCGGCTCTTCCACTTGCGCCTCATCAAGGGACCCAATGTGCCGAGGAAGCCTTCGCTGAGGAAGAGGGATGCGGTCAAATCCGGAGCGATGGGAAAGGCAGCGGCGGCAACGCAGAAAGCCGCAATGTAATCGTCGTAGGTACCGCGGCGTACTTTGTCGAAGAAAAAGGTGGATAGCTTGGCGCCTCCTTCGTCGCCGGCGGCCTTGAGATAGGCGGCGACCGTCATGACAGCATGACCGCGAACGACATCTGCTTGCCTCATGTCGAGGTAAGAGAATACTGTGTCGACGCATTCAGCGTCAAGAAGCGAGCAGATTGACGTGGCATTCTTTTCGACGACAGCAAGCTGCGTGTCGTCGTTCAGGAGCTTGGTGAGCTGGTCGAGATCCTGAACGGTTTCATCGTCCTCACGACCTCCCTCCATTAATCGCGCAAGCAGGAGAAGCGTCTCGTCCTCCCTCGATTGCTCGACCTTGGGCGGCAGAGCCTGGGACACAGCTGCCATGGCGTGAGGCGGGCGGCTCGGATTGCGTGAGATAGTGGTGGCGGGGTGGTGTTGGTTGGGAAGTGAGTGAGGGGTCTGGGCGCGGCGAATATTTGGTGTGGAAGTAGCGCAGCACAGCACTATGGAAACACGGAGGCGGCTGAGAAGCAACAGCGATGTAGCGCAGACCTATCTGGTAGGTCTCGGTACTCGAGATACGGTATTGATTTGGAAATGAAGGGAGAAAGGGGGAGGAGGAGTGAGGAACAAAAAAGGTGCGCTCGTGTCTTGTCGAGTAAGTACCTAAGGTAGGTAGGCAAAGAAAAAGGGCAAGATAGGACGTTGGGTCGGAGACGATTGGGAAGGAGCTCCTCCCATATCTCGAGGTACTTACAAATGGAACGTTATGGCACGGTACTTCGCGCGAAGCTATCTGTGGCTCCAAAAAGAGGCGTTGCTCAGGGCATGATCCAATGAGAGGGGCAGGTGCTGGACTTCACGCGCCTGCCTGGTCTCTCACTTTCAGCTGATCGGGCCTTTCACCGTCGCCCCAAACAAACCTGCCACGGAGCCCTGACAAGGACCCCTCTAGTCCCCTACCTTAGCACCTAAGTACAGGCCTCAAGGGCTATCACGTGCATGGGCGCTATTTCCGGGCCGCTGCTAGCAGTGCCTCCAGGACGCTTCAGGTCTTTCAACCCCTGCAATCAAGTGCAATTGGTACCTGGTTTGCTGGCAGCAGGATGGTGAGGCCACAAGTACCTCAGACGCGCAGTGTCACTGACCATGACGCGACATCCGCCGCCGGAAGGGCTTCGCTCAGGCTTCTGGAACACACTGACCCTCAAGGTCAGCGTCCCTCGTCCGAGCTGTAGAAATCGGTTCCAGATGATCTATAATTGATGAACATCCAAAATTGTCCTTCTTGTGTGATAGGAAGTGGACGAAGGCATATGGCCACATCTGTGCTTGGTCATCCCGAGTGTGCATCAAAATCGACAGTACATGGCTAGAGCCTGCCTTGTGCCTACGTCCAAGACGTCATGGCAACACAAGGGAATCAACCATGAGCATGCGTCTTTCCCCATTTGGCACCTGCCGATTATCTATCTTTCCATGTGCACGGACCAACTACGAAACCTCACCACATGCTTCCATTCGTAAAGTGAATCTCTGTCGGCAGCAATTGCTGTGCCCATGTCTACGACCTCCAACCGCATTCGTACAAGGGCATTTGGCAGGTCATCAATCCTGTAGATCCATTCTCCGGATCTCGCATTTCGTTCTTCCACTCTCTGTAGGCCCAGTAGTGCCGTGTTCACGACCCTATGTCCATGCAACTTCGGTAACAAGGCTCCAACCAGGGCCACCTGCAGCCTCGCCCACAATGAACCAGATCGATGCCTCAGACCATTACGAGGTGGCAAACACGGGAGAGACGGCTTCTTTGTGCACTGTCATTCTCGATGTCAATCCTCGAGCCTGGAGTGCCCTGTCCGACGTCCTCCCCATCTCCAAGGCTCTCTCCAATGTTCTCATCTACCTCAACGCCAACCTTGCCTTCAGCAACACCAACCAAGTCGCCGTCATCGCCTCCCATACGAACCGCGCAGTATGGCTCTACCCAACGAAGTCTGAACCCTCGAACACGCCCTCGACAGACGGCGATGTCGCCATGAGCGATGCGCCACCGAAGAAGGCGAAGGTCCCCTCTGCGAATAAGTTCACACAGTTTGCCCAAGTCGAAGATGCCGTCCTGCGCAGCCTGAAGAAGCTCCTTGACGAGACCACCGAAGCCGACCTAGACTGCACGACGACACAGCTTTCCGGCGCCCTGACCCTCGCCCTCGCGCACATCAACAAGGTCAACCTCTCCTACACAGCCTCCCTCTCCTCCGACACGGCCAAACCCATGACAACCGCCGCGCCAGGCCTCTCCTCCCACATCCTCGTCGTCTCCGTCTCCGACTCGGATCCCTCACAATACATATCCACCATGAACGCCGTCTTCGCAGCAGCCCACGCCTCCATCCCCATCGACGTCCTTTCCCTCTCGCCGGCCACGGCGAAACAGACGGCGGCCGCCCAAACGACGGACCCAAACGACCCCCACAAGTCCGCCTCCTCCTCGTCCTTCCTCCAGCAGGCGTCTCACATCACAAACGGCACCTTTCTCGAGCCGCCCTCCCCGCTGGGTCTGCTCGCCTACCTGACCTTTGGCCTCGCAGTCGCCGATACCCGCGCCCGCGCCGCTCTCGTGCCACCGACCCACCACACCGTCGATTTCCGCGCCGCCTGCTTCTGCCACGGCCGCGTCATCGACACGGGCTTCGTCTGCTCCGTCTGTCTCAGCATCTTCTGCTCCGTTCCCGAGGGCGCCGACTGTCTGACGTGCGGCACCCACCTCGCCCTCGGCCACTACGGCGCCAAGCCCGCCGTCGTACCGCGGAAGAAGAAAAAGCGGAAGAAGCAGCTACTGCCGAACGGGAGCATCAGAGAGGTCTCGGGGACGCCCGTGGCCGGCGGCACACCCATGCGTTGAGCGTTGCTAGGTTTCATCCTTGGCGCTCTTAAATTGAGCTACATTCATCTGTAGGCCAGTACCCATGGCGTGGCTGGCTGTCAGGGATGCCACGAAGGAAGTGTAAGATTGAAGGAGTACGGGTTCAGCAAGGTCGGGGCACGGCGGTCCTCGGGACGTTTACGATAGATGGATAACTCAGATGCCACATGGCGTAGGCTGAGGAGCTTGTATAATGAATTTGAATAGCATAACGGACAGATTCCGTCCAACACAATTGGCGTGGTCTCCAGATCCGTGGTTCACCATTCAAAATCTGGTGGTGCTTCTTGTAGGATTCTTGTTTCTGCTCGGGTGTCGATAATGAAATGTCTAGGGAAAGCCCAAAGTGTTTGGACAAAGGTAGGTAGTGTACACATCGCCCCATTCATCATTCACCATCCGCAGATCTACCCTCCGACAGAAATCTTGCGCGCCCCACGGGTCACCTGCTCGGTATTACCAAGCCGGGACATGACACATTGAGGCTCCTTGTCGGCACCGCCCATGGAAGCCAGCGCGAAGGAATCAGTGTTGTGTGCAAAATAGAGGTAGTACCCAGTGCGCGTCTTCTTCACCGTCATGACCCCAATCGCTCCCACAGAATTGCAATTCCGGACACCTGGGTGTCCCATGAAATCATTGGAGATGAAAGACTCCATAATGAGGTCCTCGTCGTCTTCTTGAACATCCCGGCCGTGCACACCGCGGCGCGTACCGCTGTAAATTCGCTCGGCGCACCTCTGAGATGCCATGGTGGTCGCCATGTGCTCACCTGTGCCGCTGGTGACGGTTGCAACGGAGATGCCTTCGGGATCGCTTGGATCGCTGGGAACAACGGCAGTGCCAATGCCCACCAAAGCGGCCGGACCAAGCCGCCCGCAGTGCTTCATGCCGATACCGCCTGACGAGGAACCAGCGGCGATATGACCTGCATCATCAATGGCGATGGCACCAATAGTGTCAGTGATCATGTCCAGCGGCGGTGAGTCATCGTCTGCATCCTGTGGAAAGGGGAATGGTCGCTTAGAACCACGAGGGCTATTGAGGAGTCGTGTCGCTGTCTGACCAACATCCATCTGAGCTGACACTACCAAAGGTTGCGGAGATCTCCCACCATCGCGGTGTCCCCTAAGCGCGGGGTGCGAAGATGGCACAGGCGGATTTCCGTGACTGGCACCAGGGTGATGGCGTTTGGGAGAAGTTGCCGCCCCCTGCGTCGCGCCGACATAACTCAGAGGGCTCCTCTCGCCTGGTGATGGTGATACACGGGATAGACCATGGCCAGGAACTGAAGGAATCGAAAACTGGCCGTGGGCTTTTTCAAGGGCCGGAGAACCGCGGTATGGCGAGTCAGGCTGGCCTTCGTTCCATGTACCAGTAAGGATTGCGTTGGCATGATCTCTTTGCTGAGAACTCCCGGTACGGGCTTGGTCGCTTGCGACATTCGATCCAGTCTCATACTGGAGGCAAGAAGCGACGTCAGTGACGGAATCACTCGCGCCTTGAGCTCGACAGGACTCATCCTGCTTCAGCTTCTCTTCCGCTCGCAGGAGATCGTCCTGCCATCGAAGGAAACGATCCCGAGCATTTTTGGAAATCAAGCTGTCATTGGGCACCGTCTGCATGCCATGCTCTGAGGCAAACCCCTTGGCTCCTGCTCCGACAAGGATGTTTGGCGGAACCCGTCTTAAAGTCAAAGGTTGGTTGCTTTTGTCGAGTATAAGCTTTGCTAAACAAATAGGATTTCGAACATCTGCAAAGGCATTAGCGATTTACCATATCAACTTGGCATAGCCTGACTTACTCGGCGCAGCTCCGCACGCACCACTTCGTCCAAGATAGTCGACAATAGTGGCATCGCACTCTACTGTTCCCTCTATGGACAGGTTGGAGCCATAGCCAGCGTTGGTGATTTCTTTGTCTTCTAGGACACGGAGAGCAGCTTCAACAGCCTCAGTAGCCGATGCACCAGATCTGAGAAACTTCATGCCCATAGTTGCTGCGCTGGGTCGTGGCGTCAGTTCGAATTCGAAAGGTCCTACAAAGATTAGGGTGAAAGCTTACTCATTACAAGCTTCGAGGTGAACTCGCTCGTTCTGATGGCTGTGGAACCCGGCGCCGGCGTGGATGAATATAGCCCCCGTAAATTTGCTGCGCTGCCCTCGTCTTAAGACCCGATCTACAGTGCCATCAGTGCCTCCTGGTGGGCTTTTTAAGCTGTTGGCAGCAGTCAACTGGACTTTTCGAGGTCTTTCAACGCGTAAAGACGGCTGTTCGCTCCTGGTTTCGGTGATCCGTGGCAACTCATCTTGCATACGCTCCACCGGCAGAGCGGCATTCTTGACTGGGGTTAGCGTCGGGTCGTGATGTATTGCATGTCGAAAGTGTCGGCTGTTCAGGATAGATCCGAGGAAGCTCTGTTGGAGGTCTCCACGAGTACTAGACCGGCCCTGAACGGCTGTATCCTCAAGGATCGCTTGCTGGTCGATGGCAGGAGAGGATTCTGGAGTAGCCGTGCCGTTGATACTACAAGGCTCCTGAAACAAGTCTAAACGGCAAGACTGGTCAGCAAGCCGTGGCCGTATGCTGGAGTCGTCAGTCATCGGGTCGGTATGGTCACAGTCTATTGTATCTCCCACAGGTCGACTGGAACTTTCGCAGCTAGAGCCGCTTTGTGATCTAATTGGCTGATGCCCGGAACCAGTCTTGACATTCGAGGCGCTATTGTCTGGGTGACTTGGCCATCTGTCTTCGACTTGCTCTGCCTGATCACTCATTATGCCAGACGGGCAAGCGTTATGTCGATAGGCTTGACGGGTGACTTGACTGGGTATGCTGCATGCAGCGGTGAGCAAGTCTAGTAGGCTTGTCTCTCTAGTTAGGCTGTTTTGGCGGTGTGCGATCGTGTGTTGACAACGGGCTGGTGCTGATAGTAGCAGCAGCAAGGCGTTCGAAAAGTCATAAACAACGTCCAATCGGTAGTTTATGACTTGCAAAACCGAAACTGAGACGTGACTTGCCCGGCATGGGACGGTCGATATAAATGAATGCAGAGTAATAAACTACTCGGAGTTGTTTTTGAGCGGGGCTGCCAATATGGATTTCGTTGTCGGACAGCCCAAGGTGGGAGAAATAATTAGAAGATATATGCGGAGGTTGTTGGACACTGGACTCCAAGAGGTGTCTCCCAGGTAGAAAGCATGCCGTACTGGCGCAGAAGGGGCTGACGCACGTATCTCAGATGACTGATTACTCTTGCCGGTCATTGAATGGCATGCAGTGCTCTGTGACAACCTTCAATATGGGGTGCCTGGTCTACCTACGTCACCCAGCCTGTTGAAAGCCAAGTGCGAGGCAGGAGGTGAAAGCCAAGGGAGGGGAGTGTCCTGCCTTGGGCGAGTAGCACGTGACGGTTTGTAGCTACGTTCACTTTTTATCTTCGCCAGTTCTCAAACCCGGGGCCTCATTCAAAGATATGTGTGCCGCGGAAAGAGCCATGCCGTATAGTCCTTGTTTTTAAGCGGTAAGCTGTCGTAAATTCAGGTCAGTGGAGCCCAGGATCCAAGCATGACGACGACAAGTTACCATGACTTTCTGAAAGTATGACAAAACGAAGACACATGCAAGGCCTATGAGCCGATTCGCGAGGGTCGATCGAGACTTGAAATTCAAGATTGGAATTACTCGTGTCCCGAGACAGACGTCACAGAAATCAACATCTCGGGATGTTTCGTTCACTTGTCGTTCTAGGCGGGAGAAACCTCACTGAAGAACCGTGTGTGGCACTTGCAGCACTGTATAACATCAGCCAATAGAGGACCTCGGCGAGCTTCCCAACCACCCACTCTGGAGACCCCACTTCTAGTCTGATGCACAGCCGCCTGGGAAGGAAGCTGGCACGGCCGGACTCCTGCTGCCTTTCGTTCGTGACGAGGCACACAACCCGATCCACACCTTGACGTCGTAATCGTGCACTTCACTTCGACACGGCTCCGACCGCTTCTCACGACCGAGGTCATCCTCTCCTTCAGGCCACGCACCAGCTAGCAATTGCGAGTGCATCTCGACATTTACAGCCATGGCCAACCAAACTCCTGCCGTTGTCATGGACAAGTAAGTCCACGCCTTGATCCTATCGTCATCCGGTGCCCCGCATTGGGCCAGATAGACGTCGCCAGACGGAACAGCCAGAGCTAACACCCCCCTCTCAGCGGCACTGGCTTCTCGAAGCTTGGTACGACCTTCGAATTCCCACTGAATATATCTCGAGCCCGACTTTTCTGACTTGCGCCGCAGGTTTCGCCGGCAATGACTCCCCCTCCTTCGTCTTCCCGACCGCCATCGCAACCAAAGGTCCCGCAGGCGGTAGCGGAGGCTCCGGATCTGGCCGTCCTGCCGTCGCAAACAAGCCGTCATACCTCACTGGTGGAGCGGGATCTGGTGGTCACCTCAACATGAAGCGCGGCACTGAGGACTTGGACTTCTTCATTGGCGATGCCGCTATTGCCGCGTCGCAAGGTCCAGGTCAGTGGCCTGCTGAACAATGGCCCAGCTGTGTGCTGACGAGAAGACAGGCTACGGGCTTCACTACCCCATTCGCCACGGCCAGATTGAGAACTGGGTATGTTGGAAGCTCTCTAATGGCTACATGGGCACTGACAAGGAGCAGGATCACATGGAACGATTCTGGTCCAACTCCATCTTCAAGTACCTTCGTGTTGAACCCGAAGACCACTACTTCCTCCTGACCGAGCCGGTCCGTACATTCTGAACTCTATTGTTGGGAGTTTCTGACAGCTTTACAGCCTCTGAACCCCCCCGAGAACCGCGAGAACACGGCCGAGATCTTCTTCGAGTCTTTTAACTGCGCCGGCATGTACATCGCTGTGCAGGCTGTTCTTGCGCTCGCCGCGTCTTGGACATCCTCCAAAGTGCAGGATCGTTCGCTGACTGGTACTGTCATCGACTCGGGTGACGGTGTGACCCACGTCATTCCCGTTGCCGAAGGTTATGTCATTGGATCGTCGATCAAGTCGATTCCCATCGCCGGCCGCGATATTACCTACTTCGTCCAGTCGCTTCTTCGAGACCGAGGCGAACCCGACTCGTCGCTCAAGACGGCGCAAGAAATCAAGGAGGAGCACTGCTACGTGTGCCCTGATATTGTCAAGGAGTTCTCCCGATACGATCGCGACCCTACTCGGTTCATCCAGCACCCCGTTCTCCAGGCTGGAGGTCGCAAGACCATGGTCGATGTCGGCTATGAACGATTCCTCGCACCTGAGATCTTCTTCAACCCCGAGATTTACAGCTCCGACTTCCTGACGCCTCTGCCCACCGTTGTCGATGGCGTGATCCAGTCCTCGCCGATCGATGTTCGAAGGGGCCTGTACAAGAACATCGTCCTGTCCGGCGGCAGCACGCTGTACAAGGACTTTGGTCGCCGGTTACAGCGAGACATCAAGCAGCTGGTCGACGCGCGCATCAAGGCCAGTGAGGTGCGCAGCGGCGGTGCCAAGAGTGGTGGTCTCGACGTTCAGGTTATCACGCACAAGAGGCAAAGACACGGTCCCTGGTTCGGTGGCAGTCTACTCGGCCAGACACCCGAGTTCCGATCGTACTGCCACACCAAGGCGGAGGTAAGACATGAGAATTGGCGTGCCCCAGAGACCCGAGCTAACATCCATGGCAGTACCAAGAGTATGGACCGAGCATTGTCAGGAGGTTTGCGCTGCTGGGCGGGCCTGGCGGTTCTTAGACGGTTGGTGTTTCGTGTTTATAGCAGGGGCCTATTGCAATTCTTCAAAAGCTTTTCGCATCTCACTCTTCGTCCTCGAGGTGGCATGTATCTAGCGTGTCTTTGTGATGATGGTTGTCGAACGTCCTAATGAGGACGACAGATGATGGCCGTTGTTGAAGCAGAAAGCAAGAATCTGGGCTGCGAGGAGGTAGGTCGGTAAGCGTCAGCTGCGGTTTCGTTCCGTAGCCAAATTGTCAGGCCCTGCGCAGATGTGAAGGGGCGTCAGTCCTCATACCTCCGTCCGACACCTTGACTTCCGCTCGCCCATGAATTATGCCTGTTGCAGTCGTCGGATGTGCGGCTGACGACGAGGCTGCTTGAGTGCAGTGCTCGGCACAGGGCGAGCTACCCCCGCCTCAGGTATGACAGGATGAGCAGGGGAACCGCTGGTGCATTTGAGATTGATAGTATACTACCATCAGGCGAGATCGCCTGGGGGCATGTTCTTCAAAGGATTGTGGGGTAGGAAGATCCGGGGTGTGGTGTCGAGTAGCGCCATTCCCGCATCACAAGGCTTGAAGGGCATTGTGGCCCGAAGGAGGGTTCCCTTCGAGCGAGACAAGCAACGGGAGCGAGCGTTGGCGAGGTAGCTGCTGCAGACGTGGGGAGAATCTGGGGGCTGGCATGGCCGATTGGCGGGGGCTTTGGGGAGGCCTTGAAGGATCAGATGAAGCTATCTTGGTGCTGATGAACAACGGGCAAGGCCAGAGGGGAGACACTCTTGCTCTGAGTCAGCTACCCCTCATGAGACTGATTCGTCACGATCTCGTGGAAGATCGAGCTGGTCAAATGCGTCGTGGGGTCCTGCACGTTGACCACGGACGGACGGGACGTGAATGATTGGTGTTGGGGCAAGGAGTGTGAGGCCATGCGAGTGGGCAATGGGACGATTTTCTGTAACGTCCTGAGCTGCATGCCAGGGTGGGCGTGCAGTGCGCTCTCGTTGTGTTCGAAGTCGTTCTTCGAGAAGCATCCTCTAGGGACAGCCCAGGGATCAAGCACCATGACCGACGGCGTCAAAAGCTTGGCTGTCGGGCATCGAGCTGATCAAGTTTCGTAATTCTAGTCATTGGGTGCTGCACGTTTGCTCACATCGAGACCTTGTGTGGTGTACCTAGCTACCTGCCACAGCCCAGACGCAGACCTATTCCGGTAATAGTGCCACGCCATAGATCCACTGTAGCTCCCGGCAGGGAGGGGAGCAGGCAGCTCACGAATCCATCGTTGGGTCAACATCATCCGATCCGATTCTGTCCCGGCGAAGCCGTGCAAGCCTCGCTGTGACTATTGTTTCTTGTAGACTTACCCTTCATCAGCACTTGTAGATAAGAGCCGAGGCCTTTGATGCGCCGCGCCCGGAGCAATGGACTCGCATCCGATAAGCCGACCGCCACAATCGCCTGTACCGTTGCTGGCGACAGCAGGCAGCTTCCGCAACCAGCACCATCCAAGAGGCCGGCCGGTGGTTCCACCGCGTCCACCAACCCTCATCCCGCTATGCTGCCTCAACGTGGACCTTCTCCAGCCCATCGCATTCTGCTAGCCCACCACCATGCTTGCGTCACCGGGATGTCTCAGCGTCATGCGAATCGCGTAGGCCGCTGCCCACTTGCGCCGTTCGCCATCTCCCGCTGACGGAGGGGGGTAGACCGAACGCCTTCGAAGCAAGTGCGTCTGCTATGGTGCCCTTGGATGGCCAGGTGGCAAGCTTTGGGGCCAATGTGACGGCGTGTTCGAAAGCGAGATGTAAGCTCCCGGGAAAAGCATTGTCAACTTGCCAGGTGTGGCTTTCCTTGTCGACAATGGCTCTGGGGGAAAGTAGCCTGCAGGTTTATTGATTCGATAAGGTCTCTTGTCACTACGACCAATGGTCTTCTTGGGTTATCAGCTTGTTCCAATCGTGGTTCTAGGTCTGTTCACTCGGTTTGTTCTACCAACACTGCTTGCACCTCTACTCCGAAAGGTATCCTGCTACAAGCCTGGCACTAGGTCAGGGGTGATATAGGCCAAGCTTTCTAAATATCGTCTCTTTTTTGAAAGTCATAGCCATGCTCTTGATCACTATTTACTTCCGCGCTTGGAACTGAGAGCAAGGTTTGGTAGGAGACTGGAAGGCACTGCGCTGGCGGTTCCAACATGTCTGGGGGATTAACGTGCTTTGGGCACACCTCGAACTCACTAGCAACACCGTAAAGATTGGGGGATGATGTTCGTTACTAGTCGTACTTGCGATTTTCAGTCATTCTGGTAGTCCATTCCATCCCGTGCACGTGAAGCGTGGGACAATCAACCCTAAGCACCCTGATGGTCAACCAGCCTAGTAGAGCAGTGGTCTTGTGCGAAAGACATGGGTGTTTCTCGAAGAATAACACATAGACAAGATACCTACAATCTTACAATACCATATCTGGCCCTCCGTTACTTGCTTTTTTCTTCCTCGTGTGAAATTAATCCTTGTAAATCGGGCCAACAAGGAATCCCACCGGCACGCTGTATCGTCACTTATGGCTCGTCTGGGGCGCGACTCTACGACGTCCTGTACCCCTTCAAGTGATGATCTTTCAATTATACAATTGAACAGTAAGCTCCACTGGCAAGCCAGATTTGATAATGTATTCACACCCGCCAGGCAACACCGACAACGACACGAGCCAAGTCAAGACAGTGGCAGCTGACGTGCAAGAGGCGACGACTTCATACCATGCATCTGACCTCGGCCATCGAATGCAGTCGCAGCTCAAATATCGCCTCGAATGCAACCTTGAACGAGTAATACGCCCAATATCTACGGCTCTGTGTACTATCCCCGCCAACGTGGTATGAACGTCAGCCGGCTACTGTTGCTCCAGGTCCTGACAGAATCCCATGACCTCGGTACGTCGCCCAGCCTCACGCCAGGCACAACAGCCATGATGCCATGAGGCACATGGAAGCCTCAGAGAAATCGTTATTGGTTCCGACCGGGAACGAAACAGAACCAAACATACAAGAGTCTTGTGGTGTCGGATCTCTGCCTCCCACATTTCGCCGATGGCTCCCCTGTCCCTAGTGTCGATCGCGGCAGGCCGAGCGCTTCTGCGGCTCCATTGTCCGGGCGCCCTGGACCCGAGCGCCTTACCCTTTCCCCCAGAGCTCATGTCTCACGCGCAGCCGCAGCAGTACCAGCACCAGCAGAGCCTTTCCTCGATTGAGGGGTAGCGGCTATCGGGCAGAAGGGACAAGGACGACGGATTCGGGTCGTGGTGTACGCATGAGCGACCTTGGGGGGGGGGGCGCAACTCAAGCGGGGCAGGGGGCCGCAGTAGCTCGAACCCGGCTCGCGTTCGCTGCCGCCGATCATTGGCCCGCCGGCATCGAACGTTTTTGTCTCGAGTTCCCGACAGGAGCTCTCTCGGGGTTATCGAGGCATCATGATGAAGCAGTCTCACCACTTCGGTTGGGGGTAGCTCCTTGCGCTGGTCACTGCCCACCATGACTTGGGCCAGCGCCGCCCGACCGTGAACGGGGCGTGTGTGTGTGGGCTGACGGATTGAGCATGGCGTTTCTATATAAGAACGTGTGCCTGGTGCTTTCTGCTTCGAATGTGAAGCTTTCCAAAACCAACGGACGCTCTCCCCCCTCACAGCTTCTCAGAACATTTCTCGAGTACATCTGACGCTGTACCGAGCTCATTACATCACTGCACCAGTATTACGACGTCTCCATCTCGTCCCCTCGCATCCACATCCCCACCCAAAATGGGCGCAGACATTCCCTCGGAGCAGTGGGCTCAGGTCATTGAGAAGACCGGTGGTCGTACGTTCCTGCCTCTCTCTCTCTCTTTTTCTGCTCACTCCCTCCTTTCGCAGCTATCCTGTACTGACGAGCTATAGCCGTGGTCTACAAGAAAATCCCCGTCCAGAAGCCCGGTCCCGATGAAGTGCTCATCAACATCAAGTACTCGGGCGTCTGCCACACGGACCTGCACGCCATGATGGGCGACTGGCCCCTCGATACGAAGCTGCCGCTGGTCGGTGGCCACGAGGGCGCCGGCATCGTCGTCGCGCGCGGCGAGCTCGTCAGCGAGGTCGAGATTGGCGACCACGCCGGCGTCAAGTGGCTCAACGGATCCTGCCTCGCGTGCCCGCACTGCCTCAACGCCGACGAGCCGCTGTGCCCCAAGGCGCTGCTCTCGGGCTACACGGTCGACGGCTCGTTCCAGCAGTACGCCATCGCCAAGGCGGCGCACGTGGCGCGCATCCCCAAGGAGTGCGACCTCGAGGCCGTCGCGCCCGTGCTCTGCGCAGGCATCACCGTCTACAAGGGCCTCAAGGAGTCGGGCGCGCGCCCGGGCCAGTCGGTCGCCATTGTCGGCGCCGGCGGCGGCCTCGGCTCGCTGGCGCTGCAGTACGCCAAGGCCATGGGCCTCAAGTCGATCGCCATTGACGGCGGCGCCGAGAAGGGCAAAATGTGTGCCGAGCTCGGCGCCGAGACGTACGTCGACTTCACGTCGAGCAAGAACCTCGTCGACGAGGTCAAGGCCGCGACCCCTGACGGCCTCGGCCCCCACGCCGTCCTGCTCGTCGCCGTCTCCGAGAAGCCCTTCCAGCAGGCGAGCGAGTACGTCCGCAGCCGCGGCACCGTCGTCTGCATCGGTCTGCCGGCCAACGCCTACCTCAAGGCGCCCGTCTTCGACACAGTCATTCGCATGATCACCATTCGCGGCAGCTATGTCGGCAACCGCGCCGACACGGCCGAGGCGCTCGACTTCTTCCGCCGCGGGCTCATCAAGGCGCCGTTCAAGACGGTGGGCATGAGCAAGCTGCAGGAAGTGTTCCACCTGATGCAGGAGGGCAAGATTGCGGGTCGCTACGTCATTGACACGAGCAAATAGTTTTTTTCTCTAGGGAACGCGATGTAACATGGGTGAATGGACGGCGTGGAGTTGAGGCGAGCGAGGCGAGCGAGTCGACTGGTTTGTGGCCGAGTCGGTCCCTGACGTTGTCATGAACAAAATTGAACTTATACTTTGTTACGAAGATGATTTCATGATGAGTCGTGACCATGTGAACCAGCGAGCGACGAGCGCGGCCAAAGCATCTTCTCCCAAGGTACATGACCTGCTGGCGGGGGGTTCGTGGGCACAGACACATTCCGGCTGTGGGTGTGCGATCGAAGTGCCGCGCAAGCTTCCCCGCGCGGCATGTCGATCTCATGTCGGCAGCAAGACGTCACGATAATGTTATGCTACCTAGGCTGATGCTTCAATCAAAAGACCAGTTCGAAGTCGACGTGACATCGTTGCGTTGGTTCATCGCAGGCGTGCGATCTCGGCCTCGTCGCTCGATCCTTCGCATCTGTGCTCTGGTCACTGATCGATGGCCTCCGAAATCACCAAGTCATCAGCTGCTGGCATTGCGCTGACCACAGTTGTCCGCCGAGTGTTGCGCTCGCAGTGTCGTGTACACACAATGTAGAATGCCTGTCGTAACAATAACCATGGCCAAGTCATTGTTGATTGAGTCCGGCTTTTCTTGATTTTCTACAGATGATCTGTTCAACCATATTTCGAAATGAGCTTCTTCATAATGGACATGGCCCCCCCACGATAGCCCCCGCCGAACATGGCATAGTGATTAAGATGATGGTATCTGTTCTTCGTCAGCAGACGTAGACACGACCACGGTAGGCAGGTAAACTCACAGTTCGTACAACTTGACGCGATCTTCCCATTCGGCCTTTGGCTCCGCCTTGGGCACAAGCTCTTCATACTCGTTCCAAAATGCGCCGCCAAACCCGCCAAACATGCGCATGATGCCCAGTTCGTATTCAGAGTGCCCATAGACGGCACTCGCATCAAAGACGACCTCCTCGGCACGTCCCTGCCCATCGATCCGTCCCGTGCCGTGGTTCCCGCTCCAGAGATCGCCATGCACGACAACGGGCGCGATGGGCCCGATCGTCTTCTCGCCCACCAGCCGCGGCGTGACGACACCAGCAATCTTCTCCACAGCCTCCTCGAGCTCGGCGTCAGCCCCGTTGGTCTTGACACCCGCGCGGCAGATGGCCCGCAGCCTGTTCTCGGCGTAAAATTCCGCCCATGACGTCTTGAACGTGTTGTCCTGCGGCGTGGCGCCGCAGCACGTCGTCACGGGGAAGCCGAAAACAGGGGCGTCAAACCCATCCGGCGTCGGCGCCGGCGTCGTGTGCAGCTTTGCGAGCTTGGCCGCCAGGGACAGTCCTGAACTTGCGCCGGACTGAGAGGCGCCGAGGTCGAGAAAGTCGGTAGCGAGGAAGAAGCGGTCAGGGCTGTTGGCGAGGGCGCCGTGGGCGTGGGCGCGCGGGCAGAAGCTGGGGACAGCGGCGGCGATGGCGTTCAGGGAGGCGTGCTCGCCGCGGAACATGACCTCTGAGGCGGTGCCTGTGCCGGTCTTGACGAAGTAGCGTTTCGGCTTGCCATCAAGTGTCGAGGTCAGCTTGAAGGTGGAGGAGAAGCCGGAGCCGCCGTGGGAGGTTATCTTGGTGTGCTCGGGGGTGAGGCCGAGGGCTTCGATGATGGCAGGATCGACGTCTGGCATGGCGGTGGTGGTGATGATAATCGTGTTGGGAGTTTGGCTTAGATGCAGTATGGTAAACGCCCAAGTTGACGTGTCTGCCTTTCTACACGGTAGACTTTTCAGTTAGTCATTCAACATACGATGTGCGGCTTAAGGCAGGCGACAGATCCGTGGATGGCGGAAGGCGGAAGGCGGAAGGCATGATGAGATGCGACGCTGAAGTGACGTCATGGCAATTGGTGCATGACAGAAAAAGGTGGACACGGGAGTGTAGAATGGCAACGAGGACGCTTCACAGATCTCTCCGTGACAGAATATTGGTAATTTTTCTCTTGCGTCTATGGGTATCTGAAAATAGAAGAAAGAAATATACATGATAACAGGATGCTCAAAAAAGGTCGTCTGAATAACGTTTGCCCCACGACAGCTGGCCGGGGGTTGGTCCGTTCGCGCAACACACGCTACAGGGATCTCGAGGCCCCCAAGCCCACCCCCGAGACCTCCCAAGGGCCCTGAAGAATTTCGTTTCTCCGGGAGACGGTTCCCGGTGCTGAACAACTCACCACCGATAGCCGGAAAGAGACCACATCTCCGGAAATCCATATGCCGACCGAATCCAGGCTCTGTAGCAGGATGACAGGCGGCCAGGTCAATGGCCTGCGGCTGAATGGCAAGCGTCCCCAAAATCCCAAGGCCTGGACCCAGCCGCCATCCCCGCGTGTCCCCTGACAAGCGTCCCCTCCCCCCCAAAAAACTTGTGTGACTTGGGGAACGGGAAGCGTGGCATGTCCCCTTCAGCTGAATCTCGCCGGCGATCCCCATCACCGGCCATCCTTCCCAATCTCGAGGGCGCCCAGCTCAGATAGCCGCAGACTTCCCGACGGCCCAAAGGCACTGCAACCCAAGCCTTTTTTGTCCCTGATCTGCCTTGCTTTCATCCCTGCCGTATGCATGAGCCAGAGACTCGGCGGAGACCTCGTGATGGCGTGTGAACCCGCAAAATAAACGCAAAATCAAACAGAGGCACCGCCGCCGCCAGTCCACCTCTTGAACCCCTCCCCCCGCCAAACCCCAGACCCCCAGACGCCTAGCCTTGGCCATCCGCCAGCCCACCCTTGCGTGTGGGGGTGGTGGAAGAAAAAGGGCCCAACAACAGACGGGCGAAGGGGGGTTTCTCGCAATCCATCTCGACCAGCGCCTTCCTTCTGGGGAAAGGCCCGGTCGACCGGCTCGACAATGCCAAGCCAAACCCCTCCCCCTCCATGAATCTCTCACTGCCTCAGAGAAACGAGGCGCGCCCTTTTCCTGCGGCACGCACCCGGCTCTTTGTCGTTTCTGTTGTCCAAACGGTAAAGGTGCTGTTTTGTCGTGTGTCTTACACCGCCTCCCTGGCCGCGAAGGATCCGTACTCCGCCAGCGAGAGCTCGTCGCTCTGCCTGGGCATTTGCGAATGCAGGCTTGTCGTCGAGTGGCCGTCTTGGAAGAGGGGCACGAGGTCGGAGGGTATCGCCTTGCGCAGCAGCGACTTGCGGAGCACGTTGCGCGTCACGGTCGACGATGACGAAGACGACGACGTGGACGAGTTTGTCGATGCCGGCGAGAGCGATGGCCTCGTCACCGGGGCGGCGGCGGCCTGTCGGCGCTCGCGCGAGGGCACCATGGGGACGGGAGGAGCGCGGCTCGCATTGTGAGGATTGCCGTTGAAGCAGTCGGTGCAAGGGCACAAGGTCGACTTGTTGGCTGCGGGGGGCGGGGTGCAGTGGCGCTTCCACCAGCTCTGGGACTTCTCGCTTTCGTTGGCGTACATGGTGGTGATGTGTTGAGTGTATCGTTGAGCTGAAGGTTCAGAGGTCGAGATCGGATAGCAGTGATGACTACAAGTCCACGAAAGACAGGTACGCTTCGACAACGGCTGCAGGGCAAGGACGAACGACTGGGAAGGTTCAAAAGCTGCCACACATTTTAGGGAGAGGGGGGGTTCCAGGCTTTTATGTACTCTCGCACCTTGCATCCCAGACACCACACCTTTTCAAATAACCAAGGTAATTCCTCTGGTCTTGGGTCAGGGTCTGGATCTTGGCCCGGGACATGGCTCCGGGCATTGATCTCCGACGCGGGCGTTGGAGAAGGGGGGGAAGGGGGGGGGGGGGTTGTGGCTGCATGTACAGGTGGGACCCCTTGTCGCCGGCAACCAAATCCACATGTGTGCCCGCCGACTGGCACATGTCCCAAGACCACTAGATCTGGATTAAGAGATCTCAGCCCAGAAGAAGCGCTCGCTGAATCAAAATGTCTTACCGTTCATTGGTGCATCAGAAAAGGGGTGCGACAAGCCACTGGACGCCGCCCACGACTCTAATCGCCAAGCTCTAAGCCCGTCTGATGCATACCTTACCTCACAAAGACCTGCCAACGAGTACCAGGCAGAAAGAGAAAGCACAATCACAAAAAGAGAAAAAAAAAAGTTTCCATTCGAGATGGGCTCGGAGATCGAGCTTGAGGAATACGTACCAAATAGTCCTTGTTCGTCATTTGCGGCCGGCGCCCGGGTTTGGCTCGGAGAAGACTCGCGGTCCACCACACCGCCCGTGTGTAAAATGGGGCGCTCAGGGTCGTGATCGCGCCTTCACCGGCGTTTTCTTCTCGGGCAACTGTGGGCCCTCGCCTCATTGCAGGTTCATATTGAACGATCCTGTCTGATCCTGGCGCTGTTCAGGGCGACCAGTGCTTGGTTCGCTGCCAGACTGATGTGACACTGAGGGAGTGTTGCCCAATACTGAATAAGGTACTTCGGGTAAGGTAGCCAGAGAAAGCGCCTGTCCTCCATACAGACCGATATACAAACGTTATGCATCTCACCGCCATACTACGACCATGGTTGCAAAGACTGAAGAAAGAAAAAAGAATGAGACAAAATCTAGAGGCGAATCCTATCCACGCCGTCGACACATCATCGTCCCCACCAGCCACATCCCGAGCCAATTCTAAACATCGTCGTGCCAAGCTCGGCATCGGCGTCCCACCCGCTAAGACTTCTGGTAACGGCCTCCCGCATGAATGCGCTATTCCCGTGGCCAGGCACCAGGGGTCATGCATTCTTTGAGACCACAGACGTCAGTCCTCTTGAGCCTCAGCAGCCTCCTTGTGGGGCGGCATCCAACGACGTCCCCTTCATCCGGGCGATGGAGACGGTTGCATAACCGTAGGTTGGGCCGAGAGAGGTGGGTAGGGTGAGCCGGCATGGTGTTGAGACAGCCCAGTCAGTAGATGGAAAAATTTGATGTGCGTAGGATTCTTGCTTATGGCCATTTGTTCTGTGCCTTGCTTGGCTTTTCTTGCATCTCGTCAAGACATTGTTCCGTCGTCGTGGCCAGCTACCAAGACTACTTTACCCAACGTACTGTGATGTGATCCAAACGCTGTTCGGACAGCAGGGGTTCGAGAGTGTGTTTCTATCACGATCTGCTTTGCTGGAGGCCGCTCCTTGTACACAACGCAAGGATGGCCGACCACCATGAACCATCATCTCATCTTGTATCCTGGGTGCTTGGTGTCTAGACATGGCAGTTGGTCGTGCTTCCAAGACACACTGATCCGCCAACACGGTCGTGACAACGGAAACGCATGGTCGGGAACCGAAGGAACCAACAGACAACAAGAGCCCGTTCGATTCCTTCAAAACTAAACAAGCCGCCGTCAACCATCCCTTGGTCATTCCCTCTGATAGTTCAATTTTTCGGCGCCTTACCGAAATTCATCAAAACTGCCTTGTCATTCACGCAGTACTCCCCAGGCGCGCGGTGCCCCGTCCAGATCTATCAATATGACCATGCCGCCTCACATCCACCTCAGCTCCTTCATATCAGTATCGTGCGACGAAGACATGTTCACCCTGCCGCCGCGACTCAACATCATCCCAGCTGTCTCCCGGAACCCCTTCAGCACAGCTTATTATCGTGCCCAGGAGCTCGCTCTCGAGCAGGAGGATGCTCCCTACCGCACCTATCAGCTCGCGTGCTACGCGGCGCGACCGCCTCGGCCGCCGACCACCCGGCATGCTGTCGCCGCCACCACGAGGCAACGACCCGCGCCAAAGAGAGGGAACGGAAAATCGCCCTGGCGCGCCATGACTCTGGTTCTGCGGCTTTTGCTGGGCTTGCCCTTTGCATGCTGGATAATGGTCTCGAGAGCCGGAGCTGAACTCGGCTGCAATGTCAACCGCGCGGCCGATAATTTGCGCTTCTGGTATAGACTCCATGTGCACGCCTCGTGGCTCGCATGTCGACCTACGCGAGGGTCCCTGCTCGGGTCGACCGTGAAGGCGGCTTGCGCTGCAATGCTATTGCATCATGTATACTGTAAGTTGGCCGACACAGATGATGGGCCGCGATACGTGCTAGTGCATGAATGCCGCGTATGGTCGGGGCCGTTCAAAGCATGACCAAGTTAAGCGCATGAAGCTCGGCCAGGCAAAACAAGACGAGCACAGGGAGAGAGTTGCACTTGAACAACTGGAAAGACTTGCGGAACGATGAAAACTGGATTGGCTCCTCACTCGCGGATAACGCGCGCGAATGACGATGCTATGACACAAATTGCCCTCTATAACCGCGACCGAACCGACCTTTCCCCTATCGCACACGTCATGAGGAACCTGCCGCCAAATTAATACACAAGAGGTGTTTTCCGCGCTGGGAAAAAAAAAAGACCACGCTAGGGTTTAGATACCCAGGGTGAACTCGACACCGACATCGCTCTCACGGGCTGTGACAGGGTCAGTAAATGTAGTCATCGCAGTATTAGGGTCAACAAGTCTACTCACCCAGCTTGACAACCTTGGACAGCTGGACAGCCTTCTCGGCGGCAGTCTGGAGCTCGTCGATGGCGAAGATCTTCATGCCAGAGTCGGCAATGATCTTCTGGGCAGCCTCCATGTTGGTGCCCTGGAGACGAGCAATAATGGGGATCTTGAGGTCGAGGGCCTGGACGGTGTTGATCAGACCGGTGGCGATGTGGTCGCAGCGGACGATACCACCGAAGATGTTGACGAAGATGGCAGAGACCTTGGCGTCGCTGGTGATGAGCTCAAAGGCCTCCTTGATGGCCTGGGGGGTGGCACCGCCACCCGACGTCGAGGAAGTTGGCAGGGGCACCGCCGTTCAGCTTGATGATGTCCATGGTGGCCATAGCAAGACCGGCACCGTTGACGAGGCAGCCAATGTCACCGTCAAGCTTGATGAAGTTCAGGCCGGACTTGGCGGCGCGGACCTCGTCGGCGTCCTCCTGGGTGGTATCGCGCCACTCAAAGACCTCCTTCTGGCGGTAGTCGGCGTTGTCATCGAAGCCGAATTTGGCATCCATGCACATGACCTTGTGGTCGGAGGTCTCGGACAGAGGGTTGATCTCAATCTGGGTAGAGTCCTTCTCGGTGAAGATCTTGTACAGCTTCTGGATGGTGTCCTTGGCATCCTCGACGCACTGCTCGCTGAAGCCAAGCTTGACAGCAATGTCGCGGGCGATCTCGTCGGTGACACCCTTGTTGATGTCAATGTAGGTGGTGTTGATGGCCTCGGGGCTGTCCTTGGCGACGGCCTCAATGTCCATGCCGCCCTGCGACGAGGACACGATGACGGGAGTCTGGGAAGCACGGTCCATCAGGATGGCGAGGTAGAACTCGCGACGAGCGAACTTGCGCTCGCAGATGTAGACGGCGTTGCAGAGACGGCCGCCGGCGCCGGTCTGCTTGGTAACGAGCTTGTGGCCAATCATCTGGTCGGCGAACATCTCCGCCTCGTGGGGAGAGTAGATGACACGGACGCCGCCCTTCAGACCGTTGTCGAAGGTGCCCTTGCCACGACCACCAGCGAGAACCTGGGCCTTGATGACCATGTCCTCTCCGCCAATCTCCTTCGCTATGGCCTTGGCCTCGGCAGCGGTCTTCGCGACGGAACCCTTGGGGACGTCGATGCCATACTGGACGCGCGAGATAAATTAGCCCAAAAGTCGTTTCAAGGGGTAGAGAAAGGGGCGGGATTCTTACCTGGCGCAGGAGGTCGGCAGAAAGATACTCGTGGATGCTCAGGTTTCTCCTTTGCTGCTGGGCGAAGCTGGGGAGTCTGGCGGAGGGAGAGGTGGCAAGCTGATGATTCTGGTTAGAGCTCCTGAATGTTTGGTCGCCAGGAGGCAGCGTATGCGGCTCACCTTGGCAGGCTTGAAGGCCGAAGCCAGAGCCCGGTTGCGACCGAACTTGAACATGATGACGACAAGCTGCGCTCGTGCAATTGATGGCAAAGAGGAAAGGTGAAAAGGAGTGGAGAGTGGGGAGTGTTGATGACAACAAAAGGGGACGATCGGGTCGTTTGTGCAACGGTTTTCGCGAAGCTATCGAGAACTCTCTAACAGCAAAGCTGGGATTGGCTGGGGCCGGGCACCCGCGGTATTTCCCGATGTCCCGACTCGACCGACCTGGGCCTGCTTTGACCACCTCGGAAGCCGAATCTTCCGTCGGCGGTTTCGTCTCCTTATCGATGGCATTCACCGAAGCTATGTTCCACACCGAGGCCTCACTTCGGTGTGCCCCTCAGCATGACTCCCCCGCCATCTTCCCCGCCTTTACTCCCCTGTACCTCGTCAAAGTACCAAGTTAGGTACAGTGAGGTGATGATGATCTGGGGGCCGAAAGATCTTGGTGTTGATCTTGCACAGGTCAGGTCAAACAGTCCTGCGCCTGCCTAACGCTAGCCCCAATCACATGTTGGTCGCTCCTTCAGTCGAAACGAAACACGCTCTTTTCCCCAACCCTCCTGTCCGTGCCGCATGAGCTAGTTGAATGGTGCCGCGGTTCTGTTGCACTCTTCATCATGTGCTTAAACCTGAATGAGCCCGCCGGTGTGGTCATAAGGAGGATGAGGTCGCATTTGGGATCCTATGGGCGAGGGACACATTTTTCCCTGCCTTTTCAGTGAGACGTCTATTCGTCTGTCTGTCCGTCTCTGACCATCAACCAATCCGGTCTTATGAGTGGCTGCGAAATCTTGTCACAAGATGTCCTTCTTTGAACAAGTCCTGTCCCACCCGGGCTTCGTGCTGCTCGGGTTCCTCGCGCTGGCGACTCTTGTAGTCGCAGGGTTCAGAATCCGCACTGAAGTTTGTGTGCGTCGCCTGGGCGGCGTGCGCGCTCCCATCATCGCAAGTAATCCAGTGACAGGTGAATTATTCAGCGAAAATCCTGACCGTGACAATGACCTGATATTTTTGGTAGCATTATCCGTCTTTGTCAACCTTGGCAGGGCTCAGGCCAAGCACAAGCTGCCCGAACTGTTCACTTCACTGTGTAACAGTGCCACACCTGGCAAGGCGCGTTGCGTTGAGATCACTTTCTTCGGCCGTCATCGCTTTATCTTGACTAATGAACCGGAACATATCAAGACCATCTTGACATCCAAGTTTGTCGACTTTGGTAAGGGACCGGTCTTTCATGAAGGCTGGGCCCCTTTCTTGGGTGACAGCATCTTCACCACCGATGGCAAGGTTTGGCAAGATAACAGAAGTCTGATTCGACCCATGTTCGTCAGAGACCGAGTTCGGGACCTTGCCATCTTCGAACGTTGGACAGATAAAATGGTCTCCAAACTTCCGGCTTCCGGCATGACCGTCGATGTCATGGACCTCTTCTACCGCTTGACACTTGATGTCACGACAGATTTCTTGCTAGGAACCAGTGTAAACAGCCTTGACAAGTAAGATGAATAGCTGTGGTCTCGAGGTGCTTTGTCACTAATTTATCGATAGCCACAAACACCACTTCGCTGAAGCCTTCAACGAAGTCCAACGCATGCAGATGATTTATACCATCTTGTCGTAGGTTCTAGCTCCATTGCGTCTTCCCTATGAATAGTGCTTACAACATCCACGTAGACCTTTCCGCTCCCTTCTTCCGAAAGGCTCTTACAACGAGGGTATCAAAACCATCGAGCAATTCATCATGCCCTTCATCGAGCAGGCTCTCGCGCTCCCCATCGAAGAACTTGACAAGATTTCGCGCTCTGACAAGACCTTCACCTTCCTTCACGCCATCGCCCGCGCAACTCGAGACCGCAAAATCATCCGGGACCAGCTGATCGCCGTACTCCTGGCTGGCCGTGACACAACGGCAGCAACACTGTCATGGACCATCTACCAACTGGCGCGCGCTCCCAAAGTCGTCGCTAAGCTTCGATCGGAGATTCTGACAACCGTCGGACCCTCGCAATCGCCCTCATACGAGAACCTCAAAAACATGCCGTACTTAACACATTGCCTTAACGAGACACTCCGCCTCTACCCAGCCGTTCCCTTCAATGTCCGGACCGCTCTGCAAGACTCATCACTACCTGGAGGGCCCGGCCAGCCCGACATCATCGTTCTGAAGGGCGATGCAGTGACCTACAGCCCGTATGTTATGCAAAGGCGTCATAACCTCTACCCGCCTGTGGGCCCGGACTTCGCGGACCCCCAAGTGTATAGTCCTGAGAGGTGGCAGAAGTGGACGCCTCGACCATGGCAATACGTGCCTTTCAATGGAGGCCCGAGAATCTGCGTAGGACAAAATTTTGCCATGACAGAGATGGCGTTCTGCCGTAAGTCCAGCCGCAGCTACTATTCGCAACTGTTGGACTGCCAGCGCTAACCTCCTGTAGTGGTCAGATTGTTCCAGAGATACCAGAGACTTGAGTATCGCGGCGATTGGGAAGGACAGTTCCTCAAGGCCGATATTGTGGGGGCTCCAGGACATGGAGTGCCTGTAGCGTTCTTTGAAGACGCGGAGATCAAAGCTTGATACTAATATGCGCAGTCTTTCGATGTAATAGTGGTGGAGCAAATGCACCCTTGCTGTCGTGCATTCTTGGCGAGACATTGCGAATGGAGCGAGCTCAGTACGAGGCGGATCCCCCATGCAAGGGCTTGTAAATGTCACAAGATAATGATCAAATATCATGTTGGACCTACACACCTATTTTAGCCTTTATCTCTATTTTTTTTGAGTCTGTATCCATCAAAAAACCGTCATGTTCCGGAACTCATTCAGCTTCACGGTCCTTTGTGCCAACATTCACAGTGGTCACGTGATCTAGCCAGCCAGCTGCACGTGTATTTCGAGCTGACCAACAAGGAGATCCTAATGACCAAGTAATTTGGTCCCAGACAAAAGGTCCGACTTGAACTGACGACAATACCTTGTTCCAAAGGTCCGGACCACATTGCGCGAATCTCCAGATCCCTGGCATGTACCGATTCTCAACTCTTTCATGAACCAACTTTGAGGATCTTGCGCAATGAACGGTCACTTTGCTTCGGTTGGCGCTGAGCCGGGCGCTCAGGATTATGAGCATGGCGTCCAGGTCATCGACGATCAAAAGGAGTTCAAGTACGCCATCCCCTGAACCCACATCCCCGCGCGCAAGCAGCGGCCAGCTGCGCGAAGCTCTCGATGCTGACGTCCATGCCACAGCTCCCAGCTCAATGACTACCTCCGGCAGGTTCACACTGCCGAGTCGGGTTTCAACTACCACATCATTTCCGTCTTTGGTTCGCAATCGACGGGCAAGTCGACCCTCCTGAACAACCTATTCGGAACCCACTTCTCTGTCATGTCCGAGTCAGAGCGCCGCCAGACCACCAAGGGTATCTGGATGTCGAAGAATAAGAAGGAAACCGGCATGGCAGAAAACATTCTTGTGATGGATGTCGAGGGTACCGATGGCCGCGAGCGCGGCGAAGACCAGGACTTCGAGAGGAAGAGCGCCCTGTTTGCGCTTGCGACTAGCGAAGTCCTGATTGTCAACATTTGGGAGACGCAAGTTGGTCTTTACAACGGAGCCAACATGGGCCTGCTCAAGACTGTTTTTGAGGTCAACCTCCAGCTCTTCCTCAAGGATAAGCAGTAAGTGGACGTATGGCCTTCTACGATGGGTGTCGTGACTGACTCGACCCCAGATCGAACCTCCGATCTCTCCTCTTCTTCGTCATCCGCGACCACCTGGGGGTTACCCCTCTGTCAGCCCTGCGCAACACCCTGATCCAAGATCTGTCGAAGATCTGGTCGTCCATATCCAAGCCCCAGGGCCTCGAAAACTCCCGCATCGAAGACTATTTCGATTTCGGCTTCGCTGCTCTCCCGCACAAGATTCTCCAGGCCGACAAGTTCGTTACCGAGGTCCAGAACCTGGGAACCCGGTTCACTGCTGGACACCGCAAGGGCACCGGCGACGAAGAGTTCGACGGCGGCGTCTTCCTCCCCGAGTACCACCGACGCATCCCCGCCGACGGCTTCTCGATCTACGCTGAGGGTATCTGGGACCAGATTGTCAACAACAAGGATCTCGATCTGCCTACGCAACAGGAGCTGCTCGCTCAATTCCGATGCGACGAGATTTCCAGAGAAGTCCTCATCGGCTTCGACGAAGCCATCGGGCCCCTCGAGGAGAAGCAAGCGGATGCGACGCGCAATGGGAAAACGGCTGTGCTCGCGCTCCTCGGCGAGACTGGCAGCGGCGCACGGGACAAATGCCTGAGGGCGTTCGAGGTCCAAGCCAGCAGGTACCACAAGGGTGTCTACACGAGGAAACGACAGGACCTGGAGAGCAAGATCGACGCGCGCCTCAAGTCTTTGTTCATGGCCCACCTCACGGCGGCGCACAAGTCTGGCATTGATTCTTTCAGCAACGCCGTGTCGACGGCTGTCAAGGCTGGTCAAAAGTCCGGTGCAGCTTACGAGTTTGCGGAAATTGTCACCGAAGAAAAGGCCAAGACACTCGAATTCTTCAAGAAGGAGGCACAAAGTCTTGCGATCCAAGGCGTTCCTTGGACCAACTTCAAGCCGCAGTACATGCTCTACGAGAAGGAGCTTGACGAGGTCAGCAGTAAATTGCGCAAGGAGGAGATGCGCCGCTTGGCCACGCGGGTCGAGCGCTGGGTCAAGTCGCGACTCGGAGAAGCGGTTGGCGTCGAATTCAACAAGCTCGGCTCCGGGCGTGCTGGTTCGGGCGCCCCTGAAGAAGGGGACAAGCCTGCCGAAAAGGATCTCTGGGACCGCATTTGGACAGTCTTTGTGGACATTGTCAAGGAGGCTGAGACGAGGTTCTCAGAGAGGGCAAAGTCTTTCGAGGCTACGCAGGAGGAAATGGATATTGGTCTCTGGAGACTGCGTCGCAAGAGCTGGGTCGCTCTCCGAGAAAAGGTCGAAGAGGAGGTCATGGAGGGCAACATACTCCTGAAGCTCAGGGAAAACTTCGAGGACAAGTTCCGTTATGACGAGGTTGGCGTCCCCAGAATTTGGTCGCCTACGGATGACATTGAGGGCATTTATACCAAGGCGCGGGAGTCTACCCTGACCTTGGTCCCTCTCTTGTCCAGATTCCGTCTGTCAAAGACGTACGCGCCGCCCGATCTCCCCGAGTGGATCGGCGCTCAGCCGCGCGGTGTTGAGGCGGGCGACGAGGAAGATCTCACTCCGATCGGCGGCGTCGACGAAGAGGACGGCAAGAGCCTTGAGGAGGAAATGACCGTGCTCAGCGAGAGCAAGCGCCAGGATCTTGTTATTCGCTTCAAGAAGACGGCTGATGGTGTGTATGTGGAGGCGAAGCGAAGCGCCATTGGCGGCGTGGCCCAAGTACCGCTGTACTTTTACGCCCTGCTTTTGGCGCTGGGATGGAACGAGATTTGGGCTGGTAAGTCGCATGCCCTTTTGACTTTTGGCGATCACGAAGCTAATGCGATACAGTCGTCCGCAATCCGTTCCTCTTCATCTTCCTCATCATGCTGGCCGGTGGCACTTATGTAGCTTACACGATGAACATGCTCGGCCCCATGATGCAGATGGCCAACGCGGCAGCGACCCAAGGCGTCGACATTGGCAAGCAGAAGCTGCGGGACTTTATCGTCAACTCGGACATGGCGCGCCAGGGCGCTCAACGTCCCGGAGCGGGACAGCGACTCTGTCCTCCTCGACAGGCTCGACTCCAAGGGCAAGAAGCAGCGAGCTGAGGCTGAGGAGGTGGAGGAGATTTAAAAATCACGCATGATTGACGCAGCGAACTGAGTAACGGAAAAGAAAAAGGGAAAGGGGCATGGCCAGGGATGCTAGCATAGTAGGATAGATAATGTCTATATGAACCTCAACTTCTTTTTCCCCATGAGGGTATTCCTGAACGCCGTTGAC
>NW_003315033.1:1538432-1539007 GCF_000150825.1 Verticillium alfalfae VaMs.102
CTTTTTTTACCCTGCAGATTATCTAGACGAGGAAACGAGACAGCCCTGTCGCACCACTTGAGCCTGCAAAAGGGGCAGCCTCTAGAGGGGGGGGGGGGCACACAAACTGAGCATCAGTGCTTTTTTTATTTTTGTTTGGCTGCATCAGAGTCGAGGGCGAAGTGGTGATGGCGGCCAAAAGAAAGTGCATCAAGTACCTCAGCCGCGGTGATTATAGACCATCAATATCGTTATGACATATCTGGGTACCTACCTACCAGGTAGGTAGGTAGCATCAGATCGCGAGGTAGCTACCTGCCGAGGAAATCAGACAGCTTATGCACTTTTCCCCGAGGTGATGCGCCAACTGCCAGGATTCCATTTAGCGTACCCTCCACTATCCCTTTGTCCCCTGCCACGCTAGGAGGGCCCCTCCAGAAGCAACACCCTCCTCCCCAACGACCCCATCTTGAGCCACCAGCCAGCCCTCCCAGCACTGGACGCTGTGCCAGCGTGTTGCCATTCGTCCAGCCCTCTCTGGGGGGTCCATCCTTCAGTGTCCAACCCAGGAACACAGCAGCATGGTCTGGCCTGGC
>NW_003315033.1:1539107-1567010 GCF_000150825.1 Verticillium alfalfae VaMs.102
TTCAGCCCCACGCCATGCCCTCGCCGTCCTCAGCACCCCCGTGGCCCCCGTTCGCGGCCTTGTGGGCCTCGTACATGACCTCGAGCGCCGCGTCCCTCGTGACCTTGGCGCACACGGAGGCGGCCGACACGCAGGGGTAGAGGCTGTCGGCCTTTTTGGCGACGGTGATCTTGACGCTCGGGAAGACGCGCTGCAGCTTGGCCTGGTAGGCGGCGGGCTGGCCGACGGTGTCGACGTAGATCTCCTCGACGCGCACGCCGCGGGCGATGACGCCCTTGATGATCTCGACGGTGGCGTCAAAGGCCTGGGCGTTGAGGTTGTAGGGGTTCGCGGTGCTGAGCATGCCCGAGGCGATGTCGCGGGCCGAAAGGGAGCGGACGGCGTAGCCGCACGAGGCGGCGAGGTCGGTGGACGGGCTGCAGAGGGCGCGCATGAGGGCAGAGCGGACGGCGGGCGTCAAGACCTTGGAGTCGTCAAAATGGTGCGTCTCGCGGAGGAGCGGGTCGGAGAGGGGCATGGGGAGGTAGAAGGCGGCGTAGGTCATGGGGCCGAGGACAGGGCCGCGGCCGGCCTCGTCGATTCCGAGGCAGACGGCGGGCGAGTCGGGGGCTGCGAGCTCTGGCACGGCAGACGAGGCGGCATCTTGAGGTGTCGGCGAGAGATTCGGCGGCAGAGGCGAGTAATATGTGTACGAGTCGCCTGCGAGGGTCGCTGGCCTGTTGACTGAGGGTGGGATGTAGACGCCTGGGATTGGAGTTTCGAGAGCGATGTCTTCCGTCATTGGTGTGTCGCCCATGATGATGGGAGGTGCCTGGATAGTTATGTGACAATGCAGAGACAAGAACGAAACCGAGGACAGAAAACGAGGCGAATTGCGGCTAACGTGATGGTTGTGTAGGTGTAGTGCTGCTGTTCATGTGCAGCTGGAGGCAAGGTCGGACCCCTCGACGCGTCCTGACGCGCCTGACTTAATCAGTTCCACGCCCCCCCTGAGCATGGCCAGCCCAGTGTATTTCCAAGGCGCGATTGGGCGCGGTGTGAGCGTGCCCCCCCCAAAACACTATCACCTCAATATTCCGCAGCTCGACATCTGACATCTGCATGCGCGCCTAGATCAGGCATCGCCTTCTTTCTGATTTTACGCGCTTCTGAGTGCCCTACAGCTACTTGCAGCAATCCTGCTTGTTTTCATCTGCCACAGCGCTAGTCTGCAGCTCTCACGATGCCACCTGCGCGTAGTAATGCTAGGCGCACTACGGCGCAAGCTGACGACTACCGCGAATTCGGTGTTGTTGGTCGGTATGTGCATGCCACGCTCAGCGCAAACATGATCCATCGCCTTGATTGATGCATGTGACTTGACGACAGCTCAGCTAACGGGACGATGTAGAAAAACTGGTGTTGGACTCCCTGATACAGGCGAACGCGACGAACACGGCCTGGCCCCTGTAGAAGGTCTCTTCTCCTCTCCCGAGAAGGACAATGGCACGCCGAGCGACGATGGCGAGCAGGAGATGGATCTCGAGTCTGGTGAGCCGAGTTGCGCCTCCTTCCACTGACCTCCACTGTCTTTCGCAGCTGACAAACTCGCAGAGGCAGGACCCGGACCCCTCTCGATGATGAAGGGCATTCCGCGATTGCTCCCGCGCGGCACATCACCTAGGAAGTCAAACATTCAGTCGCCAGCCATGCGTAACCCACATATGGGCCGCTCATCTTCGCCAGTTCGAGGTTCCATTATCGACTCGGATCCGCCCGCAAGCTCTACAGTGGCGCGGAAGCTCGACTACCGTGGTTCGCAACATAGCGCCCGCCGCGCCAACGGCGTCAACGGGAGACAGGACAGCGCGGATGAGGAAGAGGAGGAAGAAGCGGCGTCGAGTCCAAGGATCGACTCCCCACTCTTGAACGGAGGGGACGATTCGCTCGCCATGGTTGGAGGAGACGACGTGCACGAAGATGAGCCTGAAGAGGAGGCACAAGAGGAAGTCGAGTCAACACGCCCCTCGCCCACGCCAGCGCCGCCCAAACGACGAGGCCGTCCACCCAGATCAATCGCAAAGGCGAAGGTAGTGGAGCCAGTCAAGGCCAAATCAACTGCGCCATCGAAAGGCAAGGCACGCGAAGAACATAGGGCGATCGAGCTGCCTGCCATAGAGGGTGCCACAGATGAGTCGGAAGATGATGAGCCGATCGTACGCGGCAAGGCGGCGCAGAACAAGGCGAAGCAGAAGCAGAAGGAGACCGAACCCAGCTCATCACAGACCTCCAAACGACGACGATCCGCGAGGGGTTCTTTGATAGGCGACGTCACGGATCTCGTCGAATCGGCCCCTGAGCATGAACCAGCGGACGCACCTTCGCCGAAACGCCAGCGTACAGAAGCCAAACCAGGCCGACCCGCAGGGCGACCTCCAAAGAACACGAACAAAACCAAGGAGCCCGAGCCGGCAAAGAAGACGGCAGCGCCGAAGGCAGGCAGACCCGCAAAAGATGACGCGCCAGAAGCGCCAAGCGCAGCTAAGAAGCGCGGAAGACCACGCAAATCGGACGTCGGCGAGGATTCCATCATGGACGCGTCCAAAAGGGGCCACCGCTGCCTAAAGCTCGTGGCCTTGTATCCCTCAAGCGCGAAGCCAACGACGCAATCCACCTGACGCGATCTGGCCGTCAGTCCTACCGCCCTCTGGCCTACTGGCGCAACGAGCACGTTGTGCAAGACGAGGAGGAGGCGTGGGATGATGCGCTCGGCACGAAACGCCAACACTCACGATTCGTCCTCCCGAGCGTCAAGGAGGTGGTACGGGTGGAAGAGGAGTTGGCCGCCCCGAAACGCAAACCCGGACGCACAGGCAAGAAGGGCAGACCGTCCAAGGCGAAGCGTCAGGTCGACGAGGAGGAGGAAGATCCAGAGCCATGGGAGCTGGAAAATGGCCGCGTCGAGGGCGAGACTGTCGTCTGGGACCCCGACTACGAACTCAACCCGCCGGCGCCGGATGAAGCGGTCGCCTTTGAGCAAAACGAGCTCGCCATCGCGTCGAGCGCCATCCAAACACGTGAGATTCGCGACGCGACGTTCCGGTTCGCCAAGCTGCTCAGCCTGCAATTCTTCGGCGCCGGCGTCGTGGACCTGCCGCCGGGCACGGAGAAGAAGCCAAAGAATTCACGGAAGAACCAGATGACGTTTTTCGTGCACTACGGCAAGGTGCTAGTGACGGTCAACGAGACGCAGTTCAGGATCAGCGCGGGCGGATTCTGGAACGTGCCACGAGGTCCGTATTCATCTTCCCTGAACAAGTATCACCTCCATGGTCCCCTTTACTAACGTTGCGCATAGGCAACTACTACAACATTTTGAACGATTACGACCAACCAGCCCGCCTGTTCTTTGCGCAGGGCAACGAAGTTATGGTCACAGAGCCGGAGCCTAGAGCGAACCGGGCCGACGAGTCGTCCTATGCTGTCTAGTTTCCTAGCGGGTGGCACTGTACAAAGGAAGGAAGGATGGAAAGGGGGCACCACGCGGTATGAAGGCTGCAACCTGGAAGCGAAGAGAACGCGGGCCTGGTTTCGATTCGATGATTGAGTATGGCGTCGGGTTGCGCTTGGGAATGATGGCGGATAGTTGAACCTTTCTGATGGTCTGGGGCTGTGAAGGTTTGCGTTTGGCATGCCAAATGCACACAGGTACAAAGCAATAAGACAATAATATTCCAATCTGGAAAGTTTGATGTCACATGTCATGAGTGACATGAGTCTCTTATGTTTGAGGGTAGGGAACTTGACGAATCGCTCGGGACTCGAAGCTGTCGTACACTACAGGTCTCATGCGAGGTTAGTTGGGTAGTCTGGACATTGCGTTGCACAGCAGGAGATGAGGACGCCGAAGCACGTTCCGTCACCCAGTCAGTAGAGCGACATGGTGGCATGGACGGACCCTGTTCAGCGTAGACCAAGACTTCGGATGAACAAATCTCTGCTGTTGTTCATGCAAACCGACCAACCTATTCCAACACGTGTACAGTACACCCACCCATGGCCCACAGAGGTGCGATCCCGCCGCCTTTGCAGGCGCGTCAAGAATGGGTGGCTGATGGCGTCCCCGGTGGAATGTTCCGCGTCCCTGAGCCTCGCAAAGCCATCGTGCCAGTCGAGATCCCTCGCGTGACAGCGATGGGCAGGCACGTCGTCGAGAGCTGACCTAGTCGGAGACAAATGCGACGGCCGTGCCCGTCAGACCGCGGACAACTCGGATCGAATTAGCACCGCCATCGGGGTTTGTCTGCTTCAGGCTTGCCTTGTTGGCGAGCCGTCAGAATGATTGGGTGTGAGGCTCGATGGAGTGCGGTACTAAACAGGGGAGGGTGCTTTTTAGCCTGCAGATTATCTGGACGATGAAACGAGACAGCCCTGTCGCACCACTTGAGCCTGCAAAAGGGGCAGCCTCTAGAGGGGGGGGGGGGGGCACACAAACTGAGCATCAGTGCTTTTTTTATTTTTGTTTGGCTGCATCAGAGTCGAGGGCGAAGTGGTGATGGCGGCCAAAAGAAAGTGCATCAAGTACCTCAGCCGCGGTGATTATAGACCATCAATATCGTTATGACATATCTGGGTACCTACCTACCAGGTAGGTAGGTAGCATCAGATCGCGAGGTAGCTACCTGCCGAGGAAATCAGACAGCTTATGCACTTTTCCCCGAGGTGATGCGCCAACTGCCAGGATTCCATTTAGCGTACCCTCCACTATCCCTTTGTCCCCTGCCACGCTAGGAGGGCCCCTCCAGAAGCAACACCCTCCTCCCCAACGACCCCATCTTGAGCCACCAGCCAGCCCTCCCAGCACTGGACGCTGTGCCAGCGTGTTGCCATTCGTCCAGCCCTCTCTGGGGGGTCCATCCTTCAGTGTCCAACCCAGGAACACAGCAGCATGGTCTGGCCTGGCTGAGCTAAACTCAACGGGATTCGGAGCTCCATCAACAGGAAAAGGGAGATGATATGCACACGACAGCTTGCCTTTATCTCGTCTACGCCACCTCCTCTCGCGTCGAGCATTCGAAATCCTGATCCTCGAAACCAGCAAAGCAAGCAAGCAAGCAGACGTTTGTCGGTTACAGCACTCTAATCCTCACCATCGGCCACGGCAGCCCCCGGTCCCTCGCTCAAAGTTAAGACACGGCACAGGGGACACTTGACCCAGCGATCTTCTTTCAACCACCAACCAGCGGTCGTGCTCCACGGTCCTCGAATAGGCACATCAGCATCCCACCTGCAGCACTGCAACTTCGTGCTTTGAACCGCTTCTGCCCTCGTTGCCCTGCTGCTGGTCGCTCTTCATAGTCACAAAGCAGCGCCAGCCGGCCATTGAGCCGCAGAAACACCAGCATCATCATGGCACACACGGAAAGGCCAGCTTCGCCGCCCGCGGCCATGGAGAGGAGACCTTCAACGCCTGGTCACTCTGACAAGGAGAACGTAAGAACACCTACGAGCCTAGTTGCATGCACCTGCGTCCCTCTCTCCACCCCGTCATTAGTCCAATAGCCACATGCTGCTTGGCCCAGCTGCTGACTCTGACCTCTACGCTGCACAGGACACATTCGAAGACGCTGTCGACAGCACCATTGATACTCCGGAGGTTCGCTCTCTCACCAAGAGAACACTCTCGTCCCCGAAGCACGAGACTGCATCCGAACCTACAGAATCCACACCCGACAAGAAGGCCCCAAATAAGGACGAAACAGCACAAGCTGCTCGGCCTCCAAGCCCGCCCCTCGACAGCGACGACGAGACAAAAAAGTCTACGGACAAGATCAAGGTTGACGTCGACATTGACGTGCCCGATAAGGTCGAGTCTGTGACCTCCTCGCCCAAATCCCCGAAGTCTTCCAAGTCCCACCGTTTTTCGAACACGTCGAACCTCGACAACATCAGCCTCGAGGACGACGCTGTCACTTCCTCTCCCCCTCCACCACGACCAGGTCAGTTGCCTCACCATTGAAAAGTGTACCTCTTGAATGGACTAGGCTCACCCGAGTGTATATCTTGCAGTCCCCAAAGATAGTCCGAAAAAGGAGGCCGCACCCAGATCGATATCGCTGAGCAACATCACCAGCTCCCTCCCTTCCATGCCCTGGTCGCCTCCTGCCGATCAATCACCTTCCAAATCACCTCTCGCTCCGCCTGCCGCTTCCCTCCAGCAGTTGCCGCCAAACCCAGGACCACCGACTCGCAAACTCACGAGCCCATTCTCGTGGCTCTCCCGAAACAGCACATCAAAGGAGAAGGATACCACCAAGCAGTCGCCGCCCGCCACTTCGCCCCGAAGGAACACGGCCAGTTCTATCGCAACCATGGCTAGCAACCCCGAGATGATGCTCAGCAGCTCGACGAGGAGAGAGAGGGACACGATGCCGAGAGCGGCAGGAATAGTCTCAAGGACCGCTTCAAGCTGCTCCGCATGCGAGAGGAGCAGGCATCCCGCCATCAGCCGTTGCGGTTGATGACGAGAAGGGCTCCTGGCGGCCGCTTGCGAGCATTTCCCAAGAAGCAACCGCGCTCGGGCATCTCGGGTGCCCGGGCACGATGGAGAGGGCTGGCGAGGCCCTTTCCCGACCAGCCGCCCAAAGTCACCCCATGCCGACGAGCCCCGAAACCCGGCACTGGCACCTGGAACCGCATCGGGCGTCAATGCTGGTCCCTCGGACCATGTCTGACCGCGCAGGTCGACTGGGATCTGTGGCAGTCTGTCGTCTACGAGGGGCCAGCGGTGGTCGCCCGCACAAGCGCCGACGAGCTGAACAGGGCGATTGCTACGGGCATCCCCAGCGCCATCCGTGGCGTCATCTGGCAGGTTCTCGCCCAGAGTAACAACGTCGAACTCGAGGCCATGTACCGGAGTCTCAAGGCCAGGGGCACCGAAAAGGACCAGGACCGCAACAGCAACGGCACGTCGATCAGCTCCGCGAGCAACGGAAACCTGGGCATTCAGAACGACGCCGTCAATTCGTCAGCGTCTTCGGTTCACTCGGACCAGTCAGGAACCAATCCTGTCGCATCTCCTGCTCTCGAGAAGAGCGCAGAGGCTGTACAGAAGGCGCAGGCTGCCGTAGCTGAGAAGAAGAAACGCAGCAAAGAGGATGCTGTTATGCTTCAGAAGTTGGAGAAGACGATCCGCCGCGACCTGGGCGCGAGGACGAGTTACTCCAAGCATGCTGCCTCTGCCGGGCTCCAGGAGGGTCTCTTCGGCGTCTGCAAGGCGTATGCCCTCTTTGACGAGGGTGTTGGCTACGCGCAGGGTATGAACTTCCTGGTCATGCCCCTATTGTTCAACATGCCTGAGGAGGAGGCGTTTTGTCTCTTGTGAGGCTGATGAACCACTATCACCTGCGTGACCTGTTCATTCAGGACATGCCAGGTCTGCATATGCGACTGTACCAGTTTGAGCGTACTCGAGACTTTGAGCCCGCGCTCTACTGCACTTGCATCGCAAAGCATAGCTCCACTCTATGCACACAGTGTCTCACGCTCTCGCATACGCTTCCCCTCACTCGTCTGCGAATCTACGACCTCATCCTCTCCGAAGGCTTGTCAGCTATTCTCCGCTTTGGCATCGTTCTCATGCAGAAGAACGCCTCGACACTTCTCGCCATGTCCGACATGTCGCAACTCACCACCCACCTCAAGGACAAGGTCTTTGACGTCTACATCGACAAGGACCCCAGCGCCGGTAGCATACTCGACAACGGATTCTTCGGAAGCTCGAGTTCCAGCATTGACAAGGAAGTCTATCGCGCCGATCAGCTTGTCCGTGACGCGTGCGAGGTCAAGATTACGCCCGAGACGCTCAAGGCGTATACACTTGAGTGGGAGGAAAAGACCAAGGCCGAAAAAGAGCGGGAGGCCGAGCTCGAGACGCTGCGCGCTGCGAATGCCAAGTATGCCATTAGCCTGCGCAAGCTCGAGGAGCGGGTCGAGGCGTACGACCGCGAGCAGGCCGCCCTGGCAACCGAGCTCGTGCACACCAAGGTCGAGAACGAGGAGCTCAAGGATGAGAACGAGACATACAAGGGCCAGGTACGCGAGCTACGAAACGTCATTGAGAAGCAGCCCGAGGAGCTCGAGACGGCATGGCAGGCGGAGCGCGATGATCTCATGAAGCGAAACGCCAAGGTGCACGAGGAAAACCAAAAATTGGAGAAGGAAATGTCAGAGCTGGAGGAGGAATTGGTGCAGACCAAGATGCAGTACGCCGAGGTATGTTCTTTACACCCTTCTCCGCCACCGCGCACACTTGTGGCGACCACTTGTACTAATTCCCCAACCCAGATCAACGCATCCCACGAGACGCTCGCTCGCAAGTGGACGGATCTCAAGCGCCAATTCGCGTGATCATGGGACGGAGATACTCTGTTGTCCGATTTCGTGCCCGCAAGCTTCATTACCTAGTCTAGCATGAAAGGCATGTTGTACACTTACATAGTTGCGCCTCTTGGGATCGACTCATCCTGGTCATGTGCGGTTTGCTGGGTCAAGACGCACCATTCTTCTTCTTGCCACAGCGTTTTTTACCCTTTGGGCTTATCGTTGGTCTTGTGACCTGAACTGGGCAGTTGGGTTACATATGTCGGCGTGGTTTGGAAATCCGCCAGCACGTTTGTTTGCTGTGCACGACTGTAGCATTACTTTTTCTTTATCATGAGAGTCGGCGTAATGATGATCATGATAGACCAAAATAAAAAACAAGACATCATACTCTGAAACGCATGATCATCATAATTGGAATGTGGATTGTGGCCGGGAACCGTTGTTCGCGAGCTAAAGCATGGAGGGGTTACACAGACAGATACACGGGGAAGGTAGGGTTTTGGTCATTGCTTTACTTTTTGGAATTGGCCTCAGTGTTCCTAACCCAAGCCACTCCGAATGCCCGTTAGTCGGGCAGGTAAACGCAGACGCCGGCGGGCCCGCAAGATGCCGTTCTTTTGTTTGGCGTCCCTGCGAAAAAGAATTGGTGCCAGACGGAACGATGTGAAAACCCTCGAACACCAAAGCCCACAAAAGTCCGGACTTTTCCCATTGCCGTCCTATGCCGGGCCTCACGGCTCGACAAGGTGACGTTACCCAACTCGTTCCCTCGTACTCATACCATGCATCACAGCGGTTGTCGGGGCGATAGGGGGCGAAACCCTCTACTTGTGGAGCTTGCGCTGGTAGAAGGCGAGCTCCTCACCCTCGAGGATGTAGCCGTCGCAGCGGCCGGACTGGCCGGGGCGCGAGGCGATGACGGCGTACAGGCGAGCAGCCTCGAACTGCTTCTCGAGGGCGGGGTCGACCTTGCCCTGGGCGGCGAAGCGGGCGGCCTGCTTCTTCTCGACGGACTTGGACTTCTTGACCTCCTCCTCGACGGGCTTGCCGGCGGCGGCGGCCTGCTTCTGCTGGCGCCTGCGGCCGAGGGCCTGGCCGTAGTGGGCCTCGTACCACTGACGGAAGGGGGCGGCGTCGATCTGGATGACGGCCGACTTGGTCAGGGTGTTGGTGCGGACGAGCTCGTTGTTGGAGGGGTGGTAGGCGACACCGATGACACGGGTCTTGCGGGTGGTGCCCTCGGAGGCCCAGGCGAAGTTGCCAGAGTCAAGACGCAGGGCACGGTACTTGTGGTTGCCGCCACGGGTGCGGACGGTGTGGATGCGCTTGGCACCGATACGGGTGTTGGCCTCCTGGCGACCGGCCTCGAAAGCGCGCTTCTTCCCTGTTGGCGATGAAAAGGTCAGAACGTATGGTTTTTAACAGCACAATAAAGTGCCCACAAAATCATACGGGCTTTCGGAATTATTACGCACTGTAGTATGCGCGCTTGGCACCGGTAGCGGAGCGCTTGTGACGGGAGTCGCGAGAGATACCCATGATTGCAGATTCTGGAGAGTAGAGAAGAGTAACAGGTTAGCCGTCTGTCTTCTCGAGAGATGAATGAAGGTTGATGGGCAACAAGAAGGCAGGATTTGTGGGCTGTGGGTAGAGGCTGCAGGGGAACGACCAGAGGTGAAATCGACACCGGGGAAATCGTGGCAGATGCATCTCGCCGACGTGGAGCATCGCGGATATCCGTCAGGGTTTGCATTCGTCCTCGTCGTCGTCTTTTGTGTCCGTCTACTAACCTGATGATCAGTCGGCAATCGAGAATGGGTGTTGGTCGTTGGGCGTGGTTGTCGAACTTTTTCCGGGATGAACTGGAAGTCGGAGTCGCGAGAAGGGAAATTTCGTCTTGAGTTGTGCGTGGAGTCTGGCAGCGCCAGTCGCTAACCCCACTACCGTGCACGGGCCAAGTAGGGCATATGGAGTTTCGAGCTGAGTGTGAGGATTCACGTGACGCAAAATTTCACCGCGGCCGACAAACCAAGTGAGAGAGCACGATCAATTTTTCAGCCACCTTTCTTACTGGTACTCAAGCCACAGGAACAGGGTCTTCTCCGCCATTAGTGGAGTGGATTGTCAGCTGAGGACAATCCAGCTCGCGAATAAGATCAAAAGTTGAATACTAATTCTAATGAGCGCTGCCGTTTGAATAACTCGTCTTTTGCAGCCTCTATTGTGCTGTGAGCCCTCATGTTCCGCCATAATGACCATTTCAATCCACCTCATTCATCCAAGGCCTCCAACCAAATCCTGACATCGGGCCAGTGTTCCAATGGTGGTTGGCATCTCTCCTCTACCCAACCTCATACGCTGCAAAGCTGGCCCCCCCTGCTTGAAGCATCTGGTAGGCCCTGTCTTAGTCCAAACTTTGCAACTCGCGGCCCTCTCTGGCAAAACCAACCCGGTTTAAGGCGTTCAGCTGCTGATAAGTTGAAGAAGAACTCGAGCATTTATCAATGGCCCGTGTTTTGTGCTTCCGATGTGTTCGATGTATCAACCAGAGCAGAAACCCAACCAGAAGATTCTGAAGGCTGAGCCATTCTATCACCCTGTTCCCTAGCCAAAGTCGTTGGTCGAGGTTGTCGAGCCATGCCCACCCCATCCCATGGCGACACTTGGTTGTGGTCGCAGGGGCCTATGCCAAGTCGATCGAGTCGAATGTTCTTCAAGCGGGCATGCAGCGAACGGCTTTCGTTGTGGACGATATTGGCAAGTCTCGACGTAAGCCTATTCTCGCAAGGGGGCGGAAGCGAACGGCGCATCCCCGCCGCCGAGCGCATATCACCATATTCTTGCAAATCTGTCTTCGATGGCCAATCAACACGACGCTGTACGGGGATTCCAGAACTGTCACTGTACGAGATATTCCAGCATGTATCAGACGCAAAGACGGGTGACCTGTTGTCCTCAAAGGTTTTCCCATCCAGCAGCCTTCGCAACATAATGTTGCCGATATCAGGAGGCTTCGGGATTTCAGTGGCGATTCTTTCGCTACTGGTACCGGAGGCACCGAGTGTGCCCTTGTCGTCCTTCTTGTCCAGGTTCTCACCCTCATTCTCGGCGACATTATCAGCCTTGGGGACCTGAGTTGTATCGTTGGATGGGTAGCTCGCTGCCTTGCCCCCTTCGTCTGTTTCGTCTGTGCTGTTCGGAGAGATCAGGGATATGCTCGCATCGGATGTCATGTTCCCCGAGCCTTGGTTCATCTCGAGCAAGCTGATCTTCCGCAGAAGACACCTTTGATCGCGTTTCGCTTTCCACTTCTTGAGCTCAAGAAACTCTGCTAATGTTCTGGGTACAGCTGGCGAGTCGCCAGCGTTGATGCGGCCCAGATTAGCCTGCACTTTCTTGAAGGCGGCTTGCTGTCGGCTTCGTTCACTCACCCAGGCTTTCGACTGTGACCAGGCACCCGTCGGCTTTATCGACACTGGCACTGGCGAAGCTGCACTGCCACTTTGTGCTGAAGGAAGAAGATCTGGCTGGTCGGAGACGGTGCTGCGAGGTATGGGAGAGATAATATTGGGGGTCTGTTGGACTAAGTGATTCGCCGTCACTTGCGCGTCCCGCCAAGCAGCAGGACCCTTTGGGGCGTCCGCTGGAGGCTCAAAATTCTGTGAGGTCGGTATACGAGTGATTCCGGTGCTGTTGATAGCTATTCCTTTGCTGTTTTGTGCACAACTCTGGAATGTCTTTGCCTGTGATGAAGCATCCTTGGGCGTCAAATGACTGGCACTTTCTTGACTCGGTCCAGTTTTGGCAAGCGGGATACATATGATGCCAGGCGTTTTCGGCCTCGCAGGGTATTGGACAGCATGTCCGCTCAGTATCCTCCTAGCACAGAGCGCGGTCGCAGCCGCAGCAGCAGCCGTCGCAGCCGCAGCTCTTGCTTTCATGGTGATGTGTAGGTCTGTCGGCACAGGCCTGGCCGCCTGTTCAGGAGTTGGCCACCATGACAGTTCCAAACCTGGCGGTCGCTGCTCGCTAGCAGGAACTCTCTTGCTCTTGGCAGGGGGGGTTCGGAGGCCATTACTCTTTCGCCTTTCTGGGACGGGAATCCTCGCATGCTCGCGGTAGCCGTGATGTCGCCTGCCAGGGATGAATAGGGCTGATTTCGGATTTAGGGCGCTCCTGGCCATACTGGAGATCTTGAAGGTTGCATGGGTTTGGGCAAGAGCGATTCTATTTCTCTTTCTCCTCTGGTGTATCGGGCTGACGAATCCTCTTGGTCCTCGCTTTCCGGGAAGACTGCTGGCTGCTTTTCTTTCCTTGGGGGCGGGCTCGTGGTGCCCCGTTTGTTTGTGGCCTTTCATAATCGTACGTTTTCTTGTCGATGCCTGCGGTGAACAGAGCAAGATTTCGCACCTGGTGACTGACGATTGATTGAAGCTGAATTCAAGACAGCGACACTACCATAGATGATTGCTAAAAAATGAAGCGCAACTCGAATGCAGGCAGTGCCGATGATGAACCTTTAGACGTGTTGGTTCCAAAGATGCCACCTCTTACGCTAAGATGCGACCCAAAATCAAATATGTGCGTTGCTGAAAGGTACAGAAGTGTCTAGTGAATGGTAGCTGCACCTGTTCATCACTATTTAGTAGACTGACTGCCTGATCATCAGGGCACTTCATGGTATCGAATTACCTAAGGCAGGTACGCAGGCAGGTGTCATGAGCATTCAGCGTGTGAAGCCACGAAGATAATGCACACTGAGAAAACTTCTTCCGATGGCCATATGCCCTCTCCAAAGGAGGTCCTTGGGATGCCCTCCGGAGACAGTTCACGGCGTGTCGGTATCTCTCTTAACGCTTGAGTTCGCGCTTTACTCTGATGAAATGAGCAGGCATCTAGTGATTTGACGTCTTTGAAAGTATGAAGGCTACCAGGAATATCCGTTTCGTAGAAGCAGACAGAAGAGGACAGCAAAAATTGTAGGGGCTCTGGCGTACTATTGCTTCTCTGCATGATGTGCCAGTCAGAACAGGAGGCGATACAAGGTCAGGCAGGCAGCCCTCCAATTGCACCGTGCGCTGCACGATGCTTTCGTCGTCTTTGTCTATCTTTGACTTCTTCGTCCTGCTGCAAGATCTGAGAATGAACAGTGAGTTGTGACAAGATTCATTTGTGACTCTGCCGCAGTTGTGCTCGCAATCATGAGGATCGCCTTTGGTTTCTGCTCTTGGTTCGTACCACCGAAAAACGACAGGAAAAAACTTAGTGCCTCTTGTAGGGATGTTGATTTTCAGGTCTTGTATAGCAAGGGATAGAATTTTGTTCACTCGATCACAGTAACTGTGCCAGTGTGCTCTATAGCTGTCTCCGCGTCTCAAAGATCCCTATCCCAGATCTTAAACTGCTCTTTGTCAAGCTACCTTCAAGATTGCTGGTGGAATTCTGCTCCACAACTTGAGCATGACGGCAGTCAATTATTCATCCTGATAATGTTCAAAAACCCCATGTAGCTTCTCAGGTTGCCAGCTACTCTCGTTGCTTAGATCATTTGTTCAAGCCGGTATGGTACAGTATCTTGCGCACCATGTAACCCAACACCTATGATTGTGACGTACATTGATTGTCTTACTACGTGCTGAAACCTGTGTTTTCAATTGAGTGCAGCTACATAACACTGTCTTCTATCATCCAGCTGCTCGGAGATAATACACGTCTCAACACCAGAATGCTGCTCGATGCAACCTCAATGTGAGTCTCGTGGCTAATTCACTTAAGAATGATCCTTGACTGCCCATATATCCGCCCCTCTAATTGAGTTGCCTTCTCTTGATGGCGAGGTTCCATTGGCGACCTCGGATCTTGAATGTGGCTTCGAGTGGTCGCAAAATGATCAGTCACATGTGTGAGATGCCAGATGCTGCACGCACAGTATCTCATGTTTTCAAAGATTGGATGAACCCAGAAAGAAGCCTTGCAGATCAATTCAGCTGCAGCACTTTAACGTCCTTCACTGTATGTTAATCATCTGCTTACCGCCACATCTACTGGTGTGCATGATCTCTACGAAAAGAGAAGAATTTCGCCATTTCTTCAGGTTGCCATCAGAAAGGAACGTGAACATAGCATAATCAAGTGGGAAAGACATCCGGGTAGCCAGCAATCTATCAGAGAAACGATACAGGTCAAGGGGCTTGAGGTCTTATGAATACTTCGGAAGCCTAGGGAAAGATAGACGTTCGCTCAACGACTACCCTTTTGGCATCATGTTCAGAGTCGTTCAGATACCAAGAGTTGATGGAATCACTCGACCGCAAGTAAACCCAAACATGAAGTGTCATGTCGTCAGGATGACCAGGAACGTGTAAAATGGAGACGCGCACGATATTCGCATCATTTGTCGGATGCATTCATTATTGCGGATAGATATTCATTTATGAGCCACTTTCCTCTATCCGAGTACCGAGGCTCAACGAAAAGCTCCATTGGGCGGGCAGTTCGCTGAATGTGAAAGTGTCGCCAAATTTCCTACCTACCTAGAACAGCAACAAATTTCTTGTCAAAGCAACACCACAGTAGGCCGAGCCAATATGGTCACCAAAATTGCCCTCAAGTTGGTGTCTCGATGTGAGTCAACAAGCGTCTCCTTGCATCTCGAAGACTCTTCTCACAACAGTGTTAGCACCAAAGCAGGCGATCAAGAAACTCCCCCCCACACTCGAGCTCCCCGCCGACACCCTCGTCGAAGATGTGAAGGTCCTTATTGCCCGCCAGGTGGGCATCAAGGACCATAACCAGATTGGTCTTTTCGACCCTGTCACCAAGAAGACGTTGAAGGACCGCAAGGCCCAGATTGGCTCGGAGGAGAATGTGGTCTCGTCCGGTAGCCTCATTGTCAAGAATTTGGGCATGCAGATCGCGTGGCAGACCGTCTTCGTCGTGGAGTACTTCGGTCCCCTTCTCTTCCATGCCGCCGTCATTGCCCTTCGCCCGTACCTCTACCGCGACGCAGCGTCGAAGCCCCTGACACAGACGCAGTGGCTTGGCTTCGCCATGTTCATGGGCCACTTCCTCAAGCGTGAATGGGAAACGCTCTTCGTCCACAAGTTCTCTGCGTCGACCATGCCTGCGCGCAACATTTTCAAAAACTCGTTCTTCTATTGGGTCTTTTCCGGCGCTCTCTGCGCGTATGAAAATCTATGCGCCCTGGTCTCCGGCCGCCAAAGCGAGCAATCCGCTCATCGACGCAATCGGCGCCCTAATCTACGCCTTTGGCGAAATCTCCAACGCCATCGTCCACCAGAACCTCGCCGGCCTGCGCACGCGGGGCGGTACGGAGAGGAAAGATCCCTCGCGGCTACGGCTTCTCGCTGGTCACCTGCCCCAATTACATGTTCGAGATCACCGCATGGATCGGCGTCATCATTGCTTGCCGCAGTGCAAGCGCCGCGCTGTTCATCGCGATCGGTGCCGCGCAAATGTCGGCTTGGGCCAAGGGCAAGGAGAGGGCGTACCGGAAGGAATTCCCTGAGACATACAAGAAGAAGAAGTTTGTGCTGCTGCCCGGCATCTACTAGAAAGTATGGAAACATGCACAGCCTGTCAGCTTGTCCCAGCGTTTGCTTCGAGTCTGTTAAGACACATTTGATCATGGTACAGGCTGTGCCAAACTTCAAACAAAAGGACACGGAAAAGCTGAAATATGTTCATTCCTCGTTATTCGTTCTGTGCGTATCGTACTTCCTATTTCATGACGGTCATCCATTTCGTAATCGTGTCAAGTTGTGATAGGCAGCGACGTGGCCGCTCTCCCCTGAACTCGACCCTGCACCGCCTCGCTGCTGGGGTCATGTTCGGCGGCATTCTGAGGCGTGTTGGCGCAAACATCACCCACTCCCTTTCCCTTGCCTTTGCCAGGCGAACCGGGCGCCAACCTCGCGCCGCCCGACTCCATGTCTTCCGCCATCCTCACGTCCCCATCCCCGTCCACCTTCGCTCCTCCATCGCCTCCGTCGTCGCTCCCGCTCCAGCTGCCGCTCTGGCTGCCGCTGCCGCTCCAGCTCCCACAACTCCCGCTGCTCCCCTCTCTCACGAGTCTCATCGTCTCCTCGAGCACGAGAAAGTCTCGCTCCAGCACCTCGGCCCAATTCTGCACATTGCCAAGCTCCTTGACCCGCCGCGCCGCATCGCCCGACCACTTGGCAAGCTTGTCATTCTCCCGCCGCAGCCCGTCGGTGGCTCGCACAACATCGCGCTCCTGGCGGCCGATGGCGGCGGCGTTGGCGTGCAGCATGGGTGGCGCGCGACTGCAGCTCCGAGTCAAGGATATTGCCGATGGAGGCAAACGACGGCGGCGCGGGCCTCGGCGACATGGCGCTGCTGGTCGGGGGAGGGAAGGGTCTGGTGGAGAACGGAGGCCGATGTAGACGTCGTAGACAGGGCGGGGAGGGGCGGCGGGATGTTGATGAGGCCTGGGGAGGAGAGTGAGGTTGTTGTCGAAGGGGCGATGCGGGGGCTCGCGAGGCTGGGCTGGCGCGGGGAGGAGAGGCTAGTCGTTGTTGTCGAAGAAGGAGCAGCTTGGGGTGGCAGAAAGCTGCCAGAAGCTGACGACGGTTCGGACGACGACATGATGATGCGTGTTGGCTTTACCTTGAAACCTGTCAGATTCGGGGTTCTACGGTCGCGAATGGCACCTTATCATAAGGTAGGCAGTGAAGTGGACGAACACGAAAAGCGACAACAGGGCAGCTTGAACCCCGCGCGCGCGGAGTCTCGGTGTGCATGCTGACCGATTACATAGCTCCCCACATGTGACAGTTACATGACAGTATGTTCGGTACCTACGTAGCATCGGCTCCTGACTTTGGCCATTGTCATGTGCAGTTGAGGCGAGCTCAACCAAGGGTATCCTCACAGCCAGTGGTGATTCTGTACGTCTTTCCAGCGAGGCAAGTGCCTCGTCCGCGCCTTCCGCCCAAGGCACCGTTATCTAAGGTGCCTTACTTGAAATACCTTCACGCGCGAACATGATGCACCGCCGTGAAGACACAACTGTCTGTCTGATCACAAAGAAACACCAGCATTACCTCACCACTATAAATTTAGTCTATATATCCCTCATGCTTTTGGCGGTCGGAGAAAGCCTCGTCCAACATGCCACTACTATGCAGAAGGCTTCGTCGTCCGCGACATGCGCAAGTCGGCGATTATCCGCAATTAGCTGTTGATCTCATGACGCACAAGCCAGCAGACGAGCCTCAAGCGCCTGGTTCCGATAATCCCCCAGACACTCGGCAGACAGGGCAGCAGCAGAAGAAGGGACTGACAGATGACCGCAGATTGGACCTAGAGAATGTCGTGCTGACCGTAGCATCGCTTCCTAACGGCACGGCTCGACGAGGGCTCACAGGGCCGATAATTGCTGAGCTGTAGAACACTCTTGATCACCCTCCACAGTCTTTTTTCGGAGAGCCTTACCGATACCGACAGGCAGATGGTTCCTACAACAGTCTTTACAATCCATCTCTCGGCAAGGCGGGGTCATCATACTCGAGGTCCGTCCAGCCAACGGCATGGCAACCATCAGCCTTACCCGAGGCCCAGCTTATATTTGACACCCTACTGTCGCGCGAGGATGGCGGTTTCAAGCCTCACCCAAACGGCATATCTAGTGTTTTCTTTTACCTAGCCACTATCATCATACACGACATCTTCAGAACATCGCACGATGATCCCAGCGTCTCCCTCACGTCGTCTTACCTTGACCTTGCCCCGCTGTATGGTGCCAATCAAGACGAACAGAACACTATAAGGACCTTCAAGAATGGCAAGCTGAAGCCAGACTCCTTCTGCGAGAAGCGCACCCATGGCTTTCCACCCGGGGTCAATTGTCTCCTAGTTGTCAGTGACAGGCCGAGTGCCCCCTGACTGCGGTACACCTACTGACCGGATAGTTCTTCAATCGCTATCACAATTGGGTTGTGGAAAGACTGGCAATGATCAACGAACGCAACCGGTTTTCACAGCCTAGCAGAACCCAAGATTCGAACACGAGGAAACGAGCACTCGAGATCCTCGACAACGACTTGTTCCAAACAGGAAGATTGATTGTATGCGGTCTATACATTAACATGATTCTCCACGACTATCTCCGCGTCATTCTTGGCCTCAACCACACGGCTTCGACCTGGTAAGCTCTCTAGCAAACTGTGCGTCAGCTCAAATATCAACATGTATTTCAGGAGTTTAGACCCTCGAATGGAAACAGACACGGAAAAGATCCCTCGAGCGGGCGGAAATCAATGCAGCTTCGAGTTCAACCTGTGAGACACAAGATATACGTCAGAGCAGACCATTTTCTGACAGTCAACAAAGGCTCTATAGGTGGCATTCGGCAATCAGCGAGAGAGACGAAAGGGTACTGAACAGTCCTCGAGACCACCACTATTTCAACCCAGCTAATCTCTTACCAGTGGTTGGATGCGCATCTTGAGTCGTTACCTCGAGACCCTAAAGATAGGATGGAGGCTACAGACTCACATAGCTTTGCAACCTTTGAACAGTCTGTTGCCAGTGCGCCCGAACGACGCACTTTTGGTGGCTTGACAAGAGGACCGGATGGACGTTACTCTGACAGCGATCTTGCTCGGATTTGGGTCGAGAGCATCGAGGATGCTGCCGGTAGGCAACTTTAAGACAATGCCCTTTCTTCGTCTGACAAGTGGTAGGGGCATTCGGCCCAAACAATATCCCACGAACACTTCGTATGATGGAAGTTATTGGCATAAACCACGCTCGCGCCTTGCGTGTAGCTACTCTCAATGATTTCCGCAAGTATGTATTCAATTTTGGCACAGGGATCGGCCTGACACTTCAGTCTCTTAGGTATTTTGGCTTGCTTCCTTACACATGCTTTGAGCACATTACCTCAGACCCCGCAGTAGCACAGCGCCTCCAGGCTCTTTACGGACAACCGGACATGGTTGAACTCTATCCTGGTCTTCTCAGCGAAGATGCCAAACCATTGATGATACCCGGTAGTGGGTTGTGCGCCCCCTATACGCTGAGTCGAGCCATACTCTCCGATGCAGTAAGCTTAGTTCGCGGCGACCGGTTCTATACTATCGATTACCATACAGGCAACCTCACAAACTAGGGGTGAGTGCTTTCCATCTGTTTCAGAAAGAGTAAAAGCTAACGAGATCATGAACAGATACCATGAGGCTGCATCTGATGTACTGGTCGACGACGGATGTGTGTTCCACAAGCTGGTATTGCGAGCGTTGCCGACTGCCTTTTCCCCTAGCAGTATATACGCTCACCTACCGTTGGTTACGCCGACGACTAACCGCACCATCGTGGAGCGCCTACAGCGAGAGTCTCGGTACTCCTTCGATCGTACACGGACTTTGAGTCCCCAAATCCATATTTCTAGTCCTCTTGCCGTGAAGGAAATTCTCCAGAGTGACGCCTTTGCAGGCGATAGCTGGAGACATCAGCTGACGTACTTGATGGGGAAGCCTAATCACCAGATGGGCCTGTATGGCGATGCGACTGATTTCGAGCAAAGGCGAGCTCGCTTGGAGAAGACTATCTTCTGCCCAAGCCTGGAGACAGAGTTTAGAGATTTGTTCAGTCAATTATCAAGATGCATCTACCCAGAGGCAGAGAAAATCGGAGAGCTTCCCCAGACACTGCAAATCGACCTGGTTGCCTATTTCGCCAATGCCAGTATGTTTATGTCATTTAATGATATTCATACAACTACTGACTCTTCGAATAGTACCCATCAACTTCGTTGGTCATTTGCTGCCATTGCCTCTGAAGTCGCAGGTAGACGTTGACGGAGCGCACACCCCAGAGGATCTTCACTCCGCACTCGTGGTAAGTCCACCTCATTTTTTTAGTTGTCACTAATGTTGATGCTTTGATTAGTCGATCTTTGCCGTCTTATTCTTGCGACTGGACCCGGTCTTGTCATACAATATCCGTATCGCAGCCCAGCCTATTGCTGCGTCGGTCGGTGACAACCTCGAAATTGAAATAAGTAATGTCCCGGCTATCATGCTGCTGCTTGACGACGAGGATCACCAGTCAGAACGTCGGGGACCCTGAAAAGAAATTGAAGAAGCTTTGGTTATGAGTCATTCGCAAGTTGCTCGTTGCAGGCGTCAGCGTTTGTCAAGTTGCCTGGATCGATGTCATCCTGCGCTGGCTGCATTCGTCGTCAACCAATCTCGCATGCTATGCCAGGTTGTTGATTACTATTTGGGACCAGGGATTGAATACTGGCCTCTTTTACAAAACCTAGCAGCCTCAGATAACCATGACCATGATGACATGCTGCTGCATTATGCGATGGAGGCCATCCGTAAGTTGTTCCATCTGTCCATCGATGAGCGAGGTCACCTAACCCTGCGGTGTAGGGCTGAACGGTAACTATAGCGTCTTCAAGACTGTGAATCGAGACAGTGATGTCCAAGGCCACCCCCAAACGTTAAAAGTCGGGGATAAGCTCGTGATCAAATATGTAGGCTGCGACTTCAGCTCATCCGACTTCGTTGACTCTACTGAAGCTGACTTGCAGATGTAGTCTGATCTCGCCTTCAATGCGGAAGTCTATCCCCGACCGACCGATATATTGGTCACCCGACCCCTGGACAGCTACCACTTTGTTGGCTACGGCCCCAACCAGGCTCTCGCCAGCCCTCTCAGTCGCTTTGTGCTCGTCAGTATGTTTCGCGCCGTGGCACGTCTCAAAAATGTACGAAAGGCCCCTGGCCCGCAGGGGGAGATCAAGACCGTTGATGACGGAGACGCGGCAGGGTTGGATCGATACATGGATGTCTTCTGGAGAGAATTTTCTCCGTCTCCCGTGAATATGAAGTTGCATTTCGACGCCTGAGAGCCGTGGAAGCTTGCCGAGGAGTACGAGACGAGTCTATAGACAGCCTAAACCTACAGACCTATGAGTATCGCTTTCTGATATTGTCGTTAAATGCATTCTCTCCGCCAATACTTGAGTACATAAGCTAGGTCACTGCTGTTGAGGTTGATAGCCGACATGCCTTGGCGTTGAACCCGTGATTGGGCAATTGATGATCAACATTACAGCCAGCTCCCAGGAGCTTCTATTATACATTTAACATCAAGGTGCCGACAGCACAATCCGACGAGCAGCATCGCGAGGCCCATGCTAGCGACCGCCGCTCATGCTCAATCGCCATGTCTGTGTGCCTGTATTCACAAAGCCCGGCGTATCCTCCTTGCCCTTGCGCCAAAAGAACAAATCCAGGCATGGCACCCATGTCCAGTTCCTGTGTGCCGTGCCTCCTTTGTATCGTGGTGACCCAGCCTCCTTTCGGCCCTGGCCGAGAAGAGGAATATTGGGAGTACACAAACTATGATGAAACGAGTGTACCTGCTCTCCTTATCTTCCATGTGTATCAAAGAAACCTGCCGGCGCCGATGCTATGCGAGAAGAGCAGAGAAAAAAAAAGACAAGAAACTATGCCCCTCAATAGAAGGGTGGGACGTCATCAAAGACGAATGTAGGTGGGGCGTCGATCATTGGGGCGAGTTGTATGTGTATATGTGACGAAAGCAAGACGTGTGAGGGAACTTGCTAGGTTCTATTTGTACGGCGGCGAGCAAACCTCTTCTAGAAGGCGACCTTGCTGCCATTGAGGCGGGAGTGGGAGTGGTAGGGTCCAGGACCGAAGCCGCCCGGGCTTATGGCGGAGGAGGGCGTCATGTAGCCGTCCGATGCAAGGGACGCCACGGACGAGAAGCTGTGATTGCCATGGTTGGAAAGGAGGGTATTGTTTCGAGACATGGAGATGCCACCCATGGATATGAGGGCGTCAGCGCGTTCGAAGACGTTGCCGTTGAACGCTGCGGCGAATGACGCGCTCTGTGGCGTCGACGGCACCGTGGCCTGGACGGCCGGGCCAAGAGCTGCGCTCTGCGGCGTCATGGGCATCTGGTATGGAGGGTTATTGAGCTGATGGCTGCCAGGGCTGAAGATGGTGCTGGAGCTGGAAGAATGCGTGCCGCCAGTGTGAGAGAGCATGGACCCCCATGGCGATGACAAGATTGTATCTGACGTTTCCTTCATCGCCTGGTGAATCGGGCGCAGTCTCGTTCTTGTATCGCCAGGCAGGGGAACTACCGGGCTGGCATATTTGACCTCGGTCGCAAACTCTGCCCAGGCATTGACGAAGCTCTTGATCAAGCTCCGGAAGGAGGACTGTCCCATGACTCCTGGCTCCTTCAGCTTTATCAATGAAAGGCGGTTCTTGAGCAGTTCGGCTTGTTGTATGGTCCGGCCACACTCTTGAATCAGCCCTTTCCAGCGTCGAATCTCATCCTCCAAAGCACGCTGCCCTGCTGCTACCCGCGCACCGTTGGCGAGCTGGCTCTGGAACATGGGTAGGGTGCGCATGACGAGATCAGAAGACCTTCGAAGGATCAAGAAAATCTTCTCAAAGTACCGATCGTCATCCGTAAAATCAGATATGCCACGGTTGCTCGATACATTGGAGGAAAATGACTCCCCAGATCGAGGGGTCGCCGACGTCAGGGTTGCGGTGCGGTTGCCTCCATTGCCGTTGCTGTTGACGTATGATATGGGCACATCAGTGGCAACTCTGAGGTTGCTAGGGTTGTGAAGATACTGGGCACCCCGTGTGCGTTGCGGCGGCGGCCCCATGCGATCGGCAGTCGGGGTTACAGCGTTGGAGTTATCACGCGAGTGCGGCTTGATGGTGTTCCCGGTGAAGCCCCTGTTGTCCCATGGTTGCTGACTCTGCCCAGAGGGCATGGCGAGCAAAGTCACTCTGATCTCCATGACGCTGTTGTAGATGAGCATCAAGAGTGTCCGGATGTACCGTGGATCTCCATTGTCGACGAAAGAGTCGATGTTGTTGGTAAGAAGAGCACACACATGGGTGTAGGCGCCCACGAGTGTTTGGCACGCCCGCCGCACATTCTCGTCATTATAACCAGAGTCGTAGCCGGACTGGTCCTCGCCGCCCACCGTGGGATCGTGGTTCTGAATTTCTTGCTCTAGCTCCTCAACATGTGAATTTGTGTTGTAGAAAATCATCTCGAGGCTCGACCTCTTAGCAGAGCCGTCGCTAGTCAGACTCATCAACATCTGGATCATTGGATGAATCTGGAAAACGGCGTATAGAATGCCCTTCGCAGCCTCGAGAATAGGGTCGAACACCTTAGACTCGCGTCGACGCTCAGGCAGGATCGACAGTCGCCGCACATAGACCGGCCGCTGTAGAAAAGGCTCAGCAGGGCTGTTGGGGCTCTTGAGTGCCATGCTCACGGGGGCACCAGTCATGGCAGATCCGTGGCTAAGGCCGCGATAGTGACTGAATCGGTTGTTGGCCTGTGTCTCGTCCAAGGTGCCAAGTTGGTTCTGTTTTTGCGAAACGACGCCCATACGCCGAGCGCGGGACTCTGGCCGTTCGCCTCTTGATGCTTGGAGCACAGTTTCGGAGTTACTTCTGACGCGCTCGTTGACGTTGCCGATGGTGAGAGGCATGACGCCTGGTCTTCGCATAGTTGATGACTGCTGCGACAGGCCTCGGTAATGTGAACGTGAAGGGATCGGTGGGGCTCGAATGGCAGCTGGTGATCGAATGCTGTCCGGAGGGTCTGCGCCGTTGACCTTGACGGGGAATCGGCCGCTGGTGACTCGCTTGATCGGTGGCATGCGTGGTGTTTCTATGCTCTCACTGGATTCGTCTGCACTTTCGGACTCGGCACGCCCGTTGCTGACTACCTTTTGTCGGAGGTACTTTTTGATGTGAGACGTAACGGCAATCTCCGTCACCTCACTTTCCTTCAGGAATCCTTCGTTCGGCGGACTGGTTGCCTGGACTTGTAAAACCTCGCGTGGCGGGAAACTGATTGGATTCCCGTCGAACTTGAGAACCTGCAATGATACCATGTCGGCTAGAGCAAGAGGCAATTCTTCGATGCGATTCCTCTGGACTGAAAAGACTTTTAACGAGGTAAGTTTGACGATCTCCGGGGGCAGCACCCTCAACTTGTTCTTGCTCAAGTCGAGAATCTCCAACGATTTCAAATCGCACAACTTGGACCAAGGTTAGACAGCTGTCGCAAGGGGAGTGGATATTGAGGAACCAACAGGCAGGGGGAACTCTCGGATCTGGTTGTTCCTGACGTTCAGATACCGTAGTGAGGTGCACTCGGCGAATCTTGAAGGAAATGAGGCGACTTGATTGTGAGACAAAGCAAGTCTGGAATTTAGGAAGATATCGAGTTAGAATCAGGGGGAAGACGGCGAGACATTCGACTTCGCGGCAGACTAACCGTTCAAGTTCATTCTTGATGATATCCACCACTTCCTCGGGGAGCTTCTGGATCCCCTTCCGACTCAGATCTATCGTGACGCCTGGCTTCAGGTCATTACTGACCGCACTAGCTTCCGCGGCTTGGGACTCGTTTTCTCGGAGGGCATTCTGCATAGCCTCTCTGGCCAGCGCAACGACCTGCGCAGATGATATTGGTGTCGATGCTGACAGTGTCGCGTTGGACGAGGAGGTGTTGCGGATGTTGGGCATGGGCGGCATGGGCGGTGGAAGCGAATTTCCCATCGGCAAGCGTCGAACGCCCTGGGCAGGATTGTCGGGCAAGCCTCGAGGGCCATTTGACCTTTCCATTCTGTCCATTGCCCTTTGTCGGGCTCTGCGATGACAGACTGGACCGGTCGGGTCGATGGGGTTCGGACTGCTCGGTCACTCGGAAAGGAGAGGGCAAGAGTTGCGCTCCGTGAAGAATCGGGGTAGGGATCGATAACGATGTTCAAATTCGACGAGCGAGACGGGTGGTACGGTTCAGGGATGCGATGATCGAATGTGGAGAGGCGTCTCGTCTCAGACAAAGTGTGCCTTGGGAGGTCGAGCCTTAGGTCAAACCGAACGTGACTCGGGGGCAGGCAAGTTCATCATGGGTGTCGTGGGCGTGGAATTTCGAACGGGTGAACAGAAGAACAATCCGCAGTTCAGTCGGGGGGGCGGTCTCCGAGTCGAGTGGACAGGACGTGTGAGAAGGCGAGGCGGAAATGTTTCCCGTGGGAATCGGGGTCAGTTTTGTTCAAATGGTTGGACAAGACGGCGCCGGGTTGTGAAACTGATAACCCGACATGGAGCTTTCGTCTTTGGCGAGCAAAGGTGGAGGTGGAGGAACGGGCGTGCAGGCTTGGTACAACCAGCGGCTGGCGCGAGGGCAGAAAGAAGGAGAAGGGGGGCCAAAGGGTGCCCCCTTTTGTTTCCTGATGTACTGGGTCGACGCCGCCGTGCTCCTAGAACACGCTAATTGTGACGTCCCACCCGGTGTGCTCCAACCTAAACTGCAGCGTACATGAGCGTTGGGCCTCCTCAGAGACGGGGTGGCCATAGTAAGGACATCGCTCACAGTGGGTCTACCTCATCAGGGCGGCTAAAGCAGGTATGGTTTAGTGTATCTGCAAGGCACACCAGGGGCCAATCGCTCAAGCAGTGCAAGGGACGTCACTGTGCGCACAGGGTTTGGTGAGCAATACTCGCGTGGTTGGAGGCAATGGACCACTGTAACACTCGGTTCTAGGCAACGTCTTTAGGGGAGCCCCTAGAAGCTTTAGGGGTGTCCCAGTGCAGAGAGATCCAGATCCCCGGGATGGGCCGCGTTCCAGGCCTCCTGACACGCTGACAGCGCTCCTGGAAGGAGGGATGCCTTGAGGCGGTGCGGTGGGTCTGCATTGCTGAGGTACCTTAGGTACTGAGGTAGGTAGGTACCTTGGCCTCCAGTTCAGGCGTCAGCCGAGAGATGTTTGTTTCTTCCTCCAGAGCATAATGTCTGTTCGTCAAATCGCCCGAGCACTTCTTGTCGCAAGTCACGCCACGCCCGCCTACAACTCTGTTTGCTCACGGGCATCCGAGGAATCCTTTTGACATCTACAACTGGAGCGAACTCCTGTCGAGTCAGACGCTGATCCTCCTTGTTTCCGCTGGCTGGGTCTCGGCGGTTGAGCGGAGATCCCATACCTGCGGACCGCCCAAAAGGGAAGCCGACGAGACAGCCCAACACCAAAACGAGGGTTGGTTTGAAGGTATCGGACATTGTCAACTGACGAGTGAACATGACCGACTGAACCGTGAGAAGAAATCCCACAAACGCCGACGAATACGAGCCGAAACGACTCAGCTGCGCGGCCTTGGTTCTGTCCATATCGACCTAGGTGGCGGGACCACATGACGCAGGAAACAAAACACATTCTTATTTCTTCTTTCTCCTCAGACAGCCTCGCTTCGCCTCGTCTTGCCTCGCCTGACCTCGTGGAACACACGGTCGCTCGGGCGGCACCACCCCGGCCACCGCTCTTCTCGGCCAGTGGCAATGCGAAACCAGTGCCATGGCTCCCCTGTCAAGAAGCAATTCATGTGTCGATATTGACTTTACCCTGCGTCGACAGTTCAAAAAACAAAGCTTCAGGTACGCGAGCGTTCTTCTGGCCACGTTTTTTCTGCAAGACGCATGCGTTGACCCAAATTTTGACCGGTCCAGACCACAGCAGAGGGAAATCATAACGGCGGCACTCGACGGCAACGATGTCTTTGTGCAAGCCGCCACCTCCTTTGGCAAGAGCCTATGCTTTCAGCTTCCAGCATGCATCGACCAAGGCAGTGAGTAGAGTCGTATCTTGTGTACAAACTTGACGCCCTTACAATTCGTGCTCCAGTCACCATCGTCGTGTCGCCCCTGCTGAGTTTGATGGTGAGAGCTCAACCCCTTTCGTTGCGGCGCCACGAGCTCGGCTGAGATGTCCAGATGAACCAAGTGGAACAGCTGCAAGCCGCAGGCATCAAGGCCAGCTCGTACAACAGTAACACCAGGCCCGAGGAGAAGGACCGTATCAATAGAGATCTCGCCAGCGGACACCCTCGGACCAGGCTACTCTATGTCACGCCCGAGCTATGCTCGTCAGAGTCCTTCCGCAACCGCCTCAAGTTGGTGCACCAGCAGTGCGAGCTAGCGCGGGTCGCTATTGATGAGGCGCATTGCATCTCTGAATGGGGTCACGACTTTCGCAAAGACTTCAAGCGGCTCTCGTGGTTTCGAGAAACGTTCCCCACGGTCCCGATCACGTGTCTCACTGCGACTGCTAACCCACTAGTTCGCGATGACATTCTGATGACGCTCGGTCTGAGTGCGACCCCTGAGAGGCTCAAAAGTTTCGTCATGTCGGCGCACCGTCCGAACCTGCATCTCGAGATCAGGTACACACAAGATCGGGAGGACGGCAGGCTGTCCGACTTCATCAAGTGGATTCGCAGCGTCCACGCCAGGCGGAAGGCGGAGCCACGCAAGTCGGAACTGGAAGCACTGGGCGAGCGACTGGATAACGTGTCGGGCATCATCTACACTATTTCGAGGGACGAATGTGAAAGCCTGGCCAACGCCCTACACCCACAGAGGGTATCGGTGCCCGCCCCTTCCATGCGAAACTGACCAAGGAGAGTGGGG